>NW_022196912.1:35703693-35731852 GCF_008632895.1 Mastomys coucha
GAGACTAGCTGTCAACTTGTAGTTTCGGTTTGAGAATCTCCGAGAGCACAGCAGGGCTTCCCACAATGGCAGTGATATGATGGCAATGGGGTGACAAGGCACAGCCCTGCCTTCTATCTGAGTGCATCCAAATGGTGTACCCCATCCTTCGAGGACTCTTTGTGGCTGCCCTCTGTTTATTATGGGACAGTGTAAAATGAGGATCTGAAACCAAGCCTAACTAATAGGTGTTGTGGCTTTAAAGGACTTAGGAGCCTGCTGGGATGCTTAGCATACTTTCTGCAAGTAGCAGTGAAAGGTGAGACTTATAGGGCCGGCTAGTAGTTACTCCAGGTCAAGGAGGAATTTCTGCTTATAATGCTCTGATGGAATGAGAAGCTTCTATTGAACTGTCTTAATGTCTAGTGTCTTAATCTCTAAATCACTCCAGTGGCTCCAACAGTGCTAACTGTACAAAAAAAAAAAAAAAAAAAAAAAAAAAAAAAAAAAAAAAAAAAAAAAAAAAAAAAAAAAAGGCCTCAGAGTTAATAGCTCAGGGTATTTAAACACTAAGAACCCTAGCTTCTTTCTTCGTGTAATACATCCTACCACAGTGGCCACATTGGGTTAAATGTTAAAGAAGGTGAGCCAGAAACAGATGCTTTATAGCTTTGCTCACAGGGGTAGGGTGGAGGGTGAAAGTGGTAGTCTTCCTCGTATCATAACAAGTAGGCAGCTAGGCAGTAGCCAGGGCAGCATGGATTCTCACCATGTAAACCAATTCATCTCCTAGAGAAATATTTTGCCATCTATTCCTCTCCTTACTAATCATGTTATTGAATGGAGATTTTGGAATGAGGCTGATCAGATTTCAAATTTCTGAAAGCTTTTAGTAGAGCAAGTATTATGAGGCTACTTAATTTCCTTAAACCACAGTTTTCTCCTGGGCATAATAACCCCTACTTCAAAGGGCTGTAGAGGAAATCAAGTGAGGATGGATGTGAGAGAGCATCTTCATAAATGCAGTGGTAATCTTTGTGCATGTGCAGATAATTTCTCCCCAAAAGTTTCATGCTGAATTTTAAATTTAGGTTTCTTATGAATATTTATCAGAAATACTTATTATAGTAATGCTAGGTAACTGTTGCGTATGTGTAGTGCTTTTAGGGTTAAGAACATCATTTATATCGTTGACTACATTACTTAGGGCAACTCTGTGAGGTAAGTGGGATATTGACAGAGAGAAAACCTCACAAACCACACTTCTGGCAATTGGCAATGAGGGTTTCTATCTTGGAAACGGAGTATGTTGGTTAGTACTTTGTCAATTTGAGACAAGACACAGTCATTTGGGAAGAAAAAGTCTTACTTGAGAAGATCCCCCATTAGATTAGCATGAAGGCAAATCTATCAGGCATTTTCTTGATTAGTGATTGATGTGGAAAAGCCTTGTGCACTGTGGGCAGTGCCATCCCTGGGCAGGTGTTCTGAGTGTATAAGAAAGCGAACTGATCAAGCCGGGAATAGCATAGTGGTAAGCGACATTCTTCTGTGGCTACTGCTTCAGTTCTTGTTCCCAGGTTCCTGTTTTAAGTTCTTAACCTGATTCTCTCATTGATGGACAGTAAAGTAAAAAGCTGAAATAAATCGTTCCCTCCCCCTGTTGCTTTTGGTCATGGTGTTTTATCACAGCAACAGAAACGCTATGACAAGTTCATGCTTTCAGCCACGCTTGTGAGCAACTCACCAGAACAAATGAAGTGCTTGCCACCCTGTGTGCATTGTGACTCTTCACACAAGTGCTCTCAGCACCCTGTCCTCTACCTTCCCCACATCCCCAGCTTCTTCCTTTGTCATCTTGTTTTCTTTCCCTTAAGATAACAAAGCTGCCAGACCTGGGGTTTCTTTTAAGCTGGTAGCCTTTTCTAGAAGGCAGACTCACATATTTTATAACACATTGTATACTGGTATTACATTATAGTTTTTGCAACCCACAAGAAGGCTCATTTTTCAGAAACCTCTGGGAACTCTGTCTGAGTATCTGTGGAATACATACCCCACTGGGCTCTGTTCACATTTCCAAGATGTGGATGAGTTTTGGTAGACCAGGGCACCAGATTCTATGGCTCGTCAGAGACTAGACACCTCAGAACAATGCTTTCTTTCCTTCTTTGTTGTCGTTCCAGCATTTCTCTTGCTCCCTGTCTCAGTCAGGGTTTCTATTCCTGCACAAACATCATGACCAAGAAGCAAGTTAGGGAGAAAAGGGTTTATTCAGCTTACTTCTACATTGCTGTTGATCACCAGAGGAAGTCAGGACTGTTCCAGGAGATCAGGAAGCAGGAGCTGATGCAGAGGCCATGGAGGGATGTTCCTTACTGGCTTGCTTCCCCTGGATTGCTCAGTCCGCTCTCTTATAGAACCCAAGACTTCCAGCCCAGGGATGGCACCACCCACAAGGGTCCCTACCCCCTTGATCACTAATTGAGAAAATGCCCCACAGCTGGATCTCATGGAGGCACTTCCCCAACTGAAGCTCCCTTCTCTGTGATAACTCCAGCTTGTGTCAAGTTGGCACACAAAACCAGCCAGTACACTCCCTCAATTAGTCATCCCATTTGTATCTATCCTGGTGCGATTGGTAAAAGATGACAGGCAAGGATCTGAGGAGACACCCCTCTTTGAAAAGTTCTTGCTATATAGATGTGAGAACCAAAGTTGGTGTCCTCAAAGCCTAAGTCAAAGCAGCCCGTCATTCCAGTATTCCTACAATGAGGCAGAAGCAGAGACAGTGAAATGCACAGGAGCTTGTTGATGAGTTAGGCTGGCATGTGCAGTTGCAAACAAGAGATCCTGTCTCAAAACAAGTGGGAAGGTAAAGACTGGCACCCAGGACAGTCCTGTGACCACTATATAACTGCCGTGGCCTCTCTCTCTCTGTCTCTCCCTCTCCCTCCCCACTCTCACAGGCTCTCTTTCTCTCTCCCCCTCTCTCTCTGTCTCTCTCTCTCTGTCTCTCTCTCTCTGTCTCTCTGTCTCTCTCTCACACATACATACATACATGTACACATATTCACACACACACACATCACACACACTTACACATACAAACACACATAGGCAGAAAAAGAATATAGTCATCAGGCTGGGTATCAGTGACTTTAGTTATCTACTCTGGCTGGGGTTAGCAGTGGGGCATGAGTTGAGATACTGCCTCCATATCCCCAGCGTTAAGTTCTATACAAAGCAGCCACTGAGCTGAGTGTTTTCCTCATGCTCCTGAAGGAAAATCCTTTCAGAGAGCCACAGAGAAACCTAGTATGGGTTTCTTAAACATACTTCAATTTTTATATCACTGACAGGTCCAGCATGTGTGCTTTCTATAATACGGGATTTCTCTTCTTATTCCCTAAAACTGAAGGTCTCATAGATCGTGGTAAGATTTTGTTGGCCTTGAGTCAGATTTTGCTTAGCATTTTATGTCCACATTCTACCCTGGGTTTTCCTGCTCCATGTTCCATGTTTGCGGCAGAGTTGGTGAGGAACTCACATTTACTTTTGGTTCATCTTGATTTAGCTTTTCAGAATCATTTGATAGATTCCCAGAGTATTTCAAGCAGGAAAACACTTGCAGGCTAGTGTAACTCAGAACTGTTTGGGAAGAGAGATGTGAGGCTGTATCTGTGCCATTCATTTTGGCTTCTTGGTTCCAACAAGGTTGAATTTGCTACTGTTGAACCGAAAACAGACTCCCACTTTGTCCCCTCCTTTAGTTTGGTGCTCAGGGCTAGGCAAAGACAAGGCTAGCAGTGGAGGTGTATAAGCATGAGAATTGGTCTGGGCAGACTAGATGCACTGTGCTTGAACACCTGTATAAGATTTCCTGCTACAGAATTCTGAATTATCAGGAGCAAAATATCTGGTTGGCCTACAAATTTATAATGTACATTTGGATATTTAATGTATTATTCAATGGAGAAGGCTTACAGGCAGAACTATCAGTGGAACTATAGCAATATGTTTAGAGAGTCTGCACTGTTCTTTATTCATAAGTGTGATAGAAAACTAAGAATTATGAGATATTTGAAATCATCCAACAGCATGAAGAACCAGAGAGTAAAATCAAGCTGACCAATATACATGTAAAAAAATGAACAAAAACAAAACAAAAAACAAACAAACAAAAAAACCCATTTACTTTCTTTAGATTTGAGAACTTACATCACCTATAGTACAATATAAAATGTGGCTAGTTAGTAAATTAACTGTTGGTGGGAAAATTAAAAATAAAAGTGTGACTCTGAAATCATAACATCTGTGGGCATTGAAAGAAGAGGCACGTAAAGAAAACCAAACACAGACTCCAAGAACAAAGTCAGATGAAAGAGATGGTAAAGAGGTAAATTCAGAAACATGAAGGATAGCTTTAGGGTTTTGACATTCATCCAACCAGAATTATAGAAGGAGAAAACAAAGTAATACAGGAAATGAACTCATCAAAATAAAAGTAGAAGATATTTTTTTCTGATCTGATAAAGTTGGTTCTTCATGTGGAAAAGATTTCTCAGGGCCAAAGGCATTCATGGAAACTGGTATATCTGTTTACTGTATATTTCAGATTCTAGGATGGACAGAAAAGCTTACAGCTCTGAAAAAGAAGAAGCATATGGTGCACAAAAAGAAACAAGCATTATACCAGTATGGATTGTTCACATAAGTATCTCAGGTATTATCAATGCAGGATAACTGCAACGTCCACAGATGAATAGTTCTAAATCTAGATTCATTGTCAAGCTAAAGACGAAAATAAAGCACTTTTGGATAAACATTTGAAGTTTAGTTCTCATATATATGGAAGATAAAACAAAAATCAAGCTGAAAAGAATTCAGTGAAGGCTACCTGGTCTCTCAAAAGTGCATGACTACATGGCCTAAATGCATGAAAACAATATATGGTAAGAGTTGCATTAAAGACTTTGAGAGTCCAGTAATACTCTTGGTTCTATGTTGGAATGAGCCTTCATATTAGTATGGAAAACTCCAAATGTATAAGTCACAAATTGCAAAACTTGGCAAAGTATAAATAATAAATATTAAAAAGGGAGGAAGGGGGGAGATGATGTTGGTTCTTGAATACTGGACTGATGTCTTCACCATTTCTATATACAGAATAGAAATTTAAAAAGTCTTTTCTTGATATTCACAAAGGGAAAACAAAGACACTCAATTATATCACATCACCAAGATTTAACCATGGTCGTTAATAACTGCACTATATGAGACTATGCATTTAAAATATGAGATGGATTTTATTTTTCATTTTGCCTTGAAAGTATAAGCATTATCCTAAAGCAACATGACCTAGCCTTTTCTTCAGCAAAACACATTAAACCAAGTTTGCTATGGCAATCTCCAAGTGCATACTTTTCAGAAACGACATGATTTTGTCTCCCAGTGAATAAAAGGGGAAGAAAGCTAAAGATAGATTTAACTTTGGAAGGAAAATGAGGGAATGTGTGGAGGAGCATACAAAAAACTCTTTGAAAACCAAGGTGTTTCTTTCTAGAAGCTAAAATTGCCAATGAAAAGATGGTTGGGGGTGGGGCTTTTCCTTTATTTTGATTTTAAATCTTTTTTTTTTATAATTGTGATTGTTTCATTAAATAACCAATAAATTAATGTTTTCTGATAATGCATTTTTGTCTTTTCATCCTGATTCTTCTGTCAGTGAACTCTTTCTTACTACAAAGTCCCCTTCTTGCTTTTTTCTCGTTGTTTTGTGTATGACTCACTGAACTTAATTAGTTTCTTGCTTAAACATGGGTGCAAGCTAATTTACTGGAACATGGGCAACTTACCAGTAGCTACACTTCTGAGGAAAATGACAACTCATCCTCAACAACCATCTTGTTTCCTTTTTATTTTTTGTGTAGGTCTGAGTGGCTTTGGACTCTTGGCAAGGCTCTGCCCCTATCCAGTACTGAGATTATAGATGTAAAGTACTATAACTGGCAGGATTTCCTATATTTGGATAAAAATATTTACAGAGCAGGCTCATGTTATTAACTCATCATTATGCAGGTAGTGGAGCTAACAGTACAGATCAGGCACAATCTTGTTGTATTAATGAATTCCCATTGGATCTATTAAAGTTGGCCATCCTTCAGGATGGATGCTCATCCCAGATTTGCTAGTCCCTCCACATAGGCTAGAAAGATCAGTTGATCAACTAATTGATCAATAGGTTAACCAACTTTTCTTTCTCTTGTTTACTTTTTTATTTTAAATCAGAGTAATTTATTCAGGGTGGCAACCAATAAATAAATAAATAAATAAATAAATAGGAATTAGCAGACTAATGAGTTATCTATGTACTTTGCATACAGCCCAGAAGATTAATCTTTGTTAACTGCTTGTTTAATGTTATAGTTAATAATTAGTTACCTTGTCGCCCTGGACCATTCATCATCTTATTGAACTGAAGGTTTATACTTTGGGCTCTATTTTTAAACATAGCTGTTTATCTTTTCTTAGCTTGCTTTAGGATAAAGAAAGCCTAGGTAGCTTTTAAAGGAATAGCTGATGTTAGAGGAGTAAATGTACAAAATATTTTGTCCCTTATAGTCTAGATTAGAAGATGATAATTGGATTAAAAAGAGTGTCAGTCTAGGAACTAGTTGCACATCCCAGATTCTCTGTTGGTGCTGTATTTATCTATAAAATACCTTCCTGAACTCTCTACAAAATGACAGTGTTAAACCAGAAGATCTCAAAAATCTACCCCGGCTTTCCCACTGTAACAGTAAATGATGAACCAGGAATAAAGCTCATTCTTAGATATGTTTTTCTTTTCACACAAAATAGCTTGTAGGTAGCTGCCTGCCTTAACAATAGCCAGTAGAATGCTACTTCCATGCCTACAATATCTTCAGCCCCCAACTAAACAAACTCTCCCCTTTTATGATCAGAAGTAACTATGGAAACCACACTGACAGTAGTTATTGTAAGGAGACTTTAACATTTTTTTAAAAAGGGATTTAGAAAACGTACCAACAAAAAAGGAGGCGGAGAAATAAACAATGGTTTTTCTGCAGCTGCCTTCACTTTCAGCATGTCTAGCCTACTGTCTTTCAGGTGGATTAGGAATTCAGGTCAGACAATGGTATTCATAGGGAGCTAGGGCATGTCCTGCTCATTCTCACTTATGTAGACTAGTGCAAGTTGCTTTCATGATTTCTTAGACTGAGGTCTGAAAGTACATTAAAGGCAAAGAAAGACAAGGATACAGTGGAGAAAGCAGGGAGTCTGGATCTCAGGCTCTTCATCAGAAGAATCCAATATATGAAACACATAAAAACAGATAAGAAAAGCTGATATTGGAGTATTTGTGGGGGACCTGGGGTTTCTCTGTTGGTTGTTCTTGCTTAGCTTTTACCAGCTAACAGCCTTTTAACAGTCTCTTGAGGTATCAAGAGATAGATAGATAGATCTGTAGATAGATAGTCAGTCAGTCAGTCAGTCAGTCAGTCAGTCAGTCAGACAGACAGATAGAAGCCTGAAGGTCTAGTCTTGAAGGTTCCTCCAAGATAGCTCTTGGGAGAACACTGATGGACAGAGACAAGAACATAGAGCTCCTGAGCAACTTTATCCAGGAGGGGCTAAGAGGCATTTGAGGGTAGTATAAGGGACCAGAGATCTCAGTGCCAGAGTTCGGAAAATTGAAAGGTTATAATTTAGACATGGGATGTACCCTGAAAGCCTGCATACTAATGTTTGGCTCTACTGGGGGTTGTAAAATCTGGAAGTGGAGCCTTAGGCCATTGGGACCATGTGTTTTAAGAGTATTATGGAACCTTCTCTGTCTGACTATGCAGTAAGTGATTGTGCTTTGCCATTTATTCCTGCCTATGCAACTCTCTCATTATCTGGTAGTTCACATTTAGGAAAGTTGACAGTTTGTAATGGGGGTCTCAGTTCTCTAACATTCTTCATAAGTATTCACTGTTTTATTTGTTCATCCATATGTCTATCCATTATACATTCCTATCAGACAGTTAACAGCCCATCAATTTATTCATTAAGTTCATCTGCCCCTTTTCCCATACCAAGTATCATTGTCTTGGATTAAAAATTCTCTGATCTAACCACTAGTCTACATAAAAGCTTAATTATAGGGCTAAGACAATCTTCATTTTACCCAATGGTGAAGCTTGGGGGACTTAAAGAGAAATTTTCATACCTTCATCTCTTTGTCCTGGTTTCTCTAATTTTTATCAGCATCAGCATCATCAAGTAATGTGACCTATAATGGGTAGTATTAAGAAAAAAGCCTATTTCATTTTTATCTGGGCCTGGAATTCCAACCACTTTAAAAGGCTGAGGAATAGCATCTCAAGTTAGAGGCTTTCCTGGGCAATATAATGAGCTCAAGGTCAACAAAAGTCCATTTAATGAAATTTTATCTCAAAATAAATTAAAATACTGCTGCTATGTAGCTCAGTAGTAGAGTATTTCTCAGCAGGCACAAGACCCCCTACTTTCAATCTCAAGAACAATAGCAAAAAGACAATATTTCTCTAGGAAGTAGGTCAGTAAAATGACCCATTGATATTTTGAGTCAGCTTGTTATTCTCCCAAGTCAGTGCTCACCCAGATGTCCAGTGTTGACAGCACAGCCTCTATTCAGGTTTATTTGTCCACTCACGAGCCATTGCCAAAAAACACATGTGAGCCTCTGGTGACTACAGAGTTTTAGTTGACTTGTAAACAGAAAAGAATCAAGATAGTACAACCAGAGTAGAATTTATCTTACTGCATTTTGCCTTCAGCTGTGTCCTGGCCTCTGCATCCTTGGATGACATTGCTATAGCACCTTTTGTAGTTGTACTCAGGTACAGCAGCAGCTAACTTTTTGGCACTGAAAAGCCTGGTCTAATGTAAGCCAAGATATGTATCTTTCATCTTAGTCTTTTCATCCCTGGTTCAGGCTGGTTCCAGGGCAGCATGTAGCTGAGCACACAACAGCTTGTTCTTCCTTCTCCCCCCTTGCTCTTCTGAGCCTCTTTCGTTGCTTCTTTGATGTTTCTACACTTTTCAGGGTTCAAGTGGAGAACAGGATGGGGAAAAGAGCCCAGGCTGAACGTCACTGAGGTAGTTGAGTCTGGAATGCACAGACTATTTTCTTTTTTTGTTTTGTTTTTCGAGACAGGGTTTCTCTGTGTAACCGTGGCTGTCCTGGAACTCACTCTGTAGACCAGGCTGGCCTCGAACTCAGAAATCCTCCTGCCTCTGCCTCCTAAGTGCTGGGATTAAAGGCGTGCGCCACCACTGCCCAGCCGCACAGACTATTCTTGATAATTACTTTCTTCTCTGGGAATATTATGAGACCTCCTTACCTTTCCCCTTGTTATTTCCTTACTTGAGGAATGTGCTCTCAAGCTAACATCTTCGTCTCCCTCTCAACTGTGTCTCCCACTATTCACCCCATAAAGCTTCTGTTTTCTGCAAATCCTTTGCCCTTTTAAGCACAACTTGGGAACTGGAGAAACTCCTCATGACTGTCCTATAGTGAAATGGAATGCTACCAAGGAAGTGTTCTGTATTTAAGTCAGGTCAGCTACATTTGGAAGGGAGCAAGGGAAACAACTAGTCTTTGTATCCCATTATCCTTAGGCCTCAGATGCAAAACTTCCTCTTAGGACATTCTTTAACTTTTGTTTTATAGAAATCCTTTCAATAGATGCTTAGAATGAGGATGTGCAGTTCAAACATATGGCTATTGAGTAACAACAACATATAAAAAGATCCACCAAAGCTCTGCCTTTCTCAACTTTAGGTTGGCATGGTAAGCAACCTCCATAGGAAGAGGAAGTGTAAATGCCTCAGCCCTCACTCTGAGCAAGTTCCTTAGACCTTTTCATGCTTTATTACAGAAATATGTTGCAACTGCCTACAGATGCATATGATCGATTGGGTCTTCTGGAAGAGGAGTAGGAGCCTAAAAGAATAAAGGGAACCTGACGGTGAGAGGGAATAAAAAATGGGACAGAGGCATGGTGGTGCTCTCAGTCCGCCATGTATATTTCAACTGAGAAACAAACAGGCCGGCAGGCAAAACCCTGCCCTCAGTCTGCCAACATCCCATGCCAACATTCCCATGGCCCAATCAGCATCTTCATCTTCTGTCTTTGGAGGCTGGAGTTCCTTTGGAGAGGCATGGCTATTAGCAGGAACTTGGAGAGAGGTGTAGTTGTTTGTGGCAAGCCAAGGTCTGAGAAAACCAGCTCCTTCCCCATGGCTGGGGGAAGGGTCACAGAAATAGACTAAGATAATATGGGAATACAGTAGGGTTTGATGGACAAAATTTGCCATCTTTCAGAAAGGTCTAAGGATGGTCCAACACTTCTGTGTGGAGTGTGTATTTGTGATCTATTGTTCTCAGCTCAAGAACTGCAGCTGAAATTTAGAACAAAGAAATCCTGTTGAGCCATCAGCTTTTCAGAGAGCTGGAAAAAATAGCATTTCTCTTTCATATGAAATCTTTGCCATAATGGAGAAGATTATTGACCATGCAAATGTCACTTTTAGCTTTCTGTTCTGGCATATTGACAGATGTAGGTGACAGAGTAGGTTGTTTTCAGCACATCCTTGGATGTTCTGATCCAGTGGGTTTGGGATGGGGCATTGTACCTGAATGCTGGATAGGAATCACCTTTCTTCTTCGTTCTGAAGTAAGTGGTCTCCAGGTACTCTGAAAAATAATATAGCAGGCAATTCTTTTGTGTGTGTGTGTGTGCATGCGTGTGTGCTTGTCTATAGTGTGCATACATGTATTCTTCAGGAATGCTGTCATCTCATTTATCTATTCAACAGGATTTTTCTGGTATAGAACTTTCAGTAACACTAAGATGCCTGACAGACAGCCCTGGGGATTTGCTTCTCTTTACCTCCCCAGAACAGAGACGATTATGCCTAGGTTTACACATGAGAGTTCTATGGCCTGAATTCAAATCCCCAGGTTTATAGAACAGGCACTTTACAGGCTTGTGGGGCACGCAGTTCTGATGCTACACATCTTAAAATGGTGGCAGGAGTCTGGATTAGTCCAACCCCATGCTGAGGATGAAATGGAAGGTTGAGAAATGACTGCTAGCTAGAGCCTTATTTTTTATGTTCTCCTCAATATCAGTCTCCAGGTCTCTGTTGTTCCCCAAGGTTAGCAAGAGCGTGGCCACAAGAGTGTGGCCATGTTCTGTGCAGACCCGTGCCTCTGTTAGATGGAGCCTCTGTCCCTCCAAGAGCTGAAAAGAGAGGATGCAAAAGGGATTCGTGAATGTACTGTGCCTGATATTCCAGTTTCTGTGTGCCACTATTCAGAATCCAAGGATCTTTTTAGTATTTGGCACAAGATACTTTGCCCTTTGGTACTAATTAACTCTAGCATTCCTAAAACTTTTTGTGGTCTAACAGTTGATGTCATAGTGAAACCAACACAAAAGCTAAATGTTTTTAAAAAGAAGAAAGAAAATAAAACAAACAACAAGTAAAAGCATCCCCAGGTGACTAACTCCTTAGATTTATTTGTTTTTAATATTGAAATGTTAGGGAGCTAGAAATATAACTCAGAGACTTTCTTATCATTTAGGAAAATGCACTAGCAGTACAGTTGTATGGTGTAACTTTTTTTTTAGTATTATTTGCCCAAAGCTTTTCATATCTGTGACATGAACTTTTAACAAATATATTTAATTTCTACAGTTTTTTTTGCCATGGAGGAAAGCTTTTTATTTGTTGTCTTGAGAGGTGGTCAGCCAAATAGAATCATTTTGGGATTCCAGGTAGGATATATGTACTGGACCTGTATTGAGATCTAGATAGTGTGTTGCTAGGGAGAAATGGAAAGACAGAAGTGATTTCCTACAGAAAATGACTGCTCTTTTACATATTTCTAAGATAGTGCAATAGCATTAGGAAGATAGGTATTGACTAGAAACTAACAATAGCAAGAGTAAGAATTCTTGAAAAAGTAAATAATGGGGACAATGCATTAATTAAATTTAAAACAGCAAATACAAAAATATGAAGAAAGGACTGAATCTTAGATGAAGAACCTGTGGAAGTAACCCATAGTCATGTTTATAACAAAGGTGCCTCTCTAACACTTATGACACAATAACAATAATAACAATAATAACAATAATAATAATAATAATAATAATAAAAACTAACAACAGAATAAAAAGCAGACTTATTTGGAGGATTCCCCCAAGATTTATCAATATCCAAAAACACATGGAAAGTGAACACCAACAGTCTTTAGTGAGGTTTCATGGCCACAGTGAGGTATTTATTTCTTATCATTAACATTTCATTACCATCATCACCACCATTATCATAAAAAAATGTACTGATAAGGCTATGTTAAAGTTGAATTGCTGGCCCATTGCCAGCAGGAATCTAAAACAATACAGCTACTGAGGAACATGATATGTCATATCTCTTAAAGCAAAAAAGAATTAACATACAGACGAGTAATATTATCTTCAGATATAAATTAAAAAGAAATGAAAGCAAGGATCCAAGCAGATAACATCTACCACAGCATTTTTCACAGCCCCGAGTCCAATATCCATCAGGAGGAGTTGAGAAGCAAAATGTGATGGAACCCTACTCTTCAGTCTTAGCAAGAAAGGCCATTTTGACACTTGCTCACATGGCTCTACTTTGCAGACAAATTCTCTAAGGGAAGTAAGCCAGTCACAGGTTATGCATAATTCTTTGTAGTAAGCAGGACTCTCCAAAGAAATAGAATCAACAGGATGTAGATTTTTCTAGGAAAAGATTCATTTTAATAAATTGTCTGATTGAGTCATAGGGGTGTGGCCAGTCTAGGAGATGGCCCTGTAGTAGAGACCAGGAGGATGCAGACTTTGATTGCAGTTGTTGGAATCCAAAGACCACTTACTGGAGCAACCGAGGGAAAGCTGATGTTCAGATGAAGTACAAGCAGTCTTTTGGAGATCTCCCTCTTGTACAGCCCAGGAGAGATCCATCTTTGGTTTACTCAGGCATTCACTAGTTTGGACAAGAATCACCTACAACATAGAGGGCAAAGTATTTTACATTCAAAATAATATTTGATTAAAGATTTGGTGACTGAGGTCCAGTTAACTAGAAAGAGTGTTAAAAAAAAATTACACACTGAGTTTAGTCATCTTTCTCTTAAAACACCTGAGATAATCAACAGAAAAAGTAGACAGTTTCACTCTGTGTCACTTTCTAAGGGTTCAGCTCATCATTGCTTGGCTCTGTTGCTTTGTGTCTGTGGTGCACAATCCATCATGGTAGAAGCGCATGGTCGACAAGGCTGTAACACCTTGTGCCAGTCAGGAAGCAAAGAAATAGGAAGGGATGATGTTTCATTATAGTCCTCAAAGATACACTGTGACCTCACTTCCTTCCACCAGGCACACCTCCAAGTTTCCACTGCTTCTGAATAGTACCATAGGCAGCAATCAGAGATTGCTTTATGGCTTGTCATTTGTGTGCACAACCACCAACTAAAATGATGCTATTCTGTTAATTTTCATATTCCAGGACAGATATTAGTTGAGTCTGTATGGTGTCAAGGGCCAAGGTTTCCTATTAGGTTCTCTGTCTCTCTGTCTCTGTCTCTGTCTCTGTCTCTGTCTCTCTCTCTCTCTCCCTCACCCTCTCCCTCTCCCCCCTGTGTACGTGTGTGTGTGTGTGTGTGTGTGTGCACATGGAGATTAAAAGTCAATGTTGTATATCTTTCTCAATTGTTCTTAGCCTTATATTTTGAGGCCAAGCTTTTCATTAAACCTGGTGCTCATAGATTCAGCTAATCTGTCTCACCAGCAAACCCAGGGGATCCTGTCTCCAATTTCATAGTACTATCATTACAGCCAAATATCACTGCAGCTAGCCTTTTTAAAATAAGTGCTGGGATCAAATACAGGTTCTCATATTTGCATGATAATCATTTTAGAAAACAACCATTTCCTAGTTTTGATGTTCTTTTCAATGTACCTCATTGCTGTTTGAGAGGCCTTACATCCTCCTAAAAAGCATAAGACAAAGCATGTGTTGGCTAGAGGAGGTATCATGGCAGGCTCAGGCCTGTATAGACTTAGCGGAGCT
Source organism: Mastomys coucha (assembly GCF_008632895.1). Lineage (NCBI taxonomy): Eukaryota > Metazoa > Chordata > Mammalia > Rodentia > Muridae > Mastomys > Mastomys coucha. The sequence continues at coordinate 35,717,833 of NW_022196912.1, forward strand.
CAGTGTGAGATCTCTATGACTTCTTGGGTTAGGTCTTGTACAAAGAATGTAACCCAAATGCAAAATATGCCCGTACTATTTTCTTCCTAAACTTTTGCAGTTGGAACATTACTCGTGGGTTCTAAAGCACACTGAAGTTTCAGATTTTCTACACTGGGAGTTAATGCATGCATCCCAGAACAGGACCAGAGGAAACAGCAAGTAAATGTGATGAAGGGTTAGTGGCCAGTGGACTCTATGTCCTAGGACCTGAGACACTAGAGGTTTCTGTGGGAGGCATGATTAAAGAGAGGATGGCAACTTTTAATGAATAAATTCAATTCCATAATATTTTTAGCTCAATTTTCAGTTTAATTTATTTTTCCCTATAGTGTGACAAACTAGAATAAAACACAACTCTTGCCCTTTGCAGTCCACATCTATTTTCAAAGTCCAGACCATAGACCATTAAACTGTAGCAAGAATCTATTAACCTGTGGATCATAGAGGAAGGAGCCATTCAAGTATTCCATATCAGTGGGCTTGGGAAATATTTAGTTGACACAGTCATGTTGAATAAATGCTGTTTTGTCATTCTAAAGAGATGGATCTGCTAGAGCCAAGAAGAGAATATGACAGCCCCCAAAGTGCTTTAAATATCTGCAAAATAGGAAAAAAATCATAATTTACATTCTTATAAGCATATCTTATGTTTTAAAATAAGGTTTAATGAAATAATTTAGTCAGTATGAACTAATAGGAACTGATAGCCCTACTAGTCTTGGTCAATACCAGTATGAAAAGGTAAGTTCTAGGGCTCCTAAATATTCCTCATTAAGAAATTTCCAGAATAATACCTCTCTGATGCACAAATACACAAACACACATATATATGATATATAAGTATCCAGATATGTCCTTGAGAAGTTGCCTGAGATTACCTTTATAAGAATTCTGCTCATTGGAGTGAGGAGTAAAGATATAAGAATTCTTAAGGATATATGCTTGAAACAAGCTTAGCAAGACCTACCTACATTTTTGGTTTTTTGATGCATGTAATTCAGGGTACCAGGCTCTGAATTAGGAAATGGATCTTGATGATGTGTGTGTGTGTGTGTGTGTGTGTGTGCATGTACATGTGTGTTTAAAAATTTAAAGAAATCCTCTTTACAATAGAATTTTAATCAACTCAAAGGGAAAAGCCAATAGGGACATTGATGGGTGACATGGAACTAGAGATCGTCATAGTAAGAAAAACAAATCAGACTTTGGAAGACAACGACTTTATATTTTTCTACATGGGGAATTTAGACTTAATTATATATCTATAAATATAGATATATGTCACATGAAAGTAGGGAAGGACCATGAAGGGAAAGAAAGAAGTCCAAATGGAAGATAATGAAATACATATAATCTTATACTATGTTATATGTATAATATATCACAGAGGAAAAATATGTGGGAGAGGGGAGTGACAGGAGGACTGTGGAGTTAATAAGAACAAAATATAATCAAATATAACATAGTATATTTATAAATATATACAATGCATTAAATGTGCAACAAGAAATTAATTGCTTTGTATGTAAACAAAACAATTGAATATAAACAAAATGAGCAAAAAGAGAATAGGAAAAGAATCTCCCTCCCATTGAGTTCTGCATAAACCATCTTGTCTAATTTGTCCTTCCGTGAGAGGACAGATTCCAGCCAGGTGCCGGTGTTTTAGGGCTAAATGGGCCAACAGAGAGACCTCACCTTCTGAGAGTCATAGCTGCCTTTCAAGCATGCCCTTCAAGCATTTGAGTAGATCTTTACTGGAGAAGTTAATTGTATTAGGGAGAGGGATTATTTTTGAGAAAGGAAACCCTCAACTCTGAACTGCACAAACGTGAAGCAGCGACTTTGGCAACTATCCTAAAAAGGCACGCCGACAGTGGAGTTAATAGGTCTTTACTTGAGAAAAGGAAAATTGAAGCTCACAGGAGGTCATTTTTTTGGTCAAAAAGAACCCCATAGGTACTAGTCTTTACAGATAATCAGGGAATATTATCGTATACGAAATAGCATGGGACATCAGAGGTCAGCAGCAGAGAGTCTCTGTGGCACCAGGGAGAGCATTGGGATCAGCCTTAAATATGCTCAGATTTCAGTATGGAAGTCTGATAAATTAACTCACGCTAGGAAGTCTTTTTCCATATATTTCAAGAACAGAGTCAGTAGGCAGGCCTGTGGCTCTGTGGATTCAGCTGTGAGGCATGTGCAGGAAAAAGGAATATAAAACAACTTCTTTCTAGCCATTTATCCCAATGCAGAATTTCAAATGAGCCCCAGCTAGTCTCTTGCATATTCCTGAATACATTTCAGGGGATGTTGGAATCTCTTCCACTATCTCAATGGCAGTAATTTGCGTTTAACATTTTCTAAAGTTTCAAAGGAAAAAAAAAAAGAAGAAGAAAATAGACTGATTTTTAGTTCATGTCATTCAAAAACTGCCTCTTAAATTTCAAAACCCCCTCTTAAATTTCAAAGTTGTTTCACCTTGTACATTTGAGTACAGAGTCTTGGAAATATTAAAAGAGAAATGCAACTTAATCATGACCAGCGAATTTGTGTATGAGAGGTGTGTTGGTGTGGCAGGGAAAAATGGTCACTTCTGTGAGGAAAAGTCCAGGCTAGAAGAGGCATGGAGAGCAAAGAGGTTTGGCAGCATGGGGATGGATGTTTTCCCAACTACAAACCAAAGTAAATTCTCGATTCATGCTTGTCAGCTATTTAGTCATAGCAAAGAAAGAAGTAACTAATGCAATATAATCCACTTATGCATAGAATAGTTTTAGGGTCTTTTTTACACCAATCTTCTACGGCGGCTATACAATAGAACTTGGAAATTGGTGACCCCATTTCTCCACCTGCCTGTCCCCTCATCCCTTCATGCTTCTATCGTAAATGTTGAAATTCCTGGCGGTAACTTCTTCCTGTTATTCCTTCCTAGTTCTATTGTGGTGACTCTTATTGCTTTGGGATAATTTCCCATTACCCAGGCAGCTCTGCCCTTTGATGTTTCTCTGGTCTAGACACCTCCTCCAACCGCACTGGCTCTCTAAGGAAGTTTTTCTCATATATCACACCTCTAATTTTGACCCCTTTTACTGTTACCACAATGAACTTTCATAGAAAAAAAAAGGCCAATGTAATATGGTCTTGGTATGGAAGTCTTCAGGGATTTCCCATTACCAAGTATAGACTTGCCTGTGTGTTCTTGGAGAGGTTGCATCCTTCTCTCCTCTAAGGCATTGGCTTTTGTATCTGGCCTTAAAGGTTTAACTGCTAAGATGATCTTCCGTGGCCCTCTTTATCTCAGTATAATTCGCTCTCTGTACTGACTACAGAGATGTAGTTTTACTCATGGTCTTGTTTCCTGTAATTTCAGTTTCTCAAAACTGATCTGAAATATTAAGTGGAAAACAAGGAAAATCACAAATTTTCCATGGTCAGCCATTCTTAGTTGCAAGATGACATCTTGAGCCTTCTAGCTTTGCTCTACAATGGCATGAATAATTCCTTGGCCCACTGTATGCACACTGAGTGTGTACCTATAACATAGACACAGTAAGAGATTGACAAGAATAAGTAATGGTAGAACAGAACAATGATAACAATATATTGCAAAAAAATTATAGTTGTGCTTTGGGCCCAGCATTAAGTAAAACCAGGGGTAATTAACACAAGCATCAAAATAGCACAACAGTCAATCTGCTATCAAAATGGTAACTAAACAGCAGGTATACACCACACACACACACACACACACACACACACACACATGCATCTATCTATCTTACATAAGCTTTAAGGGGAGATTGTAATGTTGGTAAATGGTCCCAAAGGAGAGAAAAGGGTAACAATCTAAGTACTAATATTTAGATACCACATCTCTATAACGCTATCCTTGGCTGGTTCTTGAACACTGAAAGTTGCTTGTAAGAGAAAAATTTGAGGTAGCCATACCCTCCTTTCAGTGAAGGCTGAGAGTGGAACTTGGGTAGATCATGTTATAAAATAGGGATCAAATTTTGGGTTTGGCCTACACATCTGATTAATTTTATTATCATGTTATTATAATTATTATAATTAATGTAATTATTATAATTAATAATGTGAGTCTTTTACTAGGATTCTCTGACTCTATCTCTGCCATCTCCTCAGGTTTGTGCATTTTTGGACTTAGAGTTACTTGTCTAAAATGGAAAGAATACAAAATTAATCTGCTTTGCTGTAATACTTTCTCAGGTCATGTGACTAGGAGAGCAGAGTGATGTTTGCCCTCTCATCGTCTCCATCACGTAACTAGCACTGACTCTCATTGTGGCAGGTAAATTCTAAGATGCCCTTTGTTCATGTTCACTTCCAGGTATTCAAATCAGGTGCAATTTCTTCTCCTGGCTCTATGATGCAGCAAGTTGCTGTGGTGCTAAGACGAAGAGGAAAGACTGGTCTCTGGATCAAGTTCAGAAAGGAGCTGTGACCCCCTCAGTCTGAAGAACTCCTGAGAAACAGCGTTCGTTAGCAGTGAAGATTGTAGTTAATTCTTCGCCGGTGAAGCCTTCAGGTAGGGCCACACATAGTGATTGTCAGGAGTCATCTTGAAGCTGAGCAAGCAGCTAAGTCACCCTTGATCTTGAAGCATCGAGTCTGAGGGATGTATGTTATCTTAAGCTGCTAAATTCAAGGTAGAGATAGTCATTGGATATATTAATTTTAAAGTTGCTGCCTTTTCCTATGTAGATCAAACTCCTAAGAAGTCTTGGTCCAGCCAACATATGGAACATGAAAAAGCACATGCACTGTTTTGCTTTCTCACATTATTCATGGTTGACAAAGGAGGGTGTTACAATCTGGACCACCTTCTGGACAGAGAATTGAGAACAGGCTGGGAAAAGGAGCACAAACACTGTGTGTGTGATGCACTGTCTGCATTGGATGGGACAATTGGTAAGGAGATAACCTCAGACTCAGCCAGATCCGAACACATGAGGCATCTGTGAGACAACAATGAAGAGCCAATATACTGTCAAATGGAACTGAGCAGCTAGCCATCACATGGTAGTCCATCTGCTAGACAGGATTGCTGAGCAATGCTACAATAGTGACTCAGGAAAATCTCTCCTCAGCCTGGACAGATCCTATCGTGTGTGTGTGTGTGTGTGTGTAAACTGAAACCAATGTAAGCTTGATATTCAGATATGCTGCAAACTACTACCACTGTGATATACCAAAGATGAGACATGTTTTATTTTGATACTGACAAAGAGCTCTCTCTCTCTCTCTCTCTCTCTCTCTCTCTCTCTCCAAAAGAGCTGATGAGAATTTTCCATATATCTTTAGTATGCTTATTTTAAAGCCTTAAAAATGTCACAGAGTTTCCTTTCTTGGTAGGGCTTGAATCCTGAAGTGTTTCCTTCACATACTAGTGGTAGATAGGTTTAGAGATCTGGGAAAAACTTCTTGTATAGATAAAGAAGAAACCCAGGAGAGAGGGTCCTGGATTTACTCTTTATCATTAATCTTTATTTGATCTGAATAGTAACCTTTGGTACCAGGATTTGTACGTCACACATAGAAAGAAAAACCTCAAAGGCTTCACGTGCCTGGTACCAGGCCATACAGTTCATGAAGGAGGAGCACAACCTGAATTCAAGTGTAGTTCTTCTTACAAGATAATTCTGCCCTTTAACCTCCAGTCAGTATGACCTCCCCAGGTTAAACTCCTAAGTATCAGAATAGCTGGGACTCCCTCAGGAAAAGCTAGTTGATGCAAAGATCATTTTTTTTCCTATGAGAAAACTTAGGTAGCAAACTAGATATATAAAAATGGGAAGAAATAAGGTTAAATCCACCACCTGACTCCTTCCTCCCTCTGCTGTTTCCACTTGAGGGCCAATCCCATCACTACCAGAAGAAATTGGCCTTCATTCTTCTTTCCAAGTTGTGTCTACAAGAATGACTCCTTATATCAGTGAAAATTTGCTATATAATAAATACCTTATAATTAAGTTGCCCCAAACCAAACCAAACCAAACCAAACCAACCCAAAAAGCAAAACATTCCAAATAGTGAGCAGATAAACAGAAAGACCCTGAAGGTAAAGAGGGAAACGTCCCCGACCTTCTAAGTGTTTATAGTTAGCTGCTTATTTGGTGCCTCCAGCTTGACTCATTGACATTCATACTCAAATCACTTCTATTCAATGTGTCCAGAGTAAACACATTATGATATCAAGCTTCTTACCTTCTGAACCTCTATTTTAAAGAAGAATGCTATTACCCACTGTTCTTCAAACCAGAAACAACTCTTGCATTGGTTATTATGTTTCCAATGCATATTTTCTTGCAGATACCTCCAAACTATAACATTGCTCCTTTGCTTAATATCTATTAATGGCTTTTCACAGCCCATAATGTAGAAATCAATCTTAGTTTCTGTCTTTTAGCAGTCTTGTCTTAGGTTTCCTGCCTTGCTTTACCTGCCAGTCTGGGAAGTTAATATTGATCCTTTATTTGGCAGATCTAGAATCTCCCAGTAAGCAAACTTTGACTACATGTGTGGTGAAGTTTTTAGGCTAGACTAATTGAGATGAGGAGAACCACTACATGTAGACAACAACATCCCATGAGCTGAGAGTCTGAGCTGGTTGAGTAGCAGGATTCATTCCCCTCTGATCACTGCTGATGCATTGTGATCAGATGCCTGCCCACCCTATCACTATGCATTCCCCCAGCATGATGAACTGTATGCTTCATCCTAAATAAGCCTGTTCCGTTTTAAGTTTCTTTGGCTAAGTGTTTTGTCATAGTACTAAGACCAGTAACTAATATTCACTCCATTGCCTACCTGTCTTGTGCATACCTTCTCTCCTGACCTGTGGTTTTTGCTTCTGGAATTATACTTTTCCTTATAGCCAATGTCTTCTCCTTTTCTGCTTAAAGCTTACTCATCCCTTAAGACTGTCATCTTGGGGCAGGAGCCTTCTATGATCACCTCCCAATACCAAACTCTGACCTATAACTATCTTCTATGCTTAGATCTATCCAGCACATGCCCATAACTCACCTACCACTGCCACGTGCCCCTTTCCCCAACAACAGTGACTCCTAATGCTAATCACACCTCTTGGCTCATACAAAACTCTTAATAAATATTTGTGACTTCATGAATGACTATATGATAACTAATTCTAGCACCTGAGAGCGTCTGTCTTCACCCACGCGAGTATGATTCAGTCTCTCATAAACAAGTTTTGTCAGAGGTCTAACTAACGTTCTTTCTTTTAAACCTTTCCATGATTACTTCATGCCCATATTAACCTGATTTCAGAAGAAACTGTTTTGCCCAATTCTATTTTCAGGACATACATTTATAGGGGCAGGAAATGAGAAATTGCTCTTTCAAATGCTCTTGGGAAATACCAGCCTGTTTCTCTTGTGTTATTTGAAATAAAATAACTCCAGACCAGGATATGGAAAAGGCAGAAAATATAACAATGTTAAGCCATTATTTCAACTAAAAATCTGCTTGTAGTAAGTGAATACTGCAAGACTCTGGGATTAGCTTAATGAAAGGATTTATAAAAAAACCCATAAATATATGCAGATAAATTCCACAATATAATACAGAGAAAGCAAAGGATGGGTTGGGGTCTATGGTAGGTGATGGGAAGGCTACAATTCAGAGGACTAAGACTGTCCTGGCCATTTATGATGACAGTCAATGTCACATGATTAAGAATCAGATAGGAAAAATGTTTTGATGAAGGATTATCTATGCAATGGTTTTCCTTATGGGTATATTTATGGAGAATTTTCTTGATTGTTAATTAATGTTGGAAGATCCAGTCCACTGTGTGTGGCACCATTTTCAAGGCAGGGGTCTTCAACTATGTAAGGGTAGAAAAAGGTAGTTGGACAGAAAGTATGCATATATTCATTTCTTATTGTTCTAGATACTTCAAGTTCTTGCTGCCTTGATTTCTCTGCAATAATTGATTGTATATTGCAATTATAAAGTTAAAAAAACCTTCTCCCTTAAGGTTGTTTTTGTATATTTGATTGCAGCAAAATAAGGATGACTAGAATATCATCCAACATCATTCAAGTTGTTCCTTTTAAATTACTGCATCACTTGGCATGGTGATGAGTTGATGGGGCCCCTTGTTTCTGCCTTCTGTTTATATGCTTGTGCAACGGTAATAATTTATACCTTTGAGATGATGTAATGAAGGTTGACATTTAGGGTTGTCATTTCCTAGACCTCACTGCCTTATCTAGAGCTGCTTTACCAGGGCAGAGCTTAAATGGCCTTTGATAATAGGCATGTCTATTTGCACCATCCCAAGTGCTCTCCAAACAATATGCACATTTAATGCTCATGATGACTCTGTATACTAGGCCCCATGATTCTTTCTAGTGTAAACTAGGAAGTGGATTCTCTGTGAGGTTGCCACTGTATTTGATGACATACACATAGGAAGTTCTCCAAGTGGGATTTGAACCAAAGTTTCACTATAGAATCTGGGAGCTTAACATTAAGCTCCAGAAGAGAACTTTATTCACTACATTCTTACTGAATGTTAACTAACAGGACTTAGATTGTTTCTTTTAGTGGGTAATATGTTTTTTCCTATTTTATTGTAGGAACATTTTTGGCCCAGAGGTCACAGAGAACATTTGACAGAGGTGGAGCTGGGCTATGATTCTTTGTGACACTCCCTCTAAAGCATATACATTGTATTGTACAACCACTGCACCACCTATATGTCTCTGAGTCATTGCCTTCCAGAACATTCTGTGCAAACAACTGCCATGTTCATTTCTCTCTCTTATATCCATACCAAGTGGGTAGGTTTCCAAGGTAGACAGGAAGTGCTATTTTCTTATCTTATGGAGGGAAAACTCTTACACTTACTGTAGAAGTGACTTGTTCAAGGTCAAATAAGCTGGAGATGAGACAAAGGCACATTTTCTACTTCAAGCCCAATGCAATTTCCACTTCTTCACAGCTCCTTCAGAGTTGAGTGACAGCTGTGTTGAGTGATCTTGAAAAGCTTGGAGATGGTTGGAAACTTTGATTTCCACAACATCTTGAAAGCTAAATGGGAGGGGAAGGTTCAGAAAGGTAACTTTGAGTTTCTTTGTTCAAAGGAAGAGAGAGAGAGACAGGATTTCAATCCTCAAGTGATTGACTTGGCAGATGAGCAGTTGATTTTCTTCAACTTTTTCAAAGTCATAATCCAGTCAAGTCATTCCAGATAATCCACTGGCTTAGCCTCCTGTCCTCTGCTGAATTCTGGGTGGGTAAAATTACCAAAGAATATTGGGATCCTTCTCTCTTGACCTTGCACTCTCTCCAATATACAATTTTGAAGTCTCTTATAATTTCAAAAGCCTGCCTTCTCAAATGGTAATAAACATGTAGCCCCACTAAAGACAAATCCAATTAAATTGGTTTGAGAGCCATAAATTAAAAAGTTGGGGGGAAATCAAATAAATCCTTGGACACAGATTCTAGCCACTATAAACCAAGTTTCCATTTTGACAACCAAATCATCTGATCCAAATCTCAGCTTACAATCTGTCCAAACAAAAACCCTCAAAATCAAATTAAAACTTGGGTGGTGATTTTTCTGGGCACCTCCCTCTATTCATCTTTCTCCTATACCGTCTCTCCTTTATTAGGATCCAGGAAGCTCCAGCTTGGACTTGCTGAGAAATTGTAGTTCTATACATTTACACTGAAGGAAAAATGCCCTTTTCTATCAGAGATGAATGAATTTATGTTATAGATTCACAAGGCAAGACTGAAGTTCAGAGAAACAAAAATTGTTCATTTTATATGTGCATACATGTGGCTGTAGAGATCAGTAAAGGGTGTTGGATACTATAAAGCTGGGATTATAGGGAGATTGTGAGCTACCTGGTAAGGGTGCTGGTGAGAACAGAACTTAAATCCTTGGGAAGGATAGAACATGCTCTAAGCCAACCAAGGAATCTGCATGAGACTGACCTTGCTCCTTTGTACATATGTTACAGTTGTGTAGCTTGATCTTCCTGTGGGACTCCTAATAGTGAGAGCAGAATTTGTGTCTGCCTCTGTTGCCGGTCTTTGGGATCTTTTCCTCCTACTGGGCTGCTTTGTCTACCCTTTATACAAGAGGAGATGCCTAGTATTACTACAACTTGATATACCATGGCTGGCTGATATCCATGTAGGCTGGCCCTTTCCTGAAGAGAACTGGAGGAGTGCATGGGGATGGGGACTAGGAGGAGAGAAAGGAGAGCTTGTAAAAAAAAAATACCAGATAATACCAAACAAAGGGAAGAAGGTTTAATGTGACTTGTGTTTTGAGGGGACAGTCCCCTGTGCTTGGGAAGTCATAGTGGCCAGAAATGAAGGCTCCACAGCTGACCACATTGCATCCACATCTGGGAAGCTAAGAGGGGAAAATGCTGGTATGTAGTTCACTTTCTCCTTTTTATTCACCCAAGGACCCCAGCCCTAAGAATAGCGCCATTTTCATACCCCAATTAACACAATCTAGAAAATTCCTCATAGCCTTGCTTGAGGGTTTGTTTCCTTGATGATTTTAAGTCCCGTTTAGTTGAAAGTCGATCCTAACCATCATACTAACTAATGGCTTGGAACTCTTTGTCCTGTTTGTGCTTCAGGCCCAATCTCTTTAAGATGGAAATAAAGTCATACACTTAAAAAAAAGAGACATAGTAGCATATTTTTCCACTGTGCAATAGCAGGTAGAGAGAGTGTGCTAGCCCTGGACACAAGCCCCCAAGCTGTTGGCTTAATCAAAGCTTTTGTTCTTGCTCTAGATCCCCTAGAAGCAGCCAGCTTCATTTTTCTTCTCTGCTTTTTGTCTTTGCCAAAATCTTTTCAATGTTGTCATTTCCCCCTCTTTTAGAGAATAGTTAAGGCATATAAAATTTTTCTGTTTTTTTTATATGAATTTCAGGTGAAGCCCCAATTCTCCTATGCAAATGAAGCAGAACTCTTTCCCTAGCCTGATTGCCTGTAGAGATTGGCCGTCTCTAGGGCAACCAGGCACTAGAAAGGCCTCCAGTACAAGTCTGAGGCAAATGCACCTGTTTTTAATGTTTTTCAGGAACAGGAACAATTCTCTCAACACCAAGCAATGCAGGGTAGATCAATTTTTGAGTAAGTCAACACTTTAGAACCCCTCATCCAAAGGACATGGGAGAGAGCAAGTTCAAGTGGGCTATCTGCCACTGCTGGGTATCCAGACATCATCGTTGCACTTCCTACCAACATACTGCTCTGCTTTAAACAAGAAGATGATTTTAAGTGCGTGCGTGTGTGTGTGTGTGTGTGTGTGTGTGTGTGTGTGTGTGTGTGTGTGTGTGTGTGTACATGCATGCAAGAGTACCCTGCCCCTTTCCTATTTGCTCTAGTTTTGTGAAGATGAGTCTGCTGCAGGGATACAAGGAAGTATGTTATCTTCCAATCAGTGACATCCTGTCAACTAAACACAGGATGAGGTATGGAGCAGGCTGATAGCCTGGGATGGGTGTGGCAGCAAGTTGCTTTACCAGAGACTCCATTTTTTCTGTATATCAATAGAGGACATGATTCTTTATCTAAAGTAACTAAGATACAGGCAGGCCATAGAAAGTGGATGCACTTGGTAAAAGGCTGCTAATTTCATGTTTGTTCCTCAGAAAAATGGGTGAATGGTGTGGACTCACTCATCCTATAGTTTGGATGTGGTTTGTCTTCAAGGGTTTATATGTTGGTAGTTTGGTCCTCAGTGTGGTGATACTGGGAGGTAGTAGGACCTTTAAGAGGTGGAGCCTAGTGGTGGGTTGTTAAGCCAAAAAGGGCACTGCCTGTAGAAGGCATTTAGTGTAGTTCTCATGACACTCTAGTCAGTTCCCCAGAGAGAATTGTTGTACTTAGTGTCTCTTTGCTTTATAACTTTTCTAGTCTTAGGTATTTTCTAATAGCTATTAAAAGCTGACTAATCTGCTTCTCAGGAAGTATCACATGGATGGCCTTTGTTTGAGAGATTTAATTCAAAATCATTTTGATAATAGATTTTGGAAGAGAGGACAGGAAACAGATCAGAACAGTGAAAATAAGCCACAATTATGGTGTAGGTTCCTTGTCATCTAAATGAGGAGTAGCAAGAGCCTAGCACTTGGAGTTTTTGGATTCATCAGTAGGAAATTCTTTTGTGCATTGGTTCAAAGGGTTTTTCTGGATTGAAGATTTAGATTGCTTTTGCAACATAAGAAAAACTGAAAAACAGTGGAAAGCCCCTACGTCCTGGGAGGCAGGTTTCTTCCTATTCTACTTTGTCCTGAACTTGTGAAGGGATGTTGGGTGTGCCATGACACCTTCATGGCTTTTGTTATATTTGGGTTATATATAAGGGTTTAGGACCCCAGAATCCAGTTTTCAGGGAAAGAGCAAAGTAGCCAGCAATAAGAATGAAAGAATTTAAATTTGGTCTTCAGGATAGATATATCTCTATCTCTATCTCTATCTCTATCTCTATCTCTATCTCTATCATCTCTATCATCTCTATATCTATCTATCTATCTATCTATCTATCTATCTATCTATCTATCTATCTATCTATCTATATCACAGACATGGAGTGTGATTATGTGTCTATGGATGCCAAGTTGTGCATTCAGTTAATCAGGGAGATAGAGACCCTGGCACTGATGACACATGAGCATGAATCCTGGTTCTGCCCCCTGGAAAGCACATCATTTCATCTTCCATTTTTAAAAACCCTTCAAACATAATGAGGGTGATTGTAAAATGGAGATAATAAACATCTACTTTTTTGGAATTTCTTTTAAGCGTGGATGAAGCAAGTGGATAAAGTCATGCATGGTCCTAGATTCAGTTAAATGTGGATGGATACTCTGTCACTATTCCCGCTGTTCTACTCACTGTGTCTAGAGCAGTGTTTCCCACCTTCCTAACACTGTTATTCTTTAATACAGTTCCTCATGTTGTTATGACCTCCCAAACCATAAAATTATTTTCATTGCTACTTCATAACTGTACTTTTGATACTGTTATGAATTATAATGGAAATATCTGTATTTTCCTTAGGCAGCCCTGGTGAAAGAGTCATTAGACCCCGAGGGTATCATGACCCACAAGGTTGAGAACTGTTAGTCTAGAGCATTTACTAGATTCTAAAAGTCAAATTAGGGAAGAGGACCAAAAGAAGGTTTGAGAAACATATCTTTCCCTCAGAAATATCACAATTGGTAACCATGTATACCCATCAAAACACAAGAGAGAGAGAGAGAGAGAGAGAGAGAGAGAGAGAGAGAGAGAGAGAGAAAGAGAGAGAGAGGACATGGATGCATACATGTACAGCCTCTGGAACATAGGAAATATGTAAAGGAGAGAGAGAGTGTGATCAAACAACAAGTAGAGACAGAGATAATTCAGATTAAGTCTCTGGACAGTCCTCTTGGGAAAACTGCCCTTTGGACTCTGGCAAGTTTTGACTGGTAAAAGGATTCCATGAGGTGAGGCAGCAACAGCTACTCAGCAATTGTCTATCCACCTGCAGGAGACATATGTTGTCTGCTCTGCATTGCATTACAGATTTCATGATAATCTTAGACTTCCCACACTTCTCCTGGGTCACTTTCTCTGCATGACATTCTGTTTCTGATACTCGAATGAGGCAAAACAATACCACAACCTATAAACGTGTATACCCATCATGGAGCTGCATGCTACAGACCTTTGTCTTTCTCTTTCTTAGTAGTATTTTTTTATTTGAAAGTTCCATGAAGTTATATAAAGTACATTGTATGTATTGTATCATATTTGCACATATATAATACATATTTATCATATCCATCTACTAAAACATCCCATGTCTCTCTAAATTTCATCTATTCCTTAAGCTTTTACTTAAATTTTTTGGTTATTAATAACCTCTGAGTTCAATTACATATATATATATATATAT
>NW_022196912.1:35741599-35745212 GCF_008632895.1 Mastomys coucha
CCCGGGTCTCTGGCCTAGGTCGCCTCCAGGCTGGCTGCTCCAGTCTCAGAACCTCACCCGAGAGACAAAGGCCGATCCTGCCCGGGTCTCTGGCTTAATGCGCTCTCTGGAGGTAGGCGATCCACCTGTTGATGTCTTTCAACAACTGCTTCACCAGCTTTGCTGATAGTGAGATGCCTATGTTTATTTCTTGATTGATCAGATTATTGGCTCTTTGTTTCTTGTCCGAGGGCCTGACAGAGAGGGCATGAAAGCCATCAAAGAGAGCTGAGGCCCTGCCTCTCTTATCAAGCAAGTGGGCAGTTAAGTCAGGTGGGTCTGGTTGGCATGGTGGCAGCAGGGTCTCCTTTGATTTCACTATTATGTGTCTGGGTCTGACAATCTAATTTTGGTGTCTTTAGTCAGTGAATTCATTCTTAAAAGAAAGGACTCTTCCCTGAATCAATCAGGAAGGAACCTCAGTATGACCTATAGCTAACTTCTTATCAGAAACAATGAAGGCCAGGACCCAATGGGACAACATTCAAAGCATTTGGATTAAACACCTGCCAACAAATATTTGTGGACTACTCACTTCAGTCGGTCTATTTTCCGGAGTGTAGCCAGTGTTTTTACAGGATTTGAGTTCTAAAGAAGAAAAGCACAATTTATAAAATAATATAAAGACAGATTGAGAAATTTCTACACTTCTCTGAGTGTCCAGAAGGGGGCGCCTGACCCAACCTAATGTGGCAGTACAAGTGAAGGGGAGTTAATTCTCTTGTAGCTGTCTTTGTTTCTGGGCACATCTGGTGTAGGCTGTACTGACATCCTATCAGATGTGACCCTACTGTAGGGGAACAGGCATTCATCTTTGCATTTCTGTTTCTCTGTTGAAAAATCTGTGTTGGCGTCTAACGTTGATACCTCCTTGAATTATTTAAAACCAAATTTTTTATCATTGTGGTGTGTTGGGGAACCTTGTTATAAAGGTAGCAGTACCCCCTGACTGCATAGCTTCATGAGCTCCGCACAAAATGGAGGACTCCCTTTCTCAGCGGGGTTTTCCTGTTTCTGCCTGAGAGTGTCCTTGGCACAGGTGGCTGGCCTTGTTTGATAAATGCCCTTGTACAGAGCGCTCTACAAGGCTGCATAACTCAGCACACATGCCCTGCTCTGGCTTTCTGCCTGCATGTTAATTAGGTGATATCTTATAACCAATCAGCACTTCCTGCTCGCTTGATGCCATGACCAATTAGCCCTTTTCACCTGCACCCTTCCCACCCAAAGCCTTTATATACCCCATTTCTGAAAGAACAGAGTAGACTTGTCTCACCCAGCAGTCTCCAGAGGTCATTCTGTCCATACTCACGGCCGTCCGAACCCTGCTCTTTGCCTCTGCCCCTTTTCTCCCCTCAGGCTGGTGGCCACCAGCCTCCAGCGAAAAAACTAGGCGCACAATGGTGGTCTTATGAAAACAAGCATATGATTTTTCTACCGAGGTGAATATTTTCTTCAAATGCTTCATTGCTGCCTCAGTGAGAAGCTGGCTGTGAGCATCCTGATATTATCGTCCATGTATGTGCACATAAAATTATTTCCTCATGCTTTTCCCTCCATGCACTCTTGCTGCCTGTAAAAGCATGTGTTTCTCTGAAGCAGTCTTAGTACAAGGAGGCTGGCTCTTGCACGGGTGGTTAAATCAGTTCCACTTGTCACCTGGGGTCATCTGCCAAAAACACTCAGAGAGAAGATTTGCTGTTTTCACTTGAGGTTTCTTTACCAGTGTTTCACTTATACATTTAGAAAGGTTATCACATGTGTGTGTGTCTGTGTGTGTGTGTGTGTGTGTGTGTGTGTGTGTGTGTGAGAACATACACATATACATATGCATACTCATATGCAAACACACAGACAGAGGCAGATAGACATACACACACAGAGAAGACAGAGAGAGTCTGGATTGTGATTGTATTTAGTCAGCTACTATAGATAGATTGTGAATATTCTCATTAAAAGGTTTGTCTATAGTAAAGAACAGCTCATAAATATAGTATTTCTCCCTCTCTCCTGGAACAAAGTTACCCAGTAGACACTGAGAAACAAAGTCACCCAGTAGACACTGAGAAACAAAGTCACCCAGTAGACACTGAGACACAAAGTCACCCAGTAGAAACTGAGACACAAAGTCACCCAGTAGACACTGAGACAAATTCACCCAGTAGACACTGAGACACAAAGTCACCCAGTAGACACTGAGAAAACAAAGTCACCAAGTAGACACTGACACAAATTCACCCAGTAGACACTGAGACACAAAGTCACCCAGTAGACACTGAGACACAGACTCACCCAGTAGACACTGAGACACTTATAAGGCTTGGTTTGTTTTCATATTCATATTCATTCATGAGCACACTGACCTAAATTCTTCTCATTGAGCTTGGTCCCTGTCCTTGGTTCAAGTTGCCTTCTCTGTCTCTCCTCTTTGCCTTTCCCTAGATGATGGTTTCTTTGCCACATGGCTTTGTGACTGATTCTGTGAAATGAATGCTCTATTATTTTCCTCAGGACAGCTTATTTACTTCAGGGGCAATTCTCTTAGGCCTATCCCTTCAGATTTTTCTCATTGTTTGATCCCTACCTACTAATTCCAGTCACTTTGTACTTTACCTCCTGCTTCTCCGCCTGCATCCTCTTTTCCTTTATAGTCTCTTTAAAAGCTGTGGTTTTTCAATATTTTGAGTCTTTTCCTAAGTATTATCACATTAACCAGTCAGTGAAGATGGACAGATTACAAGACTGTGGTGACCACCACTGTGACCAATTTCCATGTACAGGTAGAATCCCTGGCCACAAACATGTGTATGCATGTGTGTGTACACGTGCATATGTGTATGTGTGTGTGAGTGCACATGTGTACATGCATGCACATATGCATGAACATATGTACACTACACACACATGTATCATTTCCCATTTTACCCTCTTGTCTCTTATTCTTGTCTTCTCTTACATGTGTTTCACAAGCAATATCAAGCAAAGAAAATAAGAGAAATGTGAAGGTTAGAAGAGAGAATGAACTTGCTGCTGGGTGGATCAGCACTCATCTAACAGAAGGAAGTAAGCCGCCGTTCAGAAAGTATCTTACAGTGCAACCTGAAGGACTGACTAGGTCTTTCAGTACCAGGAGAGATCACAAGTGTGAGTCCTCCCCAGGCTCACTGTGTCTCAGCATCTTACTACATCACTCCAGGGCTGCTCTTCTCTGGGCTTGCTTTCCACCAGAACATTTAATCTGTCCTCAGAGACATTGTTTCAGGAGCCAAATCAAAAAAAGAGAGATAGCTAACTCTGGTTTGCTTTCTGGTGGAGACACACTTTGTGAGGCTTGAGGCTGTCTATGTAAAAGCAATGAGTTAGATTTAAGGCATACTCTTTCCCTAGTTTTCTACTGCTATTAAGTATTTTTCAAGAATTATAGTACTCCCTAAAAATCTAAGTTATTTCTTCTAATTTTTTCCTGTAAAAGATGAGTTCAGTATTTCTTCTATTCTCATTTATTGTTTTTTTTATTTTAGATATTTTCTTTATTTACATGTGAATTTCTCCATTCCCAGTTTCCCCTCCAAAA
>NW_022196912.1:35745891-35769213 GCF_008632895.1 Mastomys coucha
GTTGCAGAGATTAACTATGGAGCAGAGACTGAAGGAAGGGCAAGCCAGCCTAAATATAGCTATCTTCTCATTTATTGTTAAGTCTCTTTTTATGCTCAGCTATTAGAAGAACCTTTGTACATGTGTTGTGTGTATGTGTGTGCATGCGCATATGTGTGCATGTGTATGTACATGTGTGTGTATGTGTGTGTGTGTGGTTTATTTTTTCTTCACTAAAATGTTTATAAAACTCTTTCCGTATCTTTAATCACTTAAAAAGCAATCTTTCCTCTTTCTATTACATGTGTCTGGTTTGGCCTTTTAGTTGAGAAATAATCAAAATGTACTTCTCTGTGGTGTGTGTGTGTGTGTGTGTGTGTGTGTGTGTGTGTGTGTGTGTGTGTAATTTTTCATGCTCTGTGTTATCTAATTAATTTTAAAGTTAAAAAGATAGGCAGGAAATGAGCTATGTCTGTATTTAAACCTTGAAGGTGACTTTTCTATCCAACCATGAAACATTTTAGCTTCTAAGTTGAACCTTAATGCTCTCTAGGTCCCTGTCATCATGTACTCCATGATTACAAGCCACTGCCTCCGAAGTCCTTTACACTGACATTGTGGAGACCTAGCTCATAAGGTTTCAAACAGAAACAAGGATTTTAATAGCTTAGGGGTTGTGTCTATGATATTTTTGATAAGAAAAATGTGTCTGCCTTCTGCCCTTGTCCTAAGAACTTGCCTAAAACAAATTTCAAAACATTTAAAGGCAACATAACATTGAGTATGTGGTGTGATTATTATTGATAACTCTTATATATGTCTACAGTAAAAAAGATTAAGTGGAACAGAAGGAAATACAAAATGTCCAACTGGAAAGAAAAAGAGCACCAGGAAGCTTAACTGGGAAGCCAAAGCTTATGCTAAAAGAGAGGCTTCTATTGTTAAGGTTAGTCCCATTAAGTAGAGGTTTATTTCTCTTCTTTGGCGTAACAAGAACTGTGTCTCAAGTGTAAGACTCCGCCCAACTAAGCTTCCAAATATGTGTGTGTAGGGGAGTGTGTGTGAAGGGGGCTAAAGAGTTTCATTTCTTCCAGAAAACAGCAGTATACACAATCTGATATGAATGTGATTTAAAGGTGCCAAGTTCCATTCCAAGCCACCTGTTAAACTTGGCTATGTTGTCCACATGGTGCTGGCTTTGGAAGCATGGAAGAAAAAAGAGGTGGGGTGGTCATGGATTCTTCTTCTAGGATTTCAGAGAGACATTGAAACAAGGTAAATTATGGCAGTGCTAAAATCACTGCGATGAGAGGGGCCTAGGAAGCCATTGTGTGAAGCTCTAAAAGGGAAACCTGAATTTCAAGGAAAATCCCAAGATACTGAAGATACCAGAGACATCTGCCAAGGAGTGCTGCATATGGGGCCGAGCCAGCCAATATGTGTTATAGGCAGCAAAGCCAAAGGGTCTAAGTCATCTAATCCCTTAGGAACTCATGTCTCAATCATCTAGCATGAATGTGCAGAATTTGGTGTTTACTCTGCTGGATTTTGGTCTTGATTGAGTCACTATTCTCTTAATAGTCCTCCTTTCTTCTATTTTGTAAAGGAAATGTACATTTTGTGCCATTGTATGTTGGAAGATTATAATTTGCTTTTTCATTTTACAAGGCATTGCAGCTAAGAGACTGCCATAAGTCTCAGAAGAGACTTTGGATTTTTGCATAGTTGAGTCTGTGGAGATTTTTAATGTTATAGTCAATGCATTATGATATTGTCATGAGCATATGGAGGTCAGGGAATGGAATAAGGTGGTTTGAATAAGACATATTCCCCCATAGGCTCAGGTACTTGAACACTAGTTCCTTATTTGGTGCTGCTGTTTGGGGACCCTTTAGGAGATACAGTCTTGCTGGAGAAAGAACCCTCTTTCAGTTCAGTTTATCTGCTTTGTGTTTGTGTTTGAAGTTGTTCTCTCTAATCTTCCTACCCAAGCAGCCTGCTGCCACACCTCCCTCACCACTGTGATCACATTTGGAACTACAAGCCAAAATAAACTCTTTCAGAAGTTAATTTTGGTCATGGTATTCTATCACAGCACCATAAAAGTAACTAATATATATTATCCACTTTTTTCTTCAAGTGGGGAAGACCATAATAATCCTCTCTACTTGTCTGAAAGGCATGTTTATTTGGAAAACACAGAGCATCATTGATATTCTTCTCCTCAGTAGGGGTCTACTGATATGTCTGTTTATATATTGTAGTATAAGGTTAGAAGGATAAGATTGTTTATGAAGGGCTGGCAGGGCTTAATGAAAGGGCAGAGATATGAGTGTAGAGAGTGAGAAAATAGGTGAATGGCCATCTTTCCTTAATTGATGGCAATGGATGGGAGCTGTTAACAGAATGGGAGGGAATGGAGAAGGGAGAGATGGAGGGAGGGAAATACAGGGTTGGGGGGAGGGACAAAATTATATGGGTGTAGAAAATCATCTAAGAGCCTGTGTGCCACAGAGTTCTTTAGTACCCTAAAGACTGCTGCCAGTGATCCAGCCTCTCACTGAATGCCTCTTGACTTTATTGAGCCAAAAACTGAAATAAGCAAACAGACAAATCACAAACTTCAGCCTGGACTGAGGGCAATCAGTTGCACATTCCTTCAGCCACTTGACATTTATTGAATATGCTCTGTACAGCCAGTGGGGCATCTAGGCAGAGGTTTCTGAGGACTGGGGGCAGTTCTTTTATCTCTGCTCTTGTATTTTGGCTGGGTATAGGATTTCTCTACCTTAGAATATGGAGAAAGAGACATCCTTAGACTTTGATTCAAAGGCATAATAAAAGCCAAATGCCTAAGCATTTTCTACCCTGGAACACCTGCTTTGTGGAAAAGATGAGAGCTACCACATAAGAAGTCTGGTTAACTTGCTGAATAGATCCTGTGGAGAGAAGAGCTGGGTATCATGAGAAGAGACAAGAAGCCTAGTCATCCCTGTTCCTTAGAACTCCCACTTTCTACTTATTGTAGCTACCATCTGACTAAAAAGTGACATTCCAAAGAGAGGCAAAGAGGAGAACAACTTAGTTGGGTATAAACTACAAAACTAGGAGAGGCAATGCTATGCTTTAAGCTACATCAGTGTAGAGCAGCTTCTTGGACAGCAGTGGAGAATCAGGGTCACTCCTCAGCTGGGCAGCTTCTTATACTCTTCCTCCTGATGACTTTGTTGGCATGTCTTCACAGGTAGACCCTTGTCCTCAAGGCTATCCATAGAGATTGAGATCAAAGTGTCTCCTGTGTGTTTCTGTGAAACACCATCCATTTTTCCTAAGAAATAACCTGTAAAATTTCATTTTTCTATCTTTATTCCTCAAAGAAGAGAGGAATTTTATCTAGCTCAAGGATTTACAGGCATACAGTAATGTGTGACACAGGCAAACTGTTTGACTCCCTATAACATCATTTATCTCTTTTTAAAGTATTAACTAGGCAAAGATTAACTAAATGATCCCAGATTGATGTTTTAGTAGACCATTGGATGACAATGTGGCCTATACAGGCATGCTTTGAAGATCAGACAATACCCAGTATTTCTAGGAGCCAAACTTATTTTCTTATGGTAGATCTCCAAATTGAATCATTCTATGTCTACCCCAAACATCCCATCCCAATGTTTATTTCTTATTTTGTGGTGTGGGAGATCAAACCCAGGCTCTTATACATGCTTGATAGATACTCTACCAATGAGATATATCATCAGGCCCCTAGTCTAATGTTTAAACATTTCAATTCTATTGCAGGTTACGTGTCTTGGGTATTGGAAGGTCTCATTTGATGCTAACAATTGTGTGTGTGTGTGTGTGTGTGTGTGTGTGTGTGTGTGGTGGGGCAAGTGATCAACCTTGGAATTACAAGTTCAGGTAACACCACATACTGAGTTTTACATGGTTTTACATGGGATTGAACTCAGCTTCTCATGCTTGCACACAGCAAGGGTTTGACTGAGCCATCCCCCCAAGCCACAGTAATGGAACATTTCTTTTTCTTCTTCTCTTCCTCCTCTTCCTCCTCTTCCTCCTCCTCTTCCTCCTCCTCCTCCTCCTCCTCCTCCTCCTCCTCCTCCTCCTCCTCCTTCTTTTTTAAGACAGGATTTCTCTGTATAGCTCTGGTTGTTCTGGAACTCACTCTGTAGACCAGGCTGGCCTCGAACTCAGAAATCTGCCTGCCTCTGCCTCTCAAGTGCTAGGATTGAAGACATGTGCCACCACCGCCTGGCTCCTTCTTTTTCTATAACACTTTTTGTAGAAGACATAAAAATCAAACAAGCAAACAAAGAAGCCCAGTAACTGATGTGTTGAAATACTGATAAGCAGTTTTGAGTCCAATGTCACATGCTAGCTTAAAAAATTGTAGCAGCTATTTCTGAATTTGTGCTTCCTGAACAAAAATTATTCTGAAGTTGTAGAATCATTAAACTAGGATGGAGACAAGAGCGAGGCCAATCAATATCTCATTACATCTCCCGGGGTTTCCAAAGCAGTGGATACGGGAGAAGAGATGCTCTTAAGAAGAAAGATGGTGCATATAAATGGCTCAGTAAAATAAGTGTTTCCACATTTTACTTAGAAAAAAAACATAGTGTACATTTTAGTGGAGAAAAGTGGATATTTAAATAATTTATCAAACTTCTTTCCTTGGGGAAAATGCAACATGATAACATCTCCATAACTCTCTAGAATGGGCTCCATTTTTAGTTTCTATAAGTAGGAAATGACTGGAAGTATGAAAGACTGAAAAGACAGCGGAGAAAACAAGAGCTTGCATTCAGAAGTCCATTTTGATTTCATCACTGATGATGTAAGCTCACCACCCTGGCAGCAATGGAGGCATTGACATGAAACACTTGTGCCCCCCCACCCCCGGCCTTGACTTTCTGACTACTGGAACAGTGGACCCCCAATTCAAACTTTTCCCAGGAGTATCATGCTAGTGAAGTAAAAACCTGAGGCTCTCATTTCAACCTGAAGGGGAGCTATCTGCTGGAAAAAAAAGATTTCACACAGCTCTGGCAACTTGTTCTATCACTTTGCAGGAGAGACTGTGCTGGGATGATAGGCAGGTCCGCACCTTGACAAAAACTGCTTCGTTATAAATACCCTGACTCTTAATTTGGACCTAATCTTCAAATTTTACTATCGAAAGATTGATGGGGAGAGGGTATCATTGATCTTCTCTGTCCCTCTTCCAAATATGTTCACATCAAATATATTCACATTCCTTTTTTTTACTCTTGTTTGTTGAGTCGACGGGTTAAGAGCAAGTGGCCTATTGTGGCTCCCTCCACTGTCCCGAGTCAGGTTCTGAGCACAACAATTCTGGGTCACTGCTAGTTGAATAATGTCAGGGCAGTTTCCTTCACAGAGGTCTCTATTCCTGCATGTGAAGGATGATGGGGAACAGGATAGATTCAGACATTTGGTGGCATATGATTCGCAAGGTCCCAGCCACTCCTCTGACTACCACAGAGGCTTCTAAGTGGATCCTTGAATTTCTAGAAGCTTCCAATTGGGGCTTGCAAATCTCTGAACCTTTTATTTTGGTGTGCATGTATTGTGTGAAGTTTTATAAAGACACAGGACCTCTGAGGTTAAATGTTTCTACACTGTCCACAGTGTCATCATGTACAGTGAAAGACAGGTGCATACGGTGGTACACTGTCCTCCACCTCCTCAATGGTCTAAAGATTCTCCTGAATGACAGGCCAGGCTGGAGGACCCCCACACCCTGACAGAGGCCCTGTGGGGTCTGGGAGAAAGTGGTGGCTGCTGTAGCTGCTGCAGTACTGACGCACAGTCACACAGCCACTGTGTGATGAGTTGTGATTCACACACACAATCTGAGTCAAAAGAAATGGCAAGAGCACTCTGCAGTGCTTTTCTTAGCAGCTAATTGGTTTGTTGTGCTCAGGATGAGCTTCCAGATATATGCTGTGAACCTCCCCCATAATGCTGAGGAAAATGTGTTCTGTGTAGGAGTGTAGGAAGGAGAATGACTAAGGAAAAAATTATATTGCCATGAGAAACAGAATAAAACTGCTCTTTAATTTCAAGCACTAGATGATCAAATTTTAAAAGCTTGATATTGAGAATATAATGAACGTTGATATTATTAGCATACAGCACAGCAGTTTAGCTGAGCTGAAGCAGGATTTCTAACACCTTTGAGGGTAAGAGTTAGGTCAAAGCCCCTCCACACACACCCTGAAAAGCCTTGTGGGAAATCCTCAGTCATTATTGAGATGGAGATGGAAAGGCCAATTCCTGTCATTCACACTATGCCATTAGTGATTTCTACAACAACATTTTCTAGAACCAGTGTGTTGTTTTGTTTCTGTCTGTCTGGTAAAGGAGAGTTGAGGGTTTTTTGTTTTTTTTTTTTTGTTTTTTTTTGTGGTTGTTGTTTTGTTTTCTTTTTTATTCTTAGCATATAACTTCTTATCAAAGTAATATTTATATAATATAACAATCAAAACAGTGCTTCTAGTAGCAAAGTCACACAGCAGTTCTTCATTTCCCTCCTCCACCATGCCCTAAGATCCTGCCTCCTAGAATGAGCTTGTTTCAACTTTACTGGATACTTATTTTAGTATTTCTTCCCTTATTTCTATAAAATATACTTACCATCCCATGCTTTGTCTGGGATGACAAAGCATTGCACATTGCACATTGGCTTTCTCTCGTGAAATAAAGGGTATAGCGCTCTCATGTCTCCTCTCTGCACCTATAGTGTTCAGCCCCTCTCTCTGATAGCCTGATTGTGACACATTCCAGGCTGGTGTTAAATCCGCCTTCACTGTTAATCTTTTTAGTCATGTAACACTGCTCAGAGATGATCTATGTACTTTTCTATGTGTCTTTTTTTTCATACAATTTTCAACTTTTCTTTGAGTTCATCATGACTCTCTTCTTTCACTTACTTTGCTATGGAGTGACTAATTAGCCACTCTTAATTCTTAAATTTTGAATGGAGTCAAGCATAGTAGGCATGGGTTTGATCCCTGCTCCATTTTAGATACATCTCTGGCATTGGGGGACTTACCTTCCATTCATCGGGGACACACTCTTGTATATTGGATTTCATGTTTTCTGGATCCTACACACGCTTATTGCTTGGTTTACTTTCTTGTGTTTGTGGAACACATACTTTAGTAGCTTTTTGAGTTAAGCCTGTACAAGGTTTTTCTAGTCTCTCCGAGGAGAAGGTAGCTAAAATATGACAGATGATAGTCTTAGGTTTTGGAATTATGAAATACTCTCCCAAGTAATCTTTAGATGTTAGATAAAGGAGAAAGTTAGTTGAGTTATATAAACTATTTATGGAAAAAGAAATTTGTCATACCAGTCAGTCCCAGTAGGAAACAGATCTCCATTCAAGTGCTTCAACTAAAGACTTTATTAAAGTAACTACAACTACCTTCTCTCTAAATAATTTTATATCATTAATTCTAGGACTTACCCCAAATGCCAAAACTTGAGGATGCTCTGCTATAAATTTTTTATTAGACCTATACATATCTTCTTATATAAAGTCATTTCTAGATACTTAAAGTACTTAATATTATAAATGTGGTATAGCTAGTTGCTATGCTGTTTGGTTATGGAAATGTGATAGTTGTGGCCATTCTAGCATCACACTATTTCTGACAATGAAACATTTAAAACATTATTTTAACCTGGGGATTTTTGAAGCTAAGGCTGTAGAACCCATAGATACAGAAACCACTAGTGTTTACTGAGTTTTAAACAAAGTTAAGGAATATTGTAAAGACTAGAAATTCCAAGCCAGGGTTCACATATACAGCTTGAAGGGGAAAAGGTGAGAAAAGTATTGGGAGAGTTAGCTGTGTTGGGATTAAGGAAGAGGCATTTTCTAGAGAAGACACCTGCCACGGCAGGAGCTGTTACAAGGAGAGGGCAGGGCTTAGAACATATCCTTTCTTCTGTTCTCTTGATTTCATGTTACCACTTCTTCCTGTTAGCAAAATCAATTAGTTGTGGTTCAGCAAGAGACTCTGGGTTAACAATTTCTGGAGGCAGAGTGGGAGTAGCGTAGATATGGCAGGTGAAGTGTCATACTTCCTCCAGTATTTACAGGACATCTAAATGTACACCCCATGGAAAAGTGATATATTTTTTTAAAAGAAGCAAGATACCAGGCAAACCTATACTGTAATTACTGTCCATCTGAAAAAAATGTTACAAAAACTAGTAAGAAAAATATTGAATATAAGTTTTGGCATAAATAATATAAAAACAAACAATAGCAGAAGGGACGTATATGTCTGAAAGCATTTTTCTGAGAAAGGTTATAAAATAGATAACAACTTTAGGAGTTTGTTGAAGGAAAAGAGAAAAATGCTTATAAATAAAGGTGAAAAGCTGATAGGGGCTTGGATGAATGTAAGTTCCATGCAACTCTATGTTTTTAAGAAGACGAGAGCAGAAAAACAAAGAATTTACCTATTGTAAAAATAGTAAAAGGAGAATAATGATCAATGATTAAAAACAAACAAATAAACAAACAAAAATAACCACTGTAAGAAAGCAAAGATTTCCTAGGTGAGTTTTCTCTCCCCTTTAGAGAGTAAAGGATCATAATGCTGTTTATATGATTCATGTAGGACTTTAGAAGAACCCTTGAATTCATACTGACATTGGAAGGAAATATCAGTCCAACTGTACTGGAGCAGAAAGCAGAGAGTTAAGTGACTTTTCCAGAAGTTAAAACTTGGAGACTGTATTTGGGCTGACCTTACTTGGTTCTGAGTCCATTGCTTTTCAGACCACACATTTGACTCTTGCCTCCATGATAATTTTAGATAGATATTTGAGGAAAAGTAGTTAGAGCTCAAGGTTTTGTTAGATTGAATACCCACGATTCTCTCTGGCCTTCCTCCAGACTTGAATTCCAGGTGAGAATCCTGACAATCGTCTGAGTGAAGGGAAGGGTGTTGGCATAGGAATGGGGCTCCAGGCTCCAGTTAAAATGTCATGTTCATTTGGCATGACTCTTTGGACAGCTTCTTTTGCTCTTCCACACTCCATTTCTTATTTATTAAATAGCAATGCCATTGTAAATTTCATAACTAATTCTGAGAACTCAGTAAAATTATGTTGGTGAAGCATTTGGCAAAAAATGTTTGTTTGGCAATTGTCAATATTTGGGCACTTTTGCCTTCAAATTTGAATGATTTATTCTTCCTACAACAAAATATTTATCTAAGACCATTTCATACTATTTTAATTGAAAAGAAACAGATAATTAAAACATGCTTTCATTAACCAAATTACTTTAGTTTTATCAAAAATGAGAGAAGAAAAACATTTCAAAGCGCTGGTATATGGAGGTGGGGGACAGAGGGAGTGAGCTCTATAGG
Organism: Mastomys coucha; assembly: GCF_008632895.1. Classification (NCBI taxonomy): domain Eukaryota; kingdom Metazoa; phylum Chordata; class Mammalia; order Rodentia; family Muridae; genus Mastomys; species Mastomys coucha. The sequence continues at coordinate 35,755,308 of NW_022196912.1, forward strand.
CAAGGGCAATGATCAGCTATGATCCATGGTTTTAAAGCAATTTTATCTTAACAGTTTCCCTTTTACCTCTATATTTTATTTTTATCATATCAAGTCTCAGGAATATTTTCTCTATCTGGTTTATCTGGATTTAGAATAGGGACTCCTTTGCCCCACTCCCAGCCCTCTGCTTTGTCCACTGATCCAGTCTACTTTTTTTTTTTTTCCTCTCTTCTGTTCTTCGTGAACAATTGACAAAAGATCCAGATGTGGTGTACTTATGCTAACACAGCTATTTTAAGACTATTCTTTCCCCTCAGCTTCAAATCTGTTAGGAAGCTAGGTGGCATACAAGAAGGGAATACTTTTTCTGGAAATCAGTAGTACTAACCCTTTTATTCTAAAAAAGATTTGCTACTAATACTCTCTTTCATTTACCAATGGATATTTTTGAAGCTGCAATCTAAGGCAATTTACACTTTAATTTTTGTGCCTGCTATTCTAAGAGAATATGATTATCACTACCATTAATAAGTTTTTAACATCAGCAAAATAATTTTCAGGTTCCTATAGATGATACATAGATGATATAGATGGTAATACTCTTTGCGACAAAAAGTGCTTAGCATTGCTAAGGAAAGTTAAAACTTAGGAGATAGGCCATATGCTATGCATTATATGTTTTTGTTCTGAGGCCATTTGCTGGCATTGAGAGAGAATTTTTTTTTTTTTTGCTGTGTGCAAGATATGGAAATTTATGTCTTACATCATGATACATTCAACTTACTTGGCTAAAAATCTTTCATTATCTCTTTTGTAAAATGATTCTTTAGGCTCTAGAGAACAAAATACAAAATCTTTAGAGAGTATGAATAAAGGATAAATCTTTCTTTTCATAGTCTACTCAAATGAGGGGAAATGAGTCAGAAAAGGTAGGTATTACCACTCACAAACACAAGATTTCCTGAGGACAAAATGCCTGGAAGTTCTTAAGGACACTGTATTAGGAGTTTGAACACTAGTGTACATCAAATAAATTTCTTGAAGTACAAAGATATTTAAGAGGATACCGTGGAATGATTTTAACATATTTAGGATACATGTAATCAAATATACATGCGTTAGATGACTACTTTATAGTCTCTAAGTATTAGCCTTTCTCTCTCGCTCTTTCTTCCCTTCCCTCCCCTGCCCGTGTGTATGTGTATGTGTGCATGTGTGTGTGTGTGTGTGTGTGTGTGTGTGTATGTGTGCATGTGTGTGTGGCTTCCCCAGTGAAATGCCTCTTAAATTCCTTGTTCAGAGGTAGGGTAGTAGCTCCATAAGTAAAATGGTTGTCTTCTAACTTGAAGACCAGAGTTTGATTTCCCAGAGGTGTTTTGGCTCATACTTAGAATTCCAGCATGGGGGAGGCAGAGACAAGGGGCATGTGGAACTTTGCTAAATAGCTAGTTCTAGGCCAATGAGAGACCCTATCTAAAAAAAAAAAGAATGTAGGGGCTAGAGAGATGGCTTGGTGTCTAAAAGTATGCACTATTCTTTCAGAAATCCTAACTGCAGCTCTAGGGCCTTTGATGCCTCTGGACTCCAAGGGGTTTGATACTCACATGTACATACTCCCAACTACATACATATAAACCACCTTTTAAATAAAATCTTTAAGGAAAAAGCAAAAGAATGTAGACAGCACTGGAGGGATGGCAGCTGAAGTCATTCTCTGGTTTCTATACTGATGCACAAACTAACTGTCCAGTTGGTATCACATATATACCTTACTTACAGTCTGTCCTGCAAAGGGATTTTAATAATCTCAATTGAAAACTCCCAAAAGATTCTATAACACAAAGAATAGAAGATACACTTGAAAACCTGTTTTTAATCAGTTCTAACTTTTTTTGTTGTGGTGATTTAAAAAAAAAAATGACCAAAAACATCTTAGTGGACAAAGAGATTTATTTGCCAATAGGACAAAATGGCAGCCTACAGATTGGGAAATGACCTTCACCAACCCTACATATGACAGAGGACTAATATCCAAAATGTTCAGAGAATTTAAGAAATTAGACACCAACAACCCAATTAAAAATGAAGTACAGAGCTAAACGGAAAATTCTCAAAGAGGAAGCACTTAAAGAAATGTTCAAAGTCCTTATTCATCAGGGAAATGCAAATCAAAACAACTCAGAGGTTTCATCTTAAACCCATCAGAATGACTAAGTTAAAAAAACTCAAGAGATAGCTCATCCTGGCAAGAATGTGGAACAAAGGGAACATTTCTTCATTGCTGGTGGGCAAACTTGTACAGTCACTTTGGAAATCAATTTGGTGGTTTCTCAGAACACTGAGAATAGTTATACCTTAAGACCCAGCTATACCACTCCTAGGCATATACCCAAAAGATGCCCCACTACATCACAGGGTTTTATTCATAATAGCCAGAAACTAAAAACACCTTAGATATCCCTCAGTTGAAGAATGGGTAAAGAAAATGCGGTATGTATGAACAGTAGAATACTATTCAGCTCTTAAAAACAAAGATATCATGAATTTTCCAGGCAAATGGAGAGAACTTGAGAAAATCTTCTTGAGTGAGGCAACCCATTCCCCAAAGGACATGCACATGTGCACCTTGGTCTTTGTGTGGTTCCCGAACAACTGGAATGGTGCTATTCCAAAAGCTGTTGCCTATAAATGGTATATGTTCTTCTAGCTCTTGTCTGGTCTCAGTGGGAAAGGAAGCACCTACACTCACAGAGACTTAAAGTGCCCAGGATCAGGGTATGCATGCACAGCATCAAAGAAGCTGTACATCAAAGAAGCAGGGGCTAATGCATGAGAAGGAGAGAATGTGGCATAGCCACAATCAAGAAGAGAGGAAATGAATGCACCCATCCTATCTGCATGTAAAATTGACTTATGCCCAGCTACCTTTATTTACTTATACAGTCAAAGATCAGCTGCCCAATGAATGGTTCTGCCCACAGTGGGATGGGTCATCCTTCCATAGACTTGTCCAAAAGCCAACTTGTAATAGCTAAGACTTCAAGTGAGACTCTCTTTCCAGGAAAATCTAGGTTGTGGCAAGTTGGCATCTAAAAGTAAACAACCTATTTTTCCTCAAATTCCTCATATGGCAAGGCTCTGTGTATGTATGCTGCATCTTCTTGTATTTTAGAGAACTACAGAATAACATGTGTGGGTTGGTTATTAGGGATCATGGTGGTGCTACTGTTCTTTTCATTCCTTGCTTCATTGAAAAGTATGTTTTTGATTTAGATACTTTCTGGGGTTGTTGTTTTTGTTCTTGTTGTTTTGATCTCAAAAGTGTACAGATTGGTTCAGATAAATATTTCCATTTAGGACTTATATGCAAAACATAGCCAGACTCCTGTTTTCTTGAAGACACTTAACCCAGTTAAATGGTGAATGGAGGAAATGTTTTATATCAAGTAGGAGCTCTTTCAGCAGGCTTCTACTGTGTCTACTCACCAGTTTCTCTAGATTTAACAAATCACCATCAAAGCAAACAACGAGAGGGAGGAGGTTGCAGTGGGGCAGGGAATGTGAGAAAACATTCCAGTATGTATGGAAATGTCACAGTGAAACCTACACATAAAATAAGATTAAGAATTAAAAAAAAACCCTACGATTCACACGTGGACTTAAGAAGAATGCATAAGAATGTCCTAGGGGTTAAGAGGGTGATAGATGCCTCCCTTCAGAGAGGTAAGAATGTTTCTCTCATGCAGTGGATCTTATGATATAGAATGTGGTGATGAGGTTCAAAGGGCATTTCCAAATACTGTCCAAGCTTAAGTACTGCTAGAGAAGGTGTAGGAATGGGGTGAGTGAAGATAAAACCCATGTTTAACATACTTGAAGTTACTCAACTCAAATGGCTATGCATCTTTCCAGATCTTTCTGACTTCTGGCATCTGACCCTAGAACAGATTATCTTGTTCATGGCTTCATCTTTTTGTTTAGATCTGAGATCCAGTTTCATTGATCTGGATCTGATTTCAAGGATAAAATAGCCTTCCCATTTCTTACCTCCTCTATATAGCTTGAGTGTCTTGTGATGCCTGTGGGATCAATCCTGGCTTTCAGAATCTTGACCATCCCTACAAGCTTACACAATGTTGTTCTCACTCGTTATGCTAAAATTCCTGTGGAGAAATTGAGGGGGTGTGGAAAGAGATAAGGATTGGTTCTTTTCATACTTTCCAGCTTTTGTTTAAGCTGTTGAGAAATGGAATAGCTAGTAACAGGGCAGATTAGTCTATGGAAGGCTTCTCATAACAGAATTTGTGTAGGAAGGCAATGTAGATTTGTGACTAGGGAGTTGCTAGTATAGAGATCCTGCAATGAACCGTGCTGGGTAGTGTATGTGGCCGTTAGCAGGAGCTTGGACTTGTGGAGAGGAAATGAGAGGTTTAGGCTAGTGCCTAAAGGAAGAAAACTGAATGGTATTAGGGCAAGGTTCTCCATTTCCTAAGAGGACATACTTACAGGCAAAGGATATACTGCCCTACACAGGGCCTGTCCCACACTGATGCCTTCCCTGTCTTCATCTCATGGTTTTCTTCCATCTAACATCTTGAGAAAGAGAACATTCTAGAATATCTGTCATCTAAAAAATATGCCAATCAAGAGTACTTTATTCAGAAAGGATTATGAAATTTCTTGGGGTTTCAAAGTAAATGTGTTATGACAAGTTCTTTTTCCTGTCAGTTTAAGAGGATTAATTTTTTTTTTTGAGATTATGTTTACTCATTTGGACTTTACTTCAAGTGAAATAAAGCCCACATCCTAATTGTTTTGTAGTTATAGAGCTTTCTTCTAGCTTTTGGGAAATGTAGATCTGAGTGATGTGAACTTGCATAAAGGAGAAGAATGGAGTCCAGCTCTAGAAGTGCAGAATTAAGATGAACACACTCAATTTTAAGGTGCTTCTGAGCCCTTAACACTTTCTTCCTTGTTTAATGGAATTTTCCCATTTTATTTACCTAGACATTGTCTTTTTAGAACAGATGGTGTCTTTGAGGATAGAATGATAGAGCTTGTTCAAGGTTCAACAGGAACAGTACAGTCTCAGGTGATCTGATAATATAGGTGGTCCTATTTCTTTATCCCACTTATACCTGTAGGCTATATACCATTTCTCAAAAACTTGAACAAGAACAAGATTCAGAGAAATACACAATTTCTGCAGTGAATGAATCCTTCCCTAGGCCATCACAGAAGTGATTATGGAGAGATGCTCAGGGCCAACAGGTAGGGACTATAGGTAAACTACAAAGCTACATACAGAAGGTAGTTTGAACAGAACTTACATTACTGAATTAGGAGAGAAATGACATTTTGGAGAATAGAAACAGCATAGAGAGTCATAGGAGTGAAATGATAGAATGGAAATTGTTATAAATGTAATACAGGCAGAATAGTTGGGCAACAATCAAAGAGAGGCAGGAATCATGGTAGAGCCATTCTTTGAGGGTAGGCAGTGAAGCTCAATTGCCAGCTTGAGAGGTATAGAGCTTGTATCAGAGTATCAAGAGACAGGGAAGAGACCAGGGGAACCTGCTTTCTATTGAAATCTGATATGGGATAGGCTCCTTTCCAGGATCCCTTTCAGCTTCTGTTCTACTACGTGTCTTTTCATAGAGCCAACTGCTCAAAGCAAGTTACTGCTTTTCTTTATTTCTTGATTTCCCATTTACTCTACTCCAGTCTGGTTTTGGTCCCACAACTTTCCAGAAAATGTATTTACATTAGCATCTGCTAAGTCTAAGGACTGGGATGTTCCCCATCCTCTCCTGCTTTGTATCTGTGGGCTACTAAGGATTCCCCATCTTCCTTTTTACAGATTTCTTCCCAGCCATGCCACATTCTCTCCTTCTCATACATCAGCCCCTGCTTCTTTGATGCTGTGTATGCTTCTCTTTGCCTTGACTTCTATGTGAAGGAACTTCTAAGATTCTATCTTAGCTACTTTTTTCTTTGGTATTAAAACCTATCAATAAGATTCATCTAATATTCAGACTTTTTATACTGTCTGGATCAACCCCAAATCTTTCTTTAGTCCTTATGTGTGAATGTACTTAACTGCAGACTCTTGTGTCTACTCCTCTTAGTTTTCTACTGTAGTTGTCTTAAAAATATTGAATCATGGATCCTTCTCTCTCACTCATATGCCTTACTCATTCAATAAATAAAATAGAGGTGTTGGTATTAGTCTTTATCTTTTATCTTTTCTTAATCCTGCCTTTTAATTAACAAATTTTACCCTAAAATGAATACATCTCAAATCCTTACGTTTTCTTCTATTTCTGTTATCAATACTGTATTTTAAGCTATTATTACCTCTTATTTGAACAACTGAGAAAAAATAATTTTTCCCTGAACTCTTAGGAATTTTTCCTTCATAGACAATTTTTTTTTACACAGCAAACAACAAACCAAGTTGTATAATTTCTCACTTAAATAGGCTTTATTGTTTCTCATTAGACTTGGAATAAAATGCCAGCTCTTGGATCTATGTAGACTACAAGAAGGACTTTGCCTCCCCTCTGACCTTGCAATTTCCCTTTCTTATATGTTTCATCTACCAAGACTATTTTTCTTCTTCCCACCTCAGGGTTTGTCCTTACTGCTTCATCCAGAAGGTCTTCCCTTATCCTGGTTTCTTTCAGGGATAATCCCCCTTACCTTTCACATCAAATGACATCACTTCTAAGGACGCTTCTTGATCAACTCTTCCCCAGTGAGATCTTCCCCAGTTTCTTTTCTTTGTCTCTCAGTTTGCTTCTTAGTGTTCAAGTACACATGTTTTCTTTTTTATTATGTGCTTTCTTTCCATGGGCAGGTAAATCACTTGATGAAGAGCTCTGGATTCTGATGTCCAACCACAGCATCCCCTAAGATACATTAGGACATGTTTACAAAAAGGTTTCTTGTTTTCATAAATGAATGTTTGTTAATGTCAGGTACTCAACACCCTGTGATACATCTTTAAGCAGAAAATGTCTTAGCAACTCCATTCCTTTTGCTGTCCTATTTTTCCAATGTCTCTCACACCACCTCTGTGGTAATATGCACAAAGCAGCAAACTGAGCTTCCTCGCTATTTCTACTGAAATATTGATTCAGGCTCAGTCTATGATGCGGGTGCTGATAGGTTTAGGTTTAGTATTCATTCCCAGAACTACTTATGGAACACTGTGTTTATTTCACTTGCAACACAACTCTATGCTTTACCCTGAGCACAAAGCTTCAGTTTATAGGAATTAGTACAGTGTGTATATCTTCGGATGAACTTATCATCATGGGAAGATAGCTATATAGGTTGAAGAGGTGTTGGTACTAGAACCTAAAGGAATCCATGTTCTCTTCGCTGGCAGATAACTCTTTGCTGATGGTTGTAGAACAGCATTAGCTGAATAGGTCCTATTGAAATTCCTTTATTTTCTAGCTTCTTGTTTTCTGTGAACAGTGGAGAAATCTAGGATAGATTAATTAATCTATTAATCCATGGATATGTTACCCATAGCAATGGGGTTAGTATTCTTGTTCCTTTCCTCCAAAGATTACTGAACTTTGACAAAGATATCTTGTCCATGAAGATTTCCCCTACCTCTGGAGTTATTTCCAAATACTCCCCATCTCCACATGATGAAGAAAAGATTAATACTGGCTTAGTTTCCAAGATCAGAACAACTCTGACCAAAACACCTATATTGATATATTTTTCTCATACATGGGACAGGTACAAAGGAGATAAAGGAGATTCCAAGCAAAAAGCATTTAAGTCATTGAAATACATTATTAGAGTTAAATAAACAAGCCATAAGTGACAGCATTAGCTCTGAGTTTGTGATGCATGCACTTAAATTCCTACCTTTTCTGTGTGCTTTTGAAATATAATGACTTTCTTTTTTGAGAAAATTGGAACAAATTTGCAAAGGAAAAAAGTAAATGCCTATCAACAGGAAAAGTGTGCACACCTTGTATCTGCTTTGCTTTTTCTTTTATCTTAACAGCACAAAAATTACCATGTCTCTCCGTTGAATCTTTAATATGTAAATGGGAAATTAGGCAAATGCTTAAGCTGACATATTTCATGCACATTCTACTAGTTATACACATTGTTGTCACTGTGCTTATATATTCTATTACCTCTAATGAAACCTAATTTTAGGCTTTTGTAGCAAATATTACCACCAGGGGATGCAGAGTGGCTCATACAAACAATAAAGGAGCATACCCATGGATGAGGAGCTTCAAAGAAACGAGCAGCCTTGACAGGACTCTCTGTGGACCTAGCACAAGAGGATGTTGCTGTGCTTCTGATGTGATCATTGCCACAAGCATTGTCATTCCTTTGATGAGAAGGCACTATGTCGATGGGTTGTTCTTTCTCTGGCTGAAAGAGCTTTATTCTAGCTCATTTGAGGAAGAGGTCTAGATAATTTTTTTCTTGAGAAATGTGCATTTCTGCCATAATAAAAGATATGGAGTAATTTTGTGGCAAGAATAATTAGATTCTCTCATATGCAGAAGAATAAATTTGGAGTCCTTTTGTTTCCTTGATAATTTCCCTCGTGATCTCTCTCTCTCTCTCTCTCTCTCTCTCTCTCTTTCTCTTTCTCCCTCTATCTCTTTCTCTTTCTCTGTCTCCCTCCCTTCCCCAGGTAGCTACCTGTATCAGAATGTCCTTCTGGAAGGAAATTTTCCCATTAGCTCTACCCTTTTGTACCAGGTAGATAAGTATGGGACCCTAGAAAAGAAGTCATGACTAGTTTACAAAGGTGTTTATGAGCCCATCCATGTGCACTAGCAATCTGGAAAATCCCATAGTTAATGCATTCACTTTTCTTTCTGTCTTTCATAGCAGGCTACTTGGTTAAAACTTGGAATATTTACTCATTATTCACCTTTATCATAATCATTTCCATTCGATTTGCTATACTATTAGTTCTGTTTTCATCACTAGACACTTTGGCACAGTCTATAGTCATCACTTCCTTGGTTAATGTGCAGTATCTGGTACAAGAATGGCTCAAAGTTTCTATTTAAATGTGAGCTTGAAATATTTTAGGTTTCACAGGTGTTACAGCATTATTGGAACTGCTAAACTCCATCATTGTAGGATGAAGATAGATTGAAAATCTAATACAGAAATGAATAACAGTGGCTCTGTATAAGTAAAACAATGTAGAAGTAGATGGATTTGCTCCAATATCCCTGGGTAGGGAGATAAAATTTAACAAATCCTCCCCCCTAAATATGTTAGTATAGTCTAATTTTTTTTTAAATATCTAAACTAGTTTCTGCTTTAGACTTGGTCCTTGAAAGATTCCTAGGCTGGGTTTAGAATCATTCTTTCTTCTTTGAATAGAGCACGTGCTTATCATTTGTCTAGCATGTTAAAGGTCTTGAGATCAGTTCCTAGCACAGAAAACATAAAAAGGCTGGAGTTGTCGGACAATTGTAGAATTCCTGCCCAGCATGTGTGGAATCCTTGTTTGAATCCACAGCTTGAGGGAAAAGAAAAAAAGTGTGATATTTATATGAACATATGCTACTGAAAAATACTTGTATATCTCTAGAAACAAAAGTTATGGAGTAATACATACGTAGTCTGATGGCAACCTGTATTCTTTTTCTTTTAAACAAATGAAAGGGATGCTTTTATTAACCAAATTGCATAGGAGTATCTCACTCTGTGCCAGTAGATAAAATCATTACAGAAGTGTCTCTTTTGTCCCTGTATTTATCATGTAAACATTTAACTTCATAGAAAGGAAAATTACTTTTTATAAGGAATTGCTTTTAATGATTATTATATATATAATATATATTGCTTTATCTTTTAGAATAGGAAGTGATTCATATGATATATAATAAAAATAAAAAAAATTTCCTTTGACATAGAGAACCAGTTCTGGGTAGTTATACAACCGGAATTGCTTGTATACCTATGTGTTTCAATAAATCTTCACATAAGAACTTCATATATACACATACACACATAAAAAATTCTGCCCTTTGGGACTGATAATATATTAGCTCATCTAATTTTTTAAATTTTTGCCTTCTTAGTATTTAATTATATATACTTGTACTTTAACACAGTGTTTCTTTTCTTTAGTTAAAGTCTTCTATTGTATCTGCTTTTTTAAAATTAGATGTTTTCTTTATTTACAATATCTCTTTTCCCAGGTTCCCATCCAAAATAAAATAAAATAAAATAAAATAACAAAAACTAAAACAACTCTCCGTTCTCTTCCCCCTCCTCCTGCTTCCCACTCCATCCCCTCCTGCTTACTGGCCCTGGCACTCCCCTACAGTGGGGCATAGAACCTTCACAGGGCCTCTCCTCCCATTGATGACCAACTTGGCCATCCTCTGCTATACATATACTCCCATATACATATACATGGTGGGAGCCATTAGTCCCACCATGTATACTCATTGGTTGGTGTTTTAGTCCCTGGGAGCTCTGAGGGTACTAGTTAGTTCCTATTGTTGTTCTTCCTAAGGGTCTACAAACCCTTCAGCTCCTTGGGTCCTTTTTCTAGCTCCTTCATTGGGGTCCAAGTACTCAGTCCAATGGATGGTTGTGAGCCTCTACTTCTGTATTAGGTGAGTACTATCAGAGCCTCTCAGGAGACAGCTATATCAGGCACCTGTCAGCCAGCACTTGCTGGCATCCACAACAGTGTCTGGATTTGATGATTGAATATGGGAAGCCACACTTTGGTCTTCCTTCTTGAGGTTTTTTTTTTTTTTTTGTGGTTTGTGGTTTGTGGATTGTATGTTGGGTATTCTAAGCTTCTGGGCTAATATCCACTCCACTTATCAGAGAGTGCATGCCATGTGTGTTCATTTGTGATTAGGTTATCTCACTCAGGATGATATTCTCCAGATCTATCCATTTCCCCAAGATTTTCATAAATTCATTGGTTTTAATAGCTGAGTAGTACTCCATTGTGTAGATGTATCACATGTAGATTTTCTGTATCCATTCCTCTGTTGAGGGACATCTGGGCTGTTTCCAGATTCTGGCTATTATAAATAAGGCTGCTATGAACATAGTGGAGCATGTGCCTTATTACATGTTGGAACATCTTCTGGGTATATGCCCAGGAGTGGTATTGATGGGTCCTCTGGAAGTATTATGTCCAATTTCCTGAGGAACTGCCAAACTGATTTCCAGAGTAATTGTACCAGCTTGCAATCCCAACAGCAATGAAGGAGTGGTCCTCTTTCTCCACAACCTCTCCAGCATCTGCTCTCACCTGAGTTTTTTATCCTAGCCATTCTGACTGGTGTGAGGTGGAATCTCATGGTTGTTTTGATTTGCATTACCCTGATGACTAAGGATGTTGAATATTTCTTTAGGTGGTCTCAGCCATTCCGTATTCATCAGTTGAGAATTCTTTGTTTAGCTCTCTCTGTATCCCATTTTTTAATAGGATTATTTGGTTCTCTAGAGTCTACCTTCTTGAGTTCTTTGTATATATTAGATATTTGCCCTCAATCAGATATAGGATTGGTAAAGATCTTTCCCCAATCTGTTGGTTGCAATTTTGTCTTATTGACAGTATCCTTTGCCTTACAGAAGCTTTGTGATTTTATGAGATCCCATTTGTCAGTTCTTGATCTTATAGCATAAGCTATTGGTGTTCTATTCATGAACTTTTCCCCTAAGCCCAGGTGCTTGAGACTCTTCCACACTTTCTCTTCTATTAGTTTCAGTGCATCTGGTTTTATGTGGATGTCCTTGATCCACTTGGATTTGAGCTTTGTACAAGGAGATAGGAATGGATCCACTTTCATTCTTCTACATGCTAACCACCAGCTGAGCCAGCACCATTTGTTAAAAATGCTGTCTTTTTTCCACTGGATGGTTTTAGCTCCTTTGTCAAAGATCAAGTGACCATAGGTATGTGGGTTCATTTCTGGGTCTATTCCATTGATCCACCTGCCTGTCACTGTATCAATACCATGCAGTTTTTAATCACAATATCTCTGTAGTACAGTTTAAGGACAGGGATGGTGATTCCACCAGAGGTTCCTTTATTGTTGAGAATAGTTTTGGCAATCCTGGGATTTTTGTTGTTCCAGATGAATTTGTAAATTGCTCTTTCCAAGTCTGTGAAGAATTGAGTTGGAATTTTGATGGGGATTGCATTGAATCTGTAGATTTCTTTTGTCAAGATGGCCATTTTTACTATATTAATCCTGCCAATCTGTGAGCATGGGAGATCTTTCCATCTTCTGAGATCGTCTTCAATTTCCTTCTTCAGAGACTTGAAGTTCTTGTCATACAGATATTTTACTTGCTTAGTTAGAGTCACACCAAGGTATTTTATATTGTTTGTGACTATTGTGAAAAGTATTATTTCCCTACATTCTTTCTCAGCCTGTTTATTCTTTGTATAGAGGAAGGCCACTGATTTGCTTGAGTCAATTTTATATCCAGGTACTTTGCTGAAGTTGTTTATCAGGTTTAGGAGCTCTCTGGTGGAATTTCTGGGTCCACTTAAGTATATTATCATATCATCAGCAAATAGTGATAATTTGACTTCTTCCTTTCCGATTCGTATCCCTTTGATCTCCTTTTGTTATCTAATTGCTTTGTCTAGGACTTCAAGTACAATATTGAATAGGTAGCGAGAGAGTGGGCAGCCTTGTCTAGTCCCTGATTTTAGTGGGATTGCTTCGAGTTTCTCTCCATTTAGTTTAATGTTGTCTACTGGTTTGTTGTATATTGCTTTTATTATGTTTAAGTATGTACCTTGGATTCCTGATATTTCCAAGACTTTTATCATGAAGGGATGTTGGATTTTGTCAAATGCTTTCTCAGCATCTAATGAGATGATCATATGGTTTTTATCTTTGAGATTGTTTATATAGTGAATTACGTTGATGGATTTTCATATGTGGAATCATCCCTGGATCCCTAGGATGAAGCCTACTTGATAATGATGGATGATCGTTTTGATGTGTTTTGGATTCAGTTTGCAAGAATTTTACTGAGTATTTTTGCATCGATATTCTTAAGGGAATTTGGTCTGACGTTTTCTTTCTTCATTAGGTCTTTTTGTGGTTTTGGTATCAGAGTAATTGTGGCTTCATAGAATGAATTGGATAGAGTGCCTTCAGTTTCTATTTTGTGGAATAATGTGAGGAGCATTGGTATTAGGTCTTCTTTGAAGGTTTGATAGAAATCTGCACTAAGCCCATCTGGTCCTGGGCTTTTTTTGGTTGGGAGACTATTAATGACTGTTTCTATTTTGTTAGCTGATATGGGACTGTTTAGCTCCTTTATCTGATCTTGATTTAACTTTGGTACCTGGTATATGTCTAGAAAATTGTCAATTTCATCCAGGTTTTCCAGTTTTCTCATGATTTTTAGGATTTCCTCAGTGTCTGTTGTTATGTCTCACTTTTCATTTCTGATCTTGTTAATTAGGAAACTATCTCTGTGCCCTTTAGTTAGTCTGGCTAAGGGTTTGTCTATTTTGTTGATTTTCTCAAGGAATCAGCTCCTGGTTTGGTTGATTCTTTGTATAGTTCTTTTTGTTTCCATTTGGTTGATTTCAGCCCTGAGTTTATTTCCTGCCTTAGACTCCTCTTGGGTGAATTTGCTTCTTTTTGTTCTAGATCTTTCAGATGTGCTGTCAAATTGCTGATGTATGCTCTTTCTAGTTTCTTTTTGGAGGCACTTAAAGCTATGAGTTTTCCTCTTAGGACTGCTTTCATCGTGTCCCATAAGTTTGAGTATGTTGTAGCTTCATCTTAATTAAACTTTAGAAAGTCTTTAATTTCTTTCTTTATTTCTTCCCTGACCACGTTATCATTGAGTAGAGTGTTGTTAAGCTTCCACATGTATATGGGCATTCTATTGTTTATGTTGTTAT
>NW_022196912.1:35770169-35785177 GCF_008632895.1 Mastomys coucha
ATCTGTTAAATCCATCTGTTTCATAACTTCTGTTAGTCTCACTGTGTCCTTGGTTAGTTTCTCTTTCCATGATTTGTCCATTGCAGAGAGTGGGGTGTTGAAATCTCCCACTACTATTGTGTACGATGTAATGTGTGCTTTGAGCTTTAGTAAAGTTTCTTTTATGACTGTAGATGCCCTTTGATTTTGAGCATAGAGGTTCAGAATTGAGAGTTCATCTTGGTAGATCATACCTTTGACGAATATGAAGTGTCCCTCCTTATCTTTTTTGATCACTTTAGGGTGAAAGTCGATTTTATTCGATATTAGAATGGCTACTCCAGCTTTTTTCTTGGGGCTATTGGCTTGGAGAATTGTTTTCCAGCCTTTTATTCTGAGGTAGTGTCTCTCTTTGTCACTGAGGTGGGTTTCCTATATGCAACAAAATGTTGGGTCCTGTTTAAGTACCCAATCTGATAGTCTATGTCTTTTTATTGGGGAATTGAGTCCATTGATATTAATAGATATTAAGGAAAAGTAATTGTTGCTTCCTGTTATTTTTGTTGTTAGAGTTGAAATTCTGTACATGTAGTTATCTCCTTTTAGTTTTGTTGGAAGATTACTTTCTTGCTTTTTCTAGGATGTTGTTTCCCTCCTTGTGTTGGAGTTTTCCATTTATTATCCTTTAAAAAGGGCTGGATTTGTGGAAAGATATTGTGTAAATTTGGTTTTGTCATGGAATACTTTGGTTTTTCCATCTATGGTAATTGAAAGTTTTACTCAGTATAGTAGGCTGGGCTGCCATTTGCATTCTCTTAGGGTCTGTATGACATCAACCCAGGATCTTCTGGCATTCATATTCTCTGGTGAGCAGTCTAGTGTAATTCTGATAGGTCTGCCTTTATATGTTACTTGACCTTTTACCTTCACTGCTTTTAATATTCTTTCTTTGTTTTGTGCATTTGGTGTTTTGAGTATTATGTGGCAGGAGGAATTTCTTTTCTGGTCCAAACTACTTGGAGTTCTGTAGGCTTCTCATATGTTCATGGGCATCTCTTTTGTTAGGTTAGGGAAGTTTTCTTCTATAATTTTGTTGAAGACATTTACTGGGCCTTTAAGTTGGAAGTCTTCACTCTCTTCTATACCTATTATCCTTAGGTTTGTCCTTCTTATTGTGTCCTGGATTTCCTGGATGGTTTGTGTAAAGAACTTTTGCGTTTTGTGTTTTCTTTGACTGTTGTGTCAATGTTTTCTGTGATATCTTCTGCATCTGAGATTCTCTCTTCTATCTCTTGTATTCTGTTGGTGATACTTGCATCTATGGCTCCTGACTTCTTTCCTAGGTTTTCCAACTCCAGAGTTGTTTCTCTTTGTGATTTCTTAATTGTTTCTACTTTCATTTTGATGTCCTGGATGGTTTTGGTCCATTCCTTCACCTGTTTCATTGTGCTTTCCTGTAATTCTTTAAGGGACTTTTGTGTTTCCACTCTAAGGGCTTGTACCTGTTTACCTGTGTTCTCCTTATTTCTTTAAGGGAGTTATTTATGTCCCTCTTAAATTCCTCTATCACCATCATAGAGATATGATTTTAGATCCAAATATTGCTTTTCCAGTGTTTTGGGGTATCCAGGAATTGCTGTGGTGAGAGTACTAGGTTCTGATGATGCCAAGTAGTCTTTGTTTCGTTGGTAAGATTCTTGTGTTTGCTTTTTGCCATCTGTGATCTCTGGTGTTAGATGTTCTTGATGTCTCTGGCTGGAGCTTGTTACTCCTGTGGGTCTATAAGCCTATGTCAGCACTTCTGGGAGATCAGCTCTCCTCTGGTAAGACCTGTGTGCAGAGGGCTGTGGATCCGTTTTCCCTCCAGAGTCCCAGGTTCAGAGCATTTCCCAGAGACTAGCTCTCTCCTTGTGGGAAAGGTGTGCAGAGAGGACTATGGATCTGCTGTCACTCCTAGTTGTAGACAGAGGTAGAAAGGATTCTGTCCCAGCTTTCTGTGTCCTGTGCTTCCCTGCTGGTCCCATCTTAGAAAGTCACTGGAGAAAAAATGGTGATCTCACCTGTGTCTTGGGGCCAGAGCACTCCCTGGAGACAAGCTTTCTGCTTGTGGAAAAAGTGTGCAAAGAGGACTATGGATCTGCTGTCCCTCCTAGTTGTAGACAGAGGTAGAAAGAATTCTGTCCCAGCTGCCCTGCTGCTTCTGTGTCCTGTGCCTCCCTGCTTGTCCCATCTTAGAAAGTCACTGAAGAGAAAATGGTGACTTCACCTGAGTCTCGGGGTCATAGCACTCCCTGGAGACAAGCTCTCTGCTTTTAGGAAGGGTGCACAGAGGGCTGTGGATCCTTTGTCCATCCTAGTTGTAGCTGGAGTTAGGAAGGTTCCTGTCCCAGCTGCCCTGCCACTTCTGCAGCCTGTGCCTCCTGGCTGGTTCCTCCTTAGAAAGTCGACTGGTATTTTTTCTGCCCTAGAGGCCTAGAACCTTCATTTGCCTTAGTATTTCTTTCATTTTAAATTCCAGAAATGTGTCTAGAGTATGTTTCAAAGATCCTAGGTAGGATTGTCTATTATGAATATATATATACAAGTATTATTTTAAAAAGTGGTCTTTGATTATTATTTTAAGTATTTTCTATTGTCTCTTTTAAAAGAAACTATTATATATATATAGTTCATATGTAGCATATATATATATATATATATATATATATATATGTATACACATACTTATACCACAACAAACTTATACCACATGGAATTCTATACAGATATACCTTAATTATCTTTAGTATCCCTTACATCAAGATTGCTTTTAAGCCTCATCATTTTATTTTTGTTTAGGTTATCTCCATTTTTTTAAGATTTACTTATTATTATATATAGGTACACTGTATTTGTCTTCAGATACACCAGAAGAGGGTATCAGATCTCATCACAGATGGTTGTAAGCCACCATATGGTTGCTGGGATTTGATCTCAGAACCTTTGGAAGAACAGTCAGTGCTCTTAACCACGAAGCCATCTCTCCAGTCCCTTTTTCTGTGTCTTTTATAGTTTCATGGAAATCATATGTATAAGTCCATCTGACATAATAATTTAGTGTTTATTTTGAACACTGTTTTTGCCATTTTATTTCTTGGGGTTATCTGCATTTTCATGTGTCTACTTTCTATCAGGATGTTTGTGTTTAAAGCTTATTATGTTATTTTATTTCGGCCATTACCTGTTTAATTTACTTCCTGCTGGGGTATTGTGGCATGGCTTTTCTCTGCTTTAGGTAGAGTTTATTGAGTATTTAATGAGCTTAAAATTCTTAATACTCACTTGTTATTCTTTACCTACAGAGATTTTATATACAATCTTGTATTTTCTCCACTAGCAACGGGTAATATATCTATGAAAAGGTTTGGGGGTTTCAGTATATCTACTAAATGCTTTTATTCAAGATTTCCCTCTTTTGAATGTTTTAAGAAATTTAATAAAAGCTTCCTTTTGATAGGTATGCATGTCTTTTAGTATCTTCTTATTCCATAGTATCTTTGTGTTGGGAGCACGAAGGTCCTTGCACCCATAGAGCAACTGGGAAACTGGAATGTCAAATACACAGTCTTCTGAAATGAGGAGACCAAATATCTGCTTTCCCACCTTGAAGACTTGGAGTAGATATTGTTAATGACCCTGGGACCTCTGCTATCTTTGGTGGCATCTCTCACTCACCTTTTCCAATAGACACAAACCCCACTCAAATACCACAGAGTTTTTATCCCAGACTCACCTTTTCTAGACTGTTGTCTTTAGCTCCCAGTTAAACTCACCCTTAGGGGAGATATCACATGTATTTTATAGATTGCTGACTTCTATGCTATTGATCAAAGACCACACTAGATTCTAGGCCTTTTGGCTATAGAACCAGCCCCTATGGTCACATGTGCTTTGCAAGGGAGTTTCTATGTAGTCACACCCTAAGCTTTATTGTGTATCTAGAATAAGAATGATTATTGCCCAGAAACTTTTCCCCAAAGTTACACTGTGTTATAAATATGCTGAGAATAAACTGCCTGCCATTAGACTGTCTGAAGTCTGACCCAGGTTAATAAAGTAAGACTGAACTGAATTTTCATTTTCATCCCTTTTTGAGTCACTTTCTTGCCCTGAACACCATCAGGGCCCCCTTTATCCTTGTATCCTTCAAGTCAATCAGTACAGAGTCAAGGAATGTTTCTTCCAGGCTGCTTGTCTCTGCCCCAGAGTGCATTACCTCCCTGGACAGATCTTTTTTCTTAGGGTGCATTTGCTCTAGCTTCGCCAGCAGCTAGTCTATCCTCTGTAGACATTTTTCTCCTATTCAGATTGGTATGCTCTCTGAGCAGGTGTTGCTTGTGCTCCATTACTGTGTGGAGAGAGTCTCCTTGTCTGTGAAGCACACCTCCTTATCTCTGTTCTTGGATGAGCCTGGAGGCTGTCTGCATTGGCTTTATTTCATCTCTCTCATAAATAGTAAATTCTGTAGTGTTCTAGTTATCCTCTGGGCATGCTGTAGGCATGTGTTGCTTATAGCTTTGTTTGCATCTCTTTTTAGTCTATGGATTATTCTGTTATTGTAGGAGATCAGAAAAATGAAATCTTCCCTGTAGTTCTATTTTTTAAAAGGTTTATTTTAAATTTTAATCGTTTCTGTGGATAGGTATGCACACTGGAACCTGTGTGTCTACAGAGACCAGATATGGTGGTGCATTGGAATTGAAGTTACAAGCAGTGAGAGCAACCCGACATAGGTGTTGTGATCTGAACATGGGTCTTCTGAGACATCAGTACACGCTCAGTTGTGGAGCACTCTCTCCAGTCTCCTAGATTTCAAGACTTTTGGCAATCTATTGCATATTATTGTTGTCTTTGTATCTATAATTTTTTATGCATCTAACTTTTTTTTAATGCAGGGGGCTTGGTTGGAAGATATATTCTAGCAGAGGCCTTGTATAACTGAGAAGTTACTGAATATCTATAGAAATATTTCACATGAATGCTGTTAGAAGTTTTATTTGTAGTTGGTAAAACTTGGGGAAGCAACCAAATTTTCTACAGTAGATGAATAGATAAACTCTGACTTGCCCAGACAATTCAATATTATTTAGTGTTGAGACAAAAGGTGCTCTAAAGCCATGAAAAGGAAGATGAAATTAAAACACATGCTATCAGGTGAAAGAAATCTATCTGAATCTCACATGCTCAATAGTTCTAACTACATGGAATCATAGGAAAGGTAAAATTATGAATTCATTAAGGCAACCCATCATTTCTGAGGGTTAGTAGAAAGAGATGTGTGAAAGGGAAGATAACATGGGACTTTCAAGACTATGAACCAATTTTGTTAATATTATAAATGGCAGATACCTATGACTATACACTTCCTCAGACATATAGAATATGTGACTAAAAAGGGGTGATATCTCACATTTATCATAGACTGTGATGGAAATGATGTGGCATAATGATGATACACCAACCACAAGAGAAGCATCATTCTGGGAGAGAGGACTTGGATAGAGGTAAGTTGGGTACAGGGAATCTGGGAACTGCCTACACTCTCTATTCATTTTATGGTGAACCAAAAACAGTTCTAAAGTAAAGTGTATTATAAAACAAAAACATACTTTGATGTCATGCTCAGATATCTGCCTTTGAATGAAGCCCTTTGTCTATTCAGGTGCTAAAAATAATGGCAGTTGATCATTCAAGTCAAGTTACTTCTGGAAATTGACCATGTTCAAAAGGAAGCTAGCCACTCCATATGATGACCACCACCCTTAAATGCTAGAATGGAAATACTTGGGAGACGGAAGAAAACTGACCTTGGTTCGCTAATCAGTAAAGACCAGATGACAGCCTCCTTCCCATGAGCAATAATGAAAACAAATACCATATATTCTACTAGCAAGAGGAGAGGTTAATATAATATCAATCTGAATGACCCCTGGGATGCAGAAGCACTGTTCTTTATCCCATCCTCATTAAGTTCCTGTGTGAGCCCTACAAAACCAAGATGAATTCTGAAGGACTCGGCCAAATGACCCTAATTGCAGCTGCTATGCCACATGTATCTTTGCAGGAGCGTAGTCAGTCTCAGGGGCAACCTCAGCATCTGTTTTTGAAGAATGTTTTCTTCTCCTCACCTTTTAGTGGGAACGAGGGGCAGCTTTCGCAGAGTCCAGCAAAGCTACTATTCCCCCAACCCCTCTGGAGTATAAAGCTGTGCTTCAGAGGCTTTGACTGTCAACTCTCCCGTACCTTCTAGCATTTTGAATTGTATTTTTAGTGTAATTTTATTTTTTTTATCTTATATTCTTTAACCACATCAATTTTACCTGTATGGTGAGAATGCTAGATATAGATTTTTAAAAATATATTTCCTATATAGATATTCATAAGCTCTGTTTTGTTTCCTTGTAAGTTTATAGGTAAGATCTTCTTATAATTGCTTTTTTTTTTTCCGAGACAGAGTTTCCCTGTGTAGCCCTGGCTGTCCTGGAATACACTCTGTAGAACATGCTGACCTTGAACTCAGAAATTCACCTGCTTCTGCCTTTCAAGTGCTGGGATCAAAAGCATGCACCACCACTGCCCAGCTATAACAGATTTTTATAATATAAATAGTTGTGTTGACTTTGTATTTTTTTGCTTTCTATCTGGTGTGAGAAAGCACTCAGTCCACGACATTACGTACAATGTTTCTTGCAGATTTTGGTAGAAGACATACATCACAGAACACAAACTTCTTTTTTACTTTTAGTTCTCTGAGGATTTTTTAAATGGATATTGACTTCTGTTGAAGTGGTTTTTTTGGGGGGTGGGGTTGGTTAGTTTGGTTTTTGTTGCTTCTAGAGATGCTCAATTGATATTCTTTTGTTATAAATTCAGATTGTGAAGTGAATGGTATTAGAGATTTTCTGCTGCTAACTCAGACAAGATCCCTAGCAAAATCCCTCTTATTCATTACCATTTGTTGTTTGAATGTAAAATGTCTCCTACAGGCACATGAGTTTGAACTCTTGGTCTTCACATGATGTTGATGTTTGGAGAGCTTTCGGAACATGTAGAATATGAGTCCTCACTAGTAGAGGTAAATCGCCA
This sequence comes from Mastomys coucha, assembly GCF_008632895.1. Taxonomy (NCBI): domain Eukaryota; kingdom Metazoa; phylum Chordata; class Mammalia; order Rodentia; family Muridae; genus Mastomys; species Mastomys coucha. The sequence goes on from NW_022196912.1 coordinate 35,777,274, forward strand.
GTGGTGGGTCTTGACAGTAATACTCACTTCCAAGTCTAGCTTGCAGTTTCTTCTTGATTGGCCAAATATGAATGGTAACTCTTCTCCATGCTCCCATGAACTCAAACTAAGCTATTTCTGACCTGGTGTCTTCCTACTGTTATCATGAGTGGAAGACTCTAAAACTGTGAGCCAAGAGGAACCTCTACTCCTTCAACTTCCACCAGGCACATTGTTTAACAATGGGAAAAGAACCAAAACATCACATATTATTAGTTTTTAATACTCTATTTGCCATTTTTTTAATATTTTTCCTTTCATATATGCTCAGCACAGACACAGATTTGTAGCTTTTCCATTTTATAATCATTTAGGATTTTTTTTTTTGTCAATCAATGCTGAAGAACCACAGAAAGAGCTAAACATGGTTTCTTCACTATTTTTTCAGGATGTTTTTATGTATAAGTTTAACATTTTAAATTTATCTACTTTTTAGTGAGCTGATATTTTTCAAGAAATTGGTTTCTTTTATCTAAAATCCTAAATTTATCATCCAAAAGATCTTGATGTGCCAGTAGTAGCCTTTTATCATCTGTTGGATCTATAGTAATTCTTCCCAGCTCATTCCTGACAATGGTAGACAACACAATATGACGGCTTTGCCCTTTGGTGAGCATAAAGCAAATAAGCACAGAAAGGAGAACAATGTAAAGTAAGGCTTAACATTTTCAGCAAGGAGGACTCTGGGGACAACTTTCCAATGGAATGCTTCTCAGGACTAAAAGAGCAAGGGGGCTTTAATTGAAGAAACTCATGCACAGTGAAGAGATTGGTAACACACCGGAACATACTCAGGTTCCTGGGCACAGTCAGTTGGAAACCAGGCTTCCCTATGTATGAATGTTCTGAAATGGTAGATAGTATTCTGAGGAAAGACATTGGCATTACAATGAGATTACAGTTAGGAGAGTTTGTTCTAGTTCACCTAGAATTAGTGACTCAGAGTGGCTCAACAGCTTTGGGGTTGAGCTTGTTCCTTGTGTTCCCAATTCTACCTGGAGGACCTTACCTAAAACTAAATCTACCACCACCTCCAGAACCCCATCTGAAACCCAAAGCCAAAGTTTATGAAAACTAAATCTTGTCAAACCACAATGAGGACATGCTAACAGTCATTCAAAGTGACAGGACCTTTTGTGCCCTGTCTGTCAGAGCCTGCTGTGAGTTTCTGCTGAGTGGTGATGGCTCTCTGCGCTGGAGAGCTGCCAGCTGTATCACTCTTCTTAAGAAGCAAGATGTATCACACTGACAGGGTATAATTCTTTCTGTGTTAGCTTACACTGGTACATCCTGTTATATGTGCCAACTTTGGGGGGCATTTTCACATTTAATTTGGTTTTTCTTTTCCTCTTTTATTTTTTTTTAGCTCATCTTCTATGTTTTTGATATACTAGCTCAGTGCAGTGGATTTTCTCTGAGTAGCACCTAAGCTTTCTCTCAAGCATTTTGCTATGTCATGCTTCTACTCTTTTAGTTCAAAATATATTTAAAACTATTTTTGGCTCCTGTTATTTTGAATTTTGTCCTTGTATGAACATTTAGGGATTTTTCTTAATCTGCCTCTCACTTCTAATTTTCTTCTGCTGTAGTTAGTTAAACTCATTTTTGTAATTTTTTCAAGCCCTTTAAATATATCAAAATCTGTCTTATGACTTAGAATGTAGTCTATCCTAGTATATATTCTATATGCAGTTAACAAAGAATATATATTCTGCTTTTTTCTGTCTGTATATAATTATCAGTTGGATTTGTTTAAATTCTGTATGCTTAACTTTATGTGTATCTCTTCTATCAATTAGAAAATTCCTAAATTTTTCTGTTGGATTTTCCAAGAAATTGGTTCCTTTCATCTAAAATCTCCAATTTACTATGCAAATCGTGATACAACTGTGTCAGCCTTTTATCATCTATTGGATCTATATCAATTCTCCATTGCTCATTCTTGACAATAGTAGCGAACAGAATAGGATTTTTATCAATTTTTGCTCCATATGTTCTAAATCTCTGTTATTAGGCATTCATATCTAGAATTATTGTATACTCTTTACCTTCAAATAATCCTCCTCTTTCCTGAATTTATTTTTGCTTAATATTACTGTATTAGATATTAAGACAGTCACTCAAGCTTTTTTTGTCTTTTATTTTTAACACACATACACACACACATACACACACACACACACACACAAGCGGGAGGTATCTTTGTGTATGAGTAAGGGCATGGGTGGGTGTTCCATGGCATGAATGTGGAGGTCTGAGGACAACCTTTGCTGTCTCCAGCTTCCCCTTCTTTGAGTCAGGGTCTCTCTGTTTGCCACTATACTGCATGTTCTAGGCTGATGACCTGAGTACCCCCAGGACTTTGCTTGCCCCTTCCTTTACTCTGACTAGGAGCTCTGGGAATACATGTATATGGTCACCTAACTTTTCATTGCATCTGGGGATTCAAATGCTTATGGCTGCATGATAAGCATTTTCCTGAGCCTTCTCCTATTCCCTCAGCCCAGTGTTTCATTGATTCTATAGTTAACCTTTCTTGCCTTAGAGATGTGTGTGTGTGTGTGTGTGTGTGTGTGTGTGTGTGTGTGTGTGTACATGTGTCTGTGTTTGTTCAGCAAAGTATCTGGTCTCTGTTTTCCTATTGAACTTGAGAATTTGTCATGTGTTTACATTTTGTTATAGTAGAAATGATACTAAGAAACCTATTCATGCTAGGAAACACTCTACTTTTGAACTACATCCATAGTCAGTCTCTACTTGTAATGCTTGTGATTAGGTAATAAACATTTAAGAAGGCAATTTCTAGTGGGCTTTGGATCTACCACACTTCTATTTGTGTTACCTGGCTCTGCTCTCTTTTCTCTTTGTCTCTGTCTACTTTTGAACCGCATATCTTAAGAATTCTCTTTAATGTCCAGTTTTGGATTTGATTGTGATCTTTTGTTATTTTAAAGCTACTTCTCATGGCTCTACAGTACACACAGCTCATACTTCATGTAGGATATTTTATGAATGATATTTTATGTGGGATAGGTATCTCCCAACAGTGTGTTTCCTGTCCCCTTGCTAGACTTTATTACTAGCCTTGTCACATATTTGATGTCTACAAATATTACAAACACTCAATAAATCATGATTGTAGGGTTTTTGTTTTTATCTTTTAAAGACATTTCCAAATAAAATAAGGTTTATATTAAGCCATGTTTTTTTTTTTTTTGCATCTATGTAGCATTGCACCTTATATAAATAAAAGTTTCTAAAAAGCCTTGACAGCTGCTTCCAGAATCCTCACTTTTACATTCCTCCTGCTGGTTTGCTGGCAATGTATTTTCTCAGATGTCACATATTTAAGTGTTGTTATTTCACCTTTGGATCTGAAAAATACTTTTAGTGGATATGGAATTCTAGGCTGGTGGTTTCTTCCCTCCAGTGTCTTTATCACCACTTCTTTGTCATTTCCTTGGTGATTTGCATCATTTCTGCTGAGGTAACTGCCACGTGCTTTGCTGTTTCCTTGTGCACATGAATGCTTTCAACCTCCTATGATGGATCTTGTCACTGCATCTGCTGTTCAGTAACTTGAGTGGGATGGACACTGGTAAGTTTTTATCAAGCTGCTTTACAAGGTTCATTGAACTTTAATTCTGTATTTGTCTTCGAGTATGTTCACTTTGCCATCCTTATACAATTATTTTAACTAAAATAGAATTGCATTTGCTTTCCCGCTCCTCCTCCTTCCTCCAGCAATTTCTAGCTATCCTACCTAGAGTTCCTTTGTGTTTTTGAGCAGAAATAAACTCTTAATTTGATAGCCACTTTTTCCTCTGATTATTATTGGTGTATATGTGTGTGTTGTGTGTGTGTGTATGTATGTATGTGTACACATGGCTGAGTCTGTATCTATTGCTTGTATGCATATATTTTCAAGGGTGATCATTCTGCACTAGACAACCAATAGGAGGCCTTATTCCTGGGAGAGGGTTGCTCTCCCCTCAGTAGCTACTGCATGTGTCTAGGGGTGAGACCCCACAACATTCCCTCCTTCCATTTTAACATGTCTATTGATATTGCCAGTCTTGCCATGACACTTACTCCAGACTGTTCCACAGCAGGGGCTGTGATGGAGATGAATCCTCTGGAGCTGGGCTCCTCATGATTTATTAATCTCTCTGCATTGTGCCCAGTTGTGACTTTCTGTGAAAGTGTCTATTTGTTATAAAGAGAGGCTTCTTTGATGAGGGTTAATAGATGCACTTTGCACTTAGCTGTGAGTATACGGATAAGATTTAGGATGTAGTAAGTAATTAGGCTGGTCAAATAAAGGGGTGGTACTAGATTATTTTCTAAGATGTATGGCCTCACTAGCCCCAGGAAATCAGGGAATGATTCCTTGAGGCTTTATGGAACAACCCTGGTGTTGTTTGTTTGCTATCATTACATTAAGTGTACAAATAGTATCTCCTTCTCCTCTCTCACCTTGACTTCTCTTCAACCCCCAGTTATGTATTTGGTCTTGGGTATTGCTCCATAGCTAATTGAGATTTTTCTTCCATCCATTTTCTCACTGTGTTTCACTTTGAATAATATTAATCTATGGTTCTTCAATGAAGCTTATTGTGACTACTCTGTGGTATAAAATTTGCTTTTAGCATCATCAAATATATTTTTATTATCTTAAAATTTGTTTTAAATCTCAAATGTTGTCTTTGTCATCTCTACAAGTCACACACTGGCTGTTTTAGTCTCTTCTATTTTGGTCTTTATCATGCCATTACAGTTTACTTTCTGGTCTACAGAAGTATGGTTATCATGGATAGGTTGATATCTTTGTCTATTGGTATCTGTCACCTGTATAATTTGGGCGTTGTTTCTGAAGATTGTGTTTTCTCCTCACTGTGGGTTAATTTTTCAAATTCACACACAGTAGCAGTTTGTAATGGATGCATAAATTATGTCTCTTATGGCATGGCACATTGAATTTTGAAGGGATTAAACATTTTTGCCTTTTCCTTTTTCTTGGACATATTCAAATTACATGGAAATAATTTGATACATTTAATGTCACTGTTAAGCTTTGCTGATCAGGACCTGAGATGCCTTTATTCTAAGGCTGATGATGTCCAGGTAGTTGCATTACTCTTCCCATTACTGAACTTAGTTAAGAGGCCTCTCTATCCCAGTGGCAGATTCCCATTTCCTCTGGGCTTCTGTGTGTCTCAGGGTTTTCTCAGCAAGCCCCTTTCTTGTAAATTTGTAAATTCTTGTTAGGCTTGGTTACTTCTTCTGTGCACATTCTGGTCAGACTTAGAAACTACCCAAAGCAGTCTTGACAGCCCCCTAGATCTCCCTATTTCTCTTTTTGTATGGACCCTCCTGCTCTTTGGTCTTATGACTCATGAATTCCAGTGCTGGCTTCTAGTTTGCATTGATGGTTGCCCTGGGCACATTCAGTTTTCAGTTTTTCTGTACAGCTCTGTATATGTCTGAACCCTGGGCCAAGAATGGAGAAGAGCCAAGAGAAAGAGGGCCGAGGCAAGCAGAGACAGAAATCTCATCAGGTTTGAGGTCAGCACATATAACATTTAATATATTGTAAGAATTGCTCATTTAGTTCATTTCCCTTCTCCATTAGATTTAAGGACTGTGGTCCTGTGACTGTGAAGGGAATGGTCTTCAGTCTTTCAAGATCTACTATGTTTCTATTATGTATAAGTACTTTTCAGAATATTTGCAAACTAAAAGATTTATATGTGGATATTTTTCCAGAATAATAAACAAATGCCAAAAAGACATACAAACTCCAAAGTCTAACTTCATCAAGTCTAATATCTACATTTGAGTGAACACAGAGGGAGCACTAAGTCTTACTTATCTTGAAAATATTTTCTCTACCTTTAGAATGAAAATTTTCTCCTTTTACTATGGTCCTCATTCTTAAACTTTTTATAGTGTCTTCAGTATCTTGCAAGTGTCAGTTATGGCCTCTATTTAAATTATCTCTGTGTTTACTAAAGCGTTTTAATTTCCTTATCTTGTCTTCAAGCTTGGATATTCCCTTCTCTCCTTGGTCCATTCTATTCACAATATTTTGTTTTTTCATTAAATGTTTTCCTTATTTACATTGCAAATTTTATCCCCTCCAAAAAAAACCCTATCCCATCCACCTTCTACCTGCTCACTAACCCACCTGTTCCCGCTTCCCTGTCCTGGCATTCCCCTACACTGGGGCATCAAGCCTTCATGGGACCAAGGGCCTCTCCTCTCATTGATGTTCCACAAGGCCATCCTCTGCTACATACGTGGCTGGAGCCATGGGTCCCTCCATGTGTACTCTTTGGTTGGTGGTTTAGACCCTGGGAGCTCTGGGGGGTGCTAGTTGGTTCATATTGTTGTTCCTCTTATGGGGCTGTAAACACATTCAGCTCCTTGGGTTCTTTCTCTAGCTTCTCCATTGGGGACCCTGTGCTCAGTCCAAGGAATGGCTGTGAGCATACATTTCCATATTAGTCGGGCACTAGCAGAGCCTCTCTGGAGTCAGCTATAACAGGCTGTCAGTAAGCACTGTTGGCATCTACAATAGCATCTGGGTTTGGTAACTGTATATGGGATGGATCCCTAGGTGGGACAGTCGCTGGATGGCCTTTCCTTCAGTTTCTGCCCCAAACTTTGTCTCTGTATTTCCTACCATGGGTATTTTGTTCCTCTTTCTAAGAAGGACTGAAGTATCCACTCTGTGGTCTTCCTTCTTCTTGAGTTTCATGCGGTCTGTGAATTGTATCTTGGGTATTCCGAACTTCTAGGCTAATATCCACTGATCAGTGAGTACATACCATGTGTGTTCTTTTGTGATTGGGTTACCTCACTCAGGATGATATTTTCTAGCTCCATCCATTTGCCTGAGAACTTCATGAATTCATCCTTTTTAATAGCTGAGTTGTACTCCATTGTGTAATTGTACCACTTTTTTTCTGTATCCATTCTTTTGGCTATTATAATTAAGGCTGCTATGAACATAGTGGACCATGTGTCCTTATTACATGTTGGAGCATCTTCTGGGTATATGCTCAAGAGTGGTATAGTTAGGTCCTCAGGTAGTACTATGTCCAATTTTCTGAGGAACCACCAAACTGATTTCCAGAGTGGTTGTTCCAGCTTACAATCCCACCAGCAATGATGGAGTGTTACTCTTTCTCTATAATCTTGCCAATATTTGCTGTCACCTGAGTTTTTGATCTTAGCCATTCTGACTGGTATGAGGTGGAATCTCAGGGTTGTTTTGATTTCTCTGATGATTAAAGATGTTGAACATTTCTTTAGTTGCTTCTCAGCCATTCAGTATTCCTCAGTTGAGAATTATTTTTTTAGCTCTTGTACCCCATTTTAAAATAAGGTTTTTTGATTCTCTGGAGTCTAACTTTTTGAGTTCATTGTATACATTGGATAATAGCTCTCTATCAGATATGGGGTTGGTAAAGATATTTTCCCAATCTGTTGGTTGCTGTTTTGTCCTATTGACAGTGTCCTTTGCCTTACAGAAGCTTTACAATTTTATGAGGTCCCATTTGTTGATTCTTGATCTTACTGCACAAGCCATTGGTGTTCTGTTAAGGAAATTTTCCCCTGTGCACATGTGCCCGAGGTTCTTCCCCACTCTCTTTTCTATTAATTTCAGTGTATATGATTTTATGTGGAGGTACTTGATCCATTTAGAATTGAGCTTTATACAAGGATATAAGAATGGATCCATTTGGGCAGTGGTGGTGCATGCCTTTAATCCCAGCACTCGGGAGGCAGAGTCAGGTGGATTTCTGAGTTCGAGGCCAGTCTGGTCTACAGAGTGAGTTCCAGGACAGTCAGGGCTACAC
>NW_022196912.1:35785635-35802935 GCF_008632895.1 Mastomys coucha
TTCAATTCTATTCCATTGATCTACCTGCCTGTCACTGTACCAATACCATGCAGTTTTTATCATGGTTGATGTAGTACAGCTTGAGGTCAGGGATGGTGATTCCCCCGGAAGTTCCTTTATTGTTGAGAATAGTTTTCACTATTCTCATTTTTTGTTCTTTGAGATGAATTTGGAAATTGCTCTTTCTAACTCTATGAAGAATTGATTTGCAATTTTGATGGGGATTGCATTGAATCTGTAGATTGCTTCTGGCAAATGGCCATTTTTACTATATTAATCCTATCAATCCATGAGAATGAGGGATCTTTCCATCTTCTGAGATCTTCTTCGATTTCTTTCTTCAGAGAATCAAAGTTCTTGTCATACTGATCTTTCACTTACTTAGTTAGAGTCACATCAAGATATTTTATGTTATTTGTGACTATTGTAAAAGATATTATTTCCCTAATTTCTTTCTTAGCTTGTTCTTCCTTTGAGTAGAGGAAGGTCACTGATTTTTTTTTTTTTTGAGTTAATTTTGTATCCAGCCACTTTGCTGAAGTTGTTTATCAAGTTTAGGAGTTCTCTGGTGGAATTTTTGGGGTTGCTTAAGTATACTATCATATCATCTACAAATAGTGATAGTTTGACTTCTTCCTTTCTAATTTGTATACCTTTGACCTCCTTTTGTTGTCTAAGTGCTCTGGCTAAGACTTTGAGTACTATATTGAACAAGTAGGGAGAGAATGGACAGCCTTGTGTAGTCCATGATTTTAGTGGGATTGCTTCAAGTTTCTCTCTGTATAGTTTGATGTTGGCTACTGGTTTGCTGTATACTGCTTTTACTCTGCTTAGGTATGGGCCTTGAATTCCTGATCTTTCTAAGACTTTTATCGTGAAGCAGTGTTGGATTTTGTCAAATGCTTTCTCAGCATCTAATGAAATGATCATGTGGGTTTTTGCTTTGAATTTGTTTATATAATGGATTATATTGATGGATTTCCATATATTGAACCATCCCTGCATCCCTGGGATGAAGTCTGCTTGATCATGATGGATGATCGTTTTGACGTGTTTCTGGATTCAATTTGCAAGAATATTATTGAGTATTTTTGCATCAATATTCATAAGGAAAATTGGTCTGACATTCTCTTCCTTTGTTAGATCTTTGTGTGGTTTAGGTATCAGAGTAATTGTGGCTTCATAGAATGAAGTGGGTAGTGTTCCTTCTGTTTCTATTTTGTGGAATAGTTGGAAGAGTATTGGTAGTAAGTCTTCTTTGAAGGTCTTATAGAATTCTGCACTAAACCCATCTGGTCCTGGGCTTTTTTTTTTTTTTTTGGTTTGGAGACTATTAATGACTCCTTCTATTTCTTTAGGAGTTATGGGACACTTTAGATCATTTATTTGATCCTTATTTAACTTTGGTACCTGGTGTCTATCTAGAAAATTGTCCAATTCATTCAGATTTTCCTGTTTTGTTGAGTATAGGCTTTTTAGTAGGATCTAATGATTTTTGGATTTCCCCCGTTTCTGTTGTGATGTTTCCTTTTTCATTTCTGATTTTGTTGATTTGGATACTCTCTCTGTGCCCTTTGGTTAGTTTGGCTAAGGTTTATCTATCTTGTTGATTTTCTCAAAGAACCAGCTCTTGGTTTGGTTGATTCTTTGTATAGTTCTTTTTCATTTTGCTTGGTTGACTTCAGCCCTGAGTTTGATTATTTCCTGCCCTCTACTCCTCTTGGGACTATTTGCTTCTCCTTGATCTACAGCTTTCAGTTGTGCTGTCAAACTGCTAGTGTATGCTCTTTCCAGTTTCTTCTTGGAGGCAGTCAGAGACATATGTTTTTCTCTTAGCACTGTCTTCTACCTGTTTACCTGTATTCTCCTGTATTTCTTTAAGGGAATCATTTTTTGTCCTTTAAAGTCCTCTATCAGCATCATGAGAAGTGATTTTAAATCCAAATCTTGTTTTTCCAGTGTTTTGGGGTATCCAGGACTTGCTGTTGTGGGAAAACTGGGTTGTGATGATGCCATATAGCCTTGGTTTCTGTTGGTATGATTCTTTTGCTTGCCTTTTACCATCTGGTTATCTTTGGTGTTAGTTGGGCTCTGGTGTGAGCTTGTCCCTCCTGTGGGCCAATAAGCTTGTGTCAGCACTCCCGGAAGACCAACTCTGTCCTGGCAGGACCCGTGCACAGAGGGCTTTGGAACAACCCCAGCTCCTGGGTGCAGATGGAGGTAGGAAGGACCCTATCTCAGTTGCTCTGCCTCTTCTGTGGATTGTGCACTCCTAGCTGGTTCCACCTTAGCAATCACTGGAGAGAAAACGGTGATCTCACCTCTGAGTCCGGGGGTCAGAGTACTCCCTGGAGATGATCTCTCTCCTGGCAGGAACTGAGCACAGAGAGCTGTGGAACAGCCCCAGGTCCTGGGTGCAGATGGAAGCAGGAAGCGCTCTGCTCCAGCTGCTCTGTTGCTTCTGTGGCCTCCACAATAATTTCAGTGGAACTATTGGTTTAACTTACCTGTCAATCACATATGATCTACAAAGTATTCTCATCAATGCCAGCCAATCTCTGCATTTATCTATATTTCAACATGCTTGATACTTCCACATGCACCCAATGCTCAGCAGATGTATGGTGAATTGTCCAATCAAAGATTCAGGGTGGCATCTATAAGTGTCAGAGCTAACTAGAGAGCCCCTGCCTAGTGCTGTTATTTATACTTGACTGAGTCTGGAGAAACAACAGCTTTAGATTTAATTTCTATACTAGTTGCTTAGGCTTTCCTCAACAATGGGCCAATTCCATGCTTCTTTGGACATTTCAGATGGTTTGCAAATATAGTTTATCTAACAGTCTGCAAATTGTCAACAGCACAGATATGAAGCCATTGAGGAGTGTTTTGGATTGCCTTCTGTTCAGAAAACTGTTGTGGCTCAATTTTTCTACAATGCAGATTTTACTAACTCTAACCTTACCCCAGAAGAGCTTGTAACCTCACTTAATGATATATCAACTTGCTTAATTTGCCAAAAAGGAGATTTATGTATTGCATTTAACCTCTTATAGTTTATTGTGTTTACTTTTCATTTCTCTTTGGAATGACATTTAAGATCCTTTTGGTATAAATTGGCAGGATGCTTCTCTGACTAAAACAGTCCAAGTACACAGAGTTGTAACTCACAGTGTCACAATCAGATGTATGATGTGTTAATGGTCCTTTGGTATCAGATATTTCCATTTTCTGAGTTGTTTGCATCTGACTGAAATGTCAACACAAAGATCATATTGGGTAATTTATGTTTTATATTGTAGTTCGAATGGATATTGGCAGCAGTTGCTCATTGTTACTCAGTCTGCTTGGCAGGATTTCTCAGAATGAACCTCATGACTGGAGTAGAAATCTTGCACCCTTGGTGGTCAACTTTCAGTTCTGTAACTTCACTTGAACACTTAATCGGTACATGGTTAATTGGAATGAATGAGGAGAATATTTGACTAAGCATCTGGACACATGAATTCTACTTACATCCTTTCCACTTCAAAGATGAGAGCATCTGTGACTTAGCATCTCTGGGGTTTGACTTCTCTATCTAAAAACTAGACAAGAGAAACTCTAGATAAATACATAAAGACCTAATTCAATATTATGTCATTGCTTTTGTAATACATGATAGATATATTTGCATTAAAATATGTAAAACAATTTTCCAGTAACCAAATATTTTCTTCCCCAATGCAATAGGGATCTACTGAGAAATAGAAAGAGGAGGCTGACAGATGGTAATATATATTGCCAGTGTTTCTAGTTTGTAGAACATGTTCTATAATCAGAGGCAAACTTTTCATTACTTCTTACTTGGTTGAGCACTTAGAGCTGCTGATCTCTTAAAGTAGAGGCATAGCCCACACTTCATGAAGTTGACTGTGTGGATTAAGGATGGCTGTTCTAAGAGTGTAGAGTAGGATTTGCCAACAGAACTGAGTACCTGACTCGAGTTCTGTAAAGCAAACTGATCTGATAGACACTAGTCCCTTGTATCTTAGTAAGATGCTAATGAGATCCAGCATCTGACTTCCCAAGGCTGGACTGAGAAACTAGAACTACTATTCTGATAAAAGTTTTTCTGAAAATAGGATAACGCAGGAAGAATAGGATAAAAGGAAGAGGAAAACGGGAGTGTGGTAAACTTTTAGCTTGATTCATACTTTTTAGAACTTTGCTAACCTGTAGAAAAGTCACCCCCTGAGTTCCAGTTTTCCCAATAACATAGGGGTAACAAGACAAAATGTTTTGTGGAAGCAATGAGATTATATATAGAAAGTGCCTGGGCACAACACAGGCACAGCATGCATGTTAGAGTGTTCTGTGACTGTAGTATTTGTTTAATTATAAGATACCTTATTAACTTACTACCATCATTTATCTAAAGAAAAAACACTCAGCATTACATGAATCTATGTCTTGTGGTTAAGTTAGTTTCCAACTTCAGAGAAGTTAAAGAATACAAGAGGAGGCCTTCACATGGTTTTCATTTTTAGACCAGCTGAAAAGTAATCTGACCTTTCCATTCCTATCTAACGATACTCTCTAACAAGGTCTTGTCTGAGAAACTAAATTGGAACTCTGTTCTTATTCATTTTGATTACACATTGAGTCTCATATTGAGCACATTGAGCACATCAGCTTTCTCATGCCTTTCATTCCCTTCCCTTACAGACCCCTACTCTACTTGCTGTAGATTCCATTGACTTTGGGATATAAGTGTCTAAGGAAAGACTACAGGGTGTTGTTATATTATTGTCATAAAGAAGGTTATCATTTCCTCTCACCAATCCTTCAACTGCCATCATTTGGCAGACGAGGGCACTGAAAGCACAGAGGGATGAGAAAGACTTTCCCAAGGTTTAGTGTGGTTTCAAAACAAGGAGCAAGAAATAGGGGGGCAGTTTCTACTTTCTCACAATGCAAAATCCTTTGATGGTGAAGTGCCATCTAAGGAGAACTATTGACAATAAAGGTAAAAGCTAAGCTGCCCATGTGAGTGTAGGTGAGAGACAAAAAGCTTCTCACATTTGCTGTCCCCTCCCAGAGTTCTGTGACAAGACTTCCCATCAGAAGGGCTCCTTAGCTTGATGGCACGTCTATAACACACTACAATTTTACACTATGTAATTGTAGAAGATGACATTATTTTTATTCTTCTCATATATTATATCCTGACTGTGGTTTCCCCGTCTTCCATTCCTCCCAGTCCCTCCCCTCCTGATTTCCCCTCTGCCCCAGATCTACTTCTCCTCCATTTCTCTTCAGAAAAGAGCAGGCCTCACAAGGATATCAACTGAGCATGATTTAAAATTTACAATAGTCCAAGGCACAAACCCTCATATCACCACTGGAAAAGGTAACCCAGTAGAAGGAAAAGAGACCCAAGAGTAGGCAAAAGAGTGGGAGACACCCCGACTCCCACTGTTATAAGTCCCACAAAAACACTAAAGTAAAAACTCTATCATATATGCACAGGACCTAGATCATACCAATGGAGGCTCCATTACTGTAGCTTCAGTCTCTGTAAACCTGGTTAGCTTCTCTTCGTTGATTCTGTGGGTCATATTCTTGTAGTGTTCTCAGCCCCTCTGACTGAAACTAACACCTTTGAGCCCTTACTAAATGCCAAGTGCTGTTGTAGTGCATTCTGTGTATCATCTTCCTGAGTGAGTGCCCTAGAGTCCCAGGATATGATGCCACCACCATTCTCTGAGTCAAAGGGGTGTTAGGGTTCTCAGATTTGCACAGCTGATATGGACAGCTCATGTGGATGCCTGTACTACTTTAGGCTGTCTGTTGCCTAGTGCTGTATTTACAGCTTTTTTTTTTTTGTACATTTCTTCATCTGAATTCTCACAACACTGAAGGTCTGTAGAAAAATGATCCAATGGAGCTCATAGTTTTGATAAAACTCAAATGTGAATCACACAGGAGGATCTGAATTTGAGTCTTCCTATGTTGTGCCCTGAAATCACCAATCAGATGGCACACATGTCAAGAACAAAGGAGTCTTGAGTTCAAGTCTGGAATTTGTTGTTTTTAGCAATTGTTCCCAGAGGAAATGTTGTCTCTCTCCCTACTCCATTACTAAACACTGCTTTTGACCCTGACCACTACTGTTTCCTGGGAAGAAACATGCATTCCTGCCTTGAGAACATAGAGTCCAGGGTTGTATTTCCTATTTACCTACTTGCTGGTTTCCCTAACTGAAAGTAAGAACTCATTAAACCTCATCTCCTCACCTACAAAAATAGCAATTTTAAGTGTGGAAGATGATTCTCTTTAAAGATCTCATGTTTACACATCCACATTTTAAAAGCCAAATTGTTAAAGACTATCCTTTCGAGGATGTTTATATAGGCAAATGGCCATAGGGAGAATAAGACCATGGCTCCTGTGACAAATTTAATCACATTTGGGATAGCAGAGGTGTGTTTAGTTTCCTCTCAGAACACAGTTCCACATTTGAGGGTACTGTGTCTCCAGGGACTAGGTGGAAAACTGTTCTAGAGCCTGCGAGTTCCCAGAGGTGTTGAAACCAGAATTCTTGGAACATGCTATTGATATGTCACTTTTGGATTATAAATTATGAGAGTGGGCATGCCTTCTCGAGAACTACCCTCTGCCCTCACTGCCTTCCCAAATGGAAGGGAATGCCAAAATGTGGCAAGAGAACAGCTGCTAGAGTCCATGAGCTCCATTGCAGGAGTGTTTTCAAACATAAATGTTTAACTTGCACTGTAGTATGATCAAGGAAGAATTTTTAATTTATCTTTATGCATTGATGTTTTACTTTCTACATGCATGCGTGTCTGTGCGAAGGTGTCAGATCTTGGAGTTACAGATAGTTGTGAGCTGACATGCGGGTGCTGGGCATTGAGCTCAGGTCCTCAGGAAGAGTACTTAGTGCTGCTAACCACTGAGCCATCTTTGTAGCCCCCCCCCCCCCAAAAAGGGTTTCTTGTGTTGAACCACTTAGAATTCAGGCTTTATCTCCACCACATCTAAAGTTACATGATACTGTCTGTACTGGGTCAATAACATTAACTAGTTGCCTTCTAAATCTAAAATGCATTCCTAAGCAATTTTACTTCAACCATCTCTTTTATCTGTGGAAGAAACCTGGAACTGTAGTTATTATTTTTCATTTCACACATGGAAAATCTGAAACATAGCAGTGCAATCTATTACTTGTTTTTTTTTTTTTCATTTATAATATCATGTAGCTAGAAGGGGTAACAGTGGGATTGAAACCTAGTTTACTCAATTTCAGAAATGATGCCATCTGAACCTTAAAAAGCTGATTATTTGGTTGCAGATTCTTTAATAAGTGAGGCTCAGCCCTAGAATATCAGCAGTGGCTGAGTGCAGATACCAGCAGGCCTAGCATCACCTCCATCTGCCTCCTGGACTATGTGTTTAACTGCTGCTCCTTGCTCCTCCTGGACTATGTGTTTAACTGTTGCTCCTTGCTCCTCCTGGACTATGTGTTTAACTGCTGCTCCTTCTCTTGTGTGTTTGCCCTTCTCTTCTTGTTGATTGGCTCCAGATACTTTGCCAACCCCTGCAGCATCATTTCTTTCCTGGTGAGTTTTGCATGCACTTCTTGGTGTCTTGTACTATCCTGGTCTCAGTCTTTTGACTTTAAACACAGAGAACAATGAATGTGGGAAGCATCACTTGCTGCTCTGTCTCTCTAGAACCTATAGTCTCCATGACAACTCTATTTTCTCATGAGAGAACAAGAGTAATACTTACATCACAAAAATATTTCCAAGGTATTTCACATTGCCTGTTTTGCAAGGCTCTTAAAGAATGCAATGTAAAATTTTAAGCCCAGCAGTAAAGTATAGGTTACCACATAATGGTATACTTAAATTATTGAGGGCATAGCATCATCCTGAGATTTCTCAAAGGAGTACTTGCTGAAGAGTTATGTCTGCTCAGTGCAAACTCTGAAAGCAATAATGTGATGTAAAGTCTGCGTTTTGAAAGAACTAGAAAGGAAAAAGTTTTGTTTATATAAACTGGCACCTGCATGTTTGTCTTCTGTACCCAACTTGGAAGCTTCCCCAGTGGGCCAACATGGCTTCCCCTTGCTTTTTCCTCAACCACATCCAGGCTGCAGGTGTACCTGAACTAGGATGCTTATAAATTATGTGGCTCTTATTAGTCCTTGGAGAATGTGATAACTTCTCCCATAAGCATCAGTGAGATAAACAAGGTTGACAAAACAAAATGCATGCCTATTTTGTTGGGATTCAGCATTCACAAAGAGTCACCAAAGAATAATGAAGTTATTTCAATTAGATTAATTGGGAATATGCAATGTGCAGTTCCAAGATGCATTTTGAAATTACAAATGAGTAGTAGAAATCAAAGTTTGGGCCTTCTTGAAAAGTAATTTACTGGTTGTAAGGTTATATAGTAGTAGGGGCAGTTAGCTTTCACATAAGCAAAACTCAAAGAACTATAGAATAGCTTATATATACCTGTGTCCCAGTATGTATCACATACCCCCTCCTCTCTCTCTCTCTCTCTCTCTTTCTCTCTCTCTCTCTCTCTCTCAAACACACACACATACACACAAACACACACACACACACACATACTTTCTCCTTTTCTTTCTCTCTTTCCTTTTTCACTTTCATCCCCCTACCCTTTTTCTCTCATTTCCCCTCGCATCAACAGAGGCTCATATAGCCAAGACTAATGTCAAGTTTGAGATTATCTTAGGCTGGTCTTGACTTCCATATCCTACTTTCTCTGCTTCTTAAGTGCTGAAACTACAGGGTAGCTACCACATCCAGTTCTTTTCCATACACCTTTTAAAAATATTCTGTCTTTACTTTCCTGAAACCTTATTTTCTCTACTATCCAATTGTATACTATCTCCACCATTGCTTCTTCCTCTCTTCTTCTTCTTCCCCCTCCTCCCTTTCTCCCCCTTTCTTCTTCAGTTTGTTGTCAATGGTCTGTAGGGCAGAGTAAATACTATTTTCTAGAAATTGTACTGACATGATTTAGGTTTGCAGATGCTGGCAGACATCTGGAGGAACAAATCTCCAAGTATAGATAATGTCACCTAAGGACTCTACAAACACCCTTTCAACAATATCTGGCTCACAAATTAAAGATAACAGGGTACATCAGAAGACAAAGCAGCATGAATGAAATACCAGCAGTAGACAATGGAGATAGGCTTGCAGGAACCCCAGACAATAAGATGATTGAAAAGTATTTCCAATAGTGATGCTTGGTATGACTAGCCACATAAAAGAGGACATTTTTCAAATCAGTGAGAACTTAGAAAAGTTGACAAATTGAAAGGGGACCAAAAACAAGTTCTAGAATGTTAGAAAGTTTCAAATTAAAATGCAATTAATATCCAGGTATTGTGGCTAATACTTATAATTCTAACATTTAGGTGCCTAGAACAGAGATAGTGTTGAGAGGTCAAAGCCAATTTGAGTTGCATAGTGAGTTTCAGGTAGGCTTGAGACAAAGAGATACTCTAACTAAAATCAAAACTAAGAGTTAATGAGTTTAACAGCAAATTAGATATCGGTATATGGATTGGAAGAATCGAGAACAGAAACATCTGGAACATTGAAGAATAAAAATAGTGGGTAGAAAACCCACAACCAGGGGATATTTGTGACAAAGATGGATGAGGGGAGATTATGTTATTAGAATTTTGGGAAAAGGAGCACAGGCATTCATGCCATGTGAGAAGTTTCCCAAATACAGGAAAGTTACTGGGCCACAGATTCAAAATACCTACGGAACCATTATCAGAATAAACCAGAAAACAAGCAGATTCAAGAGGAGCTAGACATAGCACAGAAAAACCAATTGCTATCCTGTATGAAGAGCCCAGTGTGGCATCTATGAAGACAAAGGTTTTTTCAGGGATGCTGATATAATAGGATTGTTTTTGTTTTGTTTTGTTTTGTTTTTGTTGTTTTGTTTTTTGTTTTAGTTAACAAAGAGAATGTCTCACCAGGGAACCACTGTAAATGTTGAAAGAAACATCAAAAGTATTCTTTGTACAAAGGGGGCATTGTACTGTTATACAAGAAAACTTACACCTTTTCAACATGGAAATTACATGCATACAGTATGATAAATATTTAAACAACATCCAATGGAATTTTCATGTGTAAAAACTAAAGTAAAAGAAAAAGGTCCAAGGCTGCAGGGGTGGCTTAGTGGTTAAAAGAACTCACTGCTCTACCATAGGACCAGAGTTTGGTATCTGGCACCCATGGTAGGTGACTTACAAATGCCTACAACTATAGCTTAAGTGCTATAGTCTTCTATAGGCACCTGTACACATGGAACACACACATATAGAAATAGATACATATACATTAGTAAAAATAAAAAATAGATCTTAAAAAGAGAGAAGAAAAAAGATTGGTGTAAGAGGTGATATATACTAATAAGGTTTACAGATTTCTAGAGAATAGAATGTAATAATGATGATTAATATCGCCATGCTAAAGACTCATAAATAAAACCACTTCTATCACAAAGGCAACAGGCTCAAATAGCTTTTTCAATAAGTTCTACCAAACACATAAGAATTGCTAAACAGAATTTCCCAAAGTCAAGACAAATGACATTCCTTACACATATGCTAGAGCCTGTGGAAACTTGGAAAATAACAGACTGGTGGATATTCTAAAGAGAAGCCCTCAAGGTGAATGTCATTTGAGAATATGCTTCTAGTCAAGCTTGATGACACAAACCTGTAGTCTCTGCACTTAGGAAATTGGTACAGCAAGATAGCTATCAGTTTCAGGCTAGGTAGGGCTATATAGTAAGACTCTGTTCCAATAGGAAAAGAAATAAGAATAAACTGATACTCTGAAATACCTAATTTGAACCTGAGATATGTAGTAGTCTCTTTGATATTTTGGTATATAGAGATCACTTCATTTATGGCATGTATATCCTAGAGTAAACTTTTCTATGTGATTTTTAGGAAATAGAATATTTACTTCTACCAGTTACTTCAAGAGGCCTGGTTAGTACCTGAAAAATTAAAATAATAGATAATAGTTATAAAAGCCAAAACAAGGAAGTAAGACTGTCATTAGTTTCTGCACATATGGTTATTAACATAGCTAAGATAAATTCTTAAAATTAAAGGATGAATTTAACACAGTTACTAGACATAGATCAACAGAATAAAAGGTAGGGTGTTTTTGCTTAATAGCATATTTTCACCCCCACACAGTTCCTCCCCACAAAGTCTCTCCACTTTTCTCCTGAGAGGGTGGAGGACTCCCCTGGGTATTTCCTTACCCTGGCACATCAAGTCTTAGCAGGGTTAGGCACATCCTCTCTCACTGGGGCCAGATAAGGCAACTCAGTTAGGGGAACTGATTCCACAGACAGGAATTCCACCAGCTTTAGAGATAGCCTCCACTCCCCAGTTGTTGGGGGACCTACTTGAAGACCAAGCTGCACATCTGCTACATATGTGTTGTGGGGGTGGCTAGGTCCAGCCCGTGTATGCTCTTTGGTTGGTGGTTCAGCTCTGAGAGCCCCTAAGGGTCCAAGTTAGTTGACTTTGTTGGTCATCCTGTGGAGTTCCTACCCCCTTTGGGGCCCTTCGCCCAACTCTTTCATAAGAGCCCCCAGCTCTGTCCACTATTTGACTGTGCATCTCTGTGTTTCAGTCAGCTGCTGGGTGGAGCCTCTCAAAGGACAGTTATGCTAGACTCCTGTCTGCAAGCATAACAGTATCATTGATAGTGTCATGGATTGGTGCTTGCCCATGTGATGGGTCTCACATTTAGCTGGTTATTAGTTGCCCATTCCCTCAGTCTGCTCCATCCCCTGTCCCTTCACTTCTTGTAGACAGGATAAGTTTGGGGTTGAAAGTTTAGTGGGTGACTTGGTGTTCCTATTGCTCCACTGAAGTTCCTACTTGGCTACAGAAAGTGGCTTCTTCAGATTCCATATCATCACTGCTAGAGTCTCAGCTAAGGTAACCCTCAGTGATTTCTGGGAGTCTCTACCATTCCAAGTCTCTGGGATGTCCTAGAGATGCCCCCTACCACCCAGCTCCTGACAGCTGCAGATTTCCAATCATTCTATTGGTCTTCTAGCCATCTCTCCTTTCTCTCCCCACACCTGATCCTGAACCTCTCCCCATTTCCCTCCTCATTCCCTCTCCTACCCAGTTCCCTCCCTTCATCTGCCTCCTATGACTATTTTACTGTCCCTTCTAAGAATTATCAACAGAGGAATCTCAAATGTCTGAAACACATTTTTAAAAATGCTCAATGTCCTTAATCATCAGAAAAATGCAAATCAAAATGACTGAAGACTCCATCTCACACTCATCAGAATGGCTAAGATCAAAAACTTAAGTGATAACAACTGTTAGCAAAGATGTAGAACACAGGAAAAACTCTTCCATTGCTGGTGAGAGTGCAAACTTGTACAACCCCTTTGGAATGTGGAAATCAATTTGACACTTTCTCAGAAAACTGGGAATAGTTCTACATCAAAACCAAGCTATACTACTCCAGGGCATACACTCAAAAGATGCTCCACCATACCACAGGGATACTTATTCAACTATGTTCATAGAAGCTTTTCTCCTAATAGTCAGGAACTGGAAACAACCTAGATGTCCCTCAACTAAAGAATGGATAAAGAAATTGTGGTACATCCTTATAATAGAATACTATTCAGTTACTAAAAACAAATGCATTATAGATTTTGTAGGCAAATGGATAGAATTTGAGAATATCATCTTGAGTGAGGTAACTCAGTCCTCAAGGGACATGCATGGTATGTATGCACTCATAAGTGTATATTAGCCATAAAGTAGAGGATGCCCACTCTATACTCCATAGACCCAAAGAAACTAAACAAGAAGTAAGGCCCAAGCAAGGATGTTTAAAATCTTACTTAAAAGCCAGTTTTTCTCCAGTCCTTTATGTAGAGTTGAAGGGGTTTGCAACCCCATAGGAAGAAAAAAAATCAACCAGCCAGACCCTTGCCCCCCAGAACTCCCAGGGACTAAGCCATCAACAAAGGAGTATATAGCTCTAGCTGCATATGTAGCAGAAGATGAGCTTATCATGTATCAATGGGAGGAGAGGTCCTTGGTCCTATGAAGGCTCACCCCAGTGTAGGGGAATCAAGGGTGGGGAGGTAGGAATGGGTGAATGGGTGAATGGGTGAATGGGTGAATGGGTGGAGGAACACCCTCATGGAAGCAGGGGGAGAGAGATGTGATAGGGTGTTTCTGGGAGAGAGGGAAACCAGGTAAGGGGATAACATTTGAAATGTAAATAAAGAAAATATCCAATAAAAATGTCAGTTTTCATATGTCATGATGAAAATTTGCAAAAAGATAATGTTTGAGAAGTTGTTGCTACTTGCTATTAGAAAATACAATCCTAAGAATAAATTGAATCTAAGATATGTGAGTCCTTTATAAAGGACAACTGGGAGAACTGAGTGCAACCTGAAGTACATGGACAGGAGTATACGAGACTACCCTCAACCTCAAGCTGTACACAAAGTCAATTACACATGAATTGAAGACTTACTACAAAGCAATTGAACTTACTGAGGAAATTTTAGGGAAGTCTGTTTTAATCTTTTGTCTTTGAGGGTGGGAATTGTGTGTATGCACATGTGAGTGATGTATATAACTCAACATTTTTCAGCGATAAGGTCTTTTCTGAAGCTAAAATCAACAATTAGGCTAGACTTGGTGGCCAGCAAGGCCCAGGGACCTTCCTGTTCCCACCTAGACATCCTGGGTTTCCTGGCATATACCACCACACCCAGTTTTTTACTGGGGTTCTGAGGATCTGAACTCAGGTTTTCATGCTTGTATATGTTTAACAATCATTACACACACTCTGGAATAATGTTGAAAATACATACAAGCACTAGCTGTAAGAAAAATTATTTTCTTACATCAAAAATGAGAATTTCCATCCATTACTAATCACAACTAGGGCATTATTAAAAAACTCTAAGTAGAACATAATCAATAATGAGAATGCATGTAACTAATAGAGGGCTATTATCCATAAAATATGAAGATTATCTCTATTTTAGTAAAAGGAAGACAGACAATCCAGTAGAGAAAATTAGGTAAAATTGCAGGACAGCATTCCATAAGGGCTACCAATGGAATGGATACCAAGTAAGTTTCATAAACAGTACTTTCTCAGATGAGAAGGGAGTCAGCTTCATTAGCTAATAGTGAAATCACACCCATAATGCTCTTGCACACTCAATGAATTGCAGAAATGAGAATGGCACAGAGTCACATGTTTGTGCAATTGCTATACAATTGGATTCTTATTTACTGCTATTAAATATGTAACTTGGGACAATGGTTTTTAAAGTATGTCACCACTTTTCTACTCAAATTGAGGATGCTATGTAATTAGTTTACCTGGCAACCACATTCTTAGTTATTAATCTGACAGTAATGTCTACCAGGTATTGTATGCTCATAACATCCTGATTCATGATAGAAAAAAACATGAAGTGTTTCAAATGTACATCAGTAGTAAAGAGATATAACTTCATAATCCAGTGAAAGCAAATGAACTATCTTGATACATACTGAAAGGATATACAGCATATAACATTCTTGAAGAGAGTTACGAGGCATAAAAGAATGTATCCTGTAAAGCCCATTTATATAAAGGTCAATACAGGTTGAATTAAGCAAGCTTGATTCAGAATGCATAATTAGTTGCTAATAGTAGATAGGAAAATGACAAAATAATTAGCAGAAATTCAAAATACTGTTAGGGATTTTTTTATTAGTTAGGTGTGTTTTTAGAATTTAGAAATGTTCTTTTATATTCTTTTGTTTTTGGTCTGTGTGATATTAATATTTATATCAATGTTTAATTTATATTAATCCATTAAGCATTTTGTTTGTTTTGAGTGTATATGTATTTATGTATTCATGTATATATGGGTGTGTACGTACATATGTGTGTGTGTGTGTGTGTGTGTGCATGTAGAGGCCAGAGACTGGATCCAGTTTCTTTCTTCATTGTTCTCCACCTTGCTCTTTGAGAGAAGGTCTCTCACTAAACCTGCAGCTCTATGATTGGCTAGATTGTCTAGCCAGAGAGCTATGGGAGTCCTCCTATCTTCACTGGCCCTCTCCTCTGCCATACCTAGACCTGACATTTTACCTGGCTTTTTATTCTAATATGGTGCTAGAATCTGAACTCAGAGCATTATACTTAAAAAGCAAACATTACTAGTTGAGTCACATCCCTTGCCCCCTACATATTTACCTTTAGGTGCTTCTTTTTTGTATGTGTCTATACTTCACCAAGGTACTTCAGAAAAACACAACTTTAGCTCATATCAATTTATTGAGAACATGGCTTCCTTGTCAGATGCGTGATGGCCACTTCTGCTGCTCTTGATTCTCTGATACTTCAGAGTCAACACGGAGGAGGTTCATTTGATCTTTTCTCTAGGATCTCACCATGATCTTTGTTTTTCAAGTTGCAGATCAAGATTCCATTGTTGAGATCATGTCTCTTAGTCACTACATTCAGTAGTGGCCTATGAATTTTACTATTTCACGTCTTTGGAATGATCCATCATTATGGACTTTGATCTCCTAATCCCAGAGCCTTCTGTGCTCTTTTCTCCTGTTATATCTTACCTTCCTCTATCCAATCCTTAAACCATAATCTAAGTTTTCTTCTGAACTACTATTCTGATCAAGCCCACATTCTCATTAAACTTGGACTGCTTGATATCAAGTCATATAATTCACACTTAACCTTTCTCTGGGGGCTTATTAATTGCTCTCATTTCTGGTCCACACTTCTGGAATGCTGTCTACTTTAGGAAAGATTCTATAGCTTAAGCACAAAGTCATAACCTCAGTTGCTTCTTTCTTCTACCTTCTCCCCACCTCTGCACCATTTTCCCCAAATTTATACATGCAGCTTGATCTCAGTTTATCAGTGTAGAAGGTATACTTATGGGACTGTGTAATAAGCCCCTTCTGCCATTAGCTTCAGGGAACATATCAGGGTAGAAACCCAATAGCCATGTAATGAATATTCTTGACTGACTGAATTCAGAGGCAGGATGTGTCACTTCTTGGGAGCAGATTCCAGAGACATTATGTCCCATTTACACCAGGCCTTGAGAACTGACAGAGCAAACACAGTTGCAGAATTCACATAGACAGGTGCACAGATAGAAATGTAAGTGGCTCGTCGGTAAGGACTGGGGCCTTTCAGGGCCCACGCACACAGGCTTCATGTTGGAAGATTGATTTCTATAAACAAGACTGCTGTGTCTGCACTTAGGCTTTTCAGCATTCAATTTGACTAAGGCTTGATGGGATGCATTATTTTCCATTGATTCTTTTATTCAATACATGATGGAAGGACCACATTCCTGAACTACTAATAAAATCATGCATATTTAAATCCAGGTTATTTGCCATGCAGAGAAATAATCAAGTCATGAGAGCTAACGTATATATTTGGTGACTTGATATTGATTTTTTATGGCTCTAATTTGAGCTTGTCAACAGTTCACTAAAGAGTCCTAGAGAAGTCTGAGGTTTGGTACTGCACAGGATGGTAATCTCATATGCACAGGTTCAAAGAACAAGGCTCTAGAAAAGAACAATATATGCCCATTTTGCACTCATAAAAATGAATTATTTAGAAAGGAATCAGAAGTCTCTATGGCTCATACTTCAGGTATGACATGTTGTCAGAGAGTGAGAGGGTGAGGTGGCACTCTCACGTATTCACATATTCATAGCTAATTAGGGTGGGAATCCAGTTTTCCTGACTCAGTGTGAAGATCTTTCCTATTCTGTGAACTATAATGAACATATAAATTCTGAGTCTCAGCTCAGTTATGGAAGAAAGGAACAATGTCTTGCTATGTCTCTTTTTATATTTATCTGATGCATTCACAGATTACATATTCACATGACTAGCCATAATAATAGCAGTTTTCTATTAGCTGTTTATTTAGGGCATCTCTCTGTCTGTCTGACTCTCTGACTCTGTCTCTCTGTCTTTCTCTCTCTGTCTCTGTCTCTCTCTCTGTCTCTCTGTCTGTCTGTCTGTCTGTCTCTCTCTCTCTCTCTCTCTCTCTCTCTTTATATGCACACATGCATGTGAGCATATATACAGATGCTCCTTTTTTTAAACTTTTATTGCATTATGATGAGAAAAGTTACATGATTTCAATTTATCTGAATTTGT
>NW_022196912.1:35804754-35813152 GCF_008632895.1 Mastomys coucha
TGCCTTTTTTCCCTTACTGCTTTTAAAATTCTTTCTTTGTGTAGTGCATTTGGTGTTTTGATTATTATATGATGGAAGAAATTTCTTTTCTGGTCCAGTCTATTTGGAGTTCTGTAGGGTTCTTGTATGTTCATGGGCATCTCTTTCTTTAGGTTAGGGACGTTTTCTTCTATAATTTTGTTGAAGATATTTACTGGCCCATTGCATTGGGGTCTTCACTTTCTTCTGTACCTATTATCCTTAGGTTTAGTCTTCTCATTGCGTCCTGGATTTCCTGGATGTTTTGGGTTAGGAGCTTTTTGCTTTTTGCATTTTCTTTGACTGTTGTGTCAATGTTGTGTAAGGTGTCTTCTGCCCCTGAGATTCTCTCTTCTATCTCTTACATTCTGTTGGTGATGCTTGCATCTATGGCTCCTGATTTCTTTCCTAGGTTTTGTATCTCCAAAGTTGTCTCTCTTTCTGATTTCTTTATTGTTTCTATTTCCATTTTTACATTCTGGATGGTTTTGCTCATTTCCTTTACCTGTTTGATTGTGTTTTCCTGTAGTTCTTTAAGGGATTTTTGTGTTTCCTCTTTAAGAGCTTCTAGCTCTTTACCTGTGTTCTATATTTCTTTGAGGGTGCTATTTATGTCCTTCTTAAGATCCTGTATCATCATCATGATAAGTGATTTTAGATCTGAATCTTGTGTTTCTGGTGTGATGGTGTGTCCAGGACTTGCTATGGTGGGAGAATTGGGTTCTAATGATGGCAAGTGACCTAGGTTTGTGTTGTTTATTTTCTTAAGCTTCTCCCCCCCCCACCCCCCGCCATCTGGTTAACTATAGTGCTACCTGCCCTTGCTAAATCTGACTGGAGCCTGTCCTTCCTGTGATCCTGGTTGTGTCAGAACTTCTCAGAGTCAAGCAGTCTCTGTGATCCTGTGATTCTGGGATCCTAGGATCCTGGGATCCTGGGATTGTTAGATCACCTGGAAATGTGGCTTTCCCTGTGTATTGTGGAACTGGCTGTAGAGTTTGTGCCCAAGGTTTGCTCAGAACACTAACCCAGACAGACCTGGAAGGAACTGGAGTCACTAGACTGACTGAGTTCCTAAGTGCATGGTCCAGCTGGACCCAGTTACTCCCAGTGTTTGGACAGATGTTGGTTCCTGCTTACCTCTGATCCTGGGTGTGTCAGAGCACCTGGGAGTGGAGCTTCCTCTGGGTGTTGTGGGACAGGCTGCAGATCTTGTGACCAAGGTCTCTGATCCTGGGTGTGTCAGAGTGCCTGGGAGTGGAGCTTCCTCTGGGTGTTGTGGGTCTGGCTGCGGAGCTAGTGCCCAAGGTCTACTCTCTGATCCTCCAGATACTCTTTTTTGACAGTCTCTCAGTAGACTGTAACAAGCCCAGGGGATCTGCCTATTTCTGCTTCCCAAATACTGGGATTGCAAGTGAAAGCCAGTAAGCTCAGCCTTTTGCTACAAGGGAGGTAGGGATATAATTCAGATCCCTGGGCTTGCAATACAAGCACTTTACTGACTAACCTATCTCCTGGTTTTTCTATCATCTCCTTAGTCCTCCCTATAAGATCATGAATTTGAAGAGTTTATAGATAAAACATCTGTGTCTTACAAAAGTCAAATAACTAGTCAGGGATAAGTCACATAGCTTGTGTGATGTCTCTGAACAGTTAGCTTTTGTTTCAGAGTATCATCACATAAAGTGGACATCTCCAAAATAGTCTCTTAAGCACTAACATACACTTAGGTAAATAGTAGGACATTTGGTTTCCTTGAATCATAATATCAAATAGGAGCTTGTAAAATTTAATGTAGGATTAAAACTCCAGATATTTAAAGTGTGGAGAGTTATTATAGGTATTAATATATTGATGTATTTAATAATATTTTATGAAATGCACACAATCTGAGAGATCTTGACCTGGGCACTGAAGCCACAGAATAAGAGACAAAATAGCAAAGAATTCTTTTTTTTTAATTAGATATTTTCTTTATTTACATGTCATACGATATCTTCTTTCCCAGTTTCCCCTCCAAAAAAACCCAAAAACCCAAAACCCAAAAAACAACAAGAACAAACCCCTGTACCCACCCCCCTCCCCCTGCTTGCCACCCCACCCTCTCCTGTTTACTGCCCTTGGCATTCCCATACACTGGAGCATAGAACCTTCACAGGGCCAAGGGCCTCTCCTCCCATTGATGACCGACTTGGCCATCCTCTACTATACATATGCTGTTGGAGCCATTAGTCTCACCATGTGTACTCTTTGGTTGGTAGTTTAGTCCCTGGGAGCTCTGAGTGTACTAGTTAGTTCATATTGTTGTTTGTCCTAAGGGGCTGCAAACCCTTCAGCTCCTTGGGTCCTTTCTCTAGCTCCTTCATTGGGGACCCTGTACTCAGTCCAATGGATGTCTGTGAGCTTCTACTTCTGTATTAGTCAGGTATTGTCAGAGCCTCTCGGGAGATAGCTATATCAGGCTGGATTGTCCTTCCTTCAGTCTCTGCTCCATAATTAGTCTCTGCAACTCCTTCCATGGGTATTTTCTTTCCCCTTTTAAGAAGGAATGAAGTGTCCACATTTTAGTCTTCCTTCTTGTTGAGTTTCTTGTGGTTTGTGGATTGTATTTTGGGTATTCTGAGCTTCTGGGCTAATATCCAATTATCAGAGAGTGCATACCATGGTGTGTTCTTTTGTGATTGGGTAACCTCACTCAGGATGATATTCTCCAGATCCATCCATTTCTCTAAGAATTTTATAAGTTCATTGTTTTTAATAGCTGAGTAGTACTCCATTGTGTAGATGTACCACATTTTCTGTATCCATTCCTCTGTTGAGGGACATCTGGGTTGTTTCCAGTTTCTAGCTATTTGGCAGTTCTTCCAGAAATTGGACATAGTACTACCAGAGGACCCAGCTATACCACTCCTGGGCATATACCCAGATGATGCTCCAACATATAATAAGGACACATGCTCTATCGTGTTGACAGCAACCTTATTTATAATAGCCAGAAGAATTCTCGAAGTTACAGTAAACTTGTGAGTCCTGGGGTCTGGGCAATGTACTGACAGTTTCTGTGTATACTATGGTACAATTGTTGAGGGTGTTCTTTCCTCCAAGGATCATATGTCAATGTCTGGGAATGGCTTGGCCACCACAGTGGAAAAACCATAAGCTCCTAAGCTCTTAAGGAAAACCCCAAACGGCATTAGATGAATAAGGTAAGATGTGAGTAGCATTGCAGTTGAGAACTGTAGAGAGTGGCACATATGCTGTCATATACGTAGTTGGGGCCATGCATCTTGCATAGCATGATGCAATGGACACTGTTCTCTCAGTTCTAGCCAGTCCCAGTGCAGTGTTGGTTACCCCAGAGAAGGTCCTACTTTTCTTCTGATGGTTTACAGTGAGGGACTAGTGAGCATCACTGATAGAAATGGTCCATAAAGGGTGAAGAGTGGTAGGCAGAGTTAGCTGGTGAAACACAGGCTGGAATGAGCATGTTCTCAGCTTGCTGGTCTTCATCTTCCAATTACTAATGAAGGGTCTCACACTCTTCTAGGCAAAGTAATCCTCCACTTTCTCCTTTTTCCTCAGCCTGCTATATTTTTTCTGAAAAAAACAACAAAGATTAAAAAGAAACATGAACTAAAACAAAACCAGTGAACTATTTCTACTAACAAAGCAATAACCCTCAAAACCACCCTATGTTGGTAAATATTGGAAGGAAGCTTTCCTGAGGCCACTAAAACCAGAAGCTGCTTCTCCTCCATGTGCTGATGGGTGACTAGCTGTATAGGAGAGATTGAGAGCCAAGTGTAAACTGGATGAGAATGGATAGAAATTGAGGAAACACATAAAATAGCCACCATCATAAAAGTACAATAAATTAGCATGCCTTGGTCTATGTTTGACATGAACTGCTCAATGAATGTCAATTCCTGGTTTCCTTCACTTTGAGAAATTCCTAAAATATAGCTATTTTAATCAAAGAAAACATTCCTTCTAGTTTGAGTCTGATTTCTTGGATCTTGTCATCTAGGGCTGTAGCCACAAGTTTTGGGTATGGCATGAAGGGACAGGATTATGAATAAGGGGTAAAGAATTCTACTATAAAATAGTGAATAGATGATTAGCTGGTTTGGCTAAACAAAACTTCAAAAATAAGACATATGAGAGATGATAATCTGTTTCATGGTAAATACAAATTGTCAACAGCTAAGCACAGGAAAAAATTTGCTACTATAGACCAACTTGCTTAAACTTCATTAATCAGCGACAAAAGAATTATTGCTTTGAGGTTAGGATGAGGTTGTGGAGAGAAATATAGATATGTAGTTTGATTTGAGTTTTAAAGGGAGAATATATAAGCAATAATCCTGTTGTAATTTTCTTTTGTGAAATGATATATTCTATTTTTGAAAAAAATGTCAATTTAAGTCAATGATTGGTTGGAGATATGACCATCTGCATTTGGTCTCCAAGTCTACACATATGACTCCATGTCCCCTGCTTATGCCCATAGCACATTTCTGTGCTGTAGACAGGTATGGATTATTGCATTTAGATATCTATAATATATATAGGAACTGCTATTTTCTTCATGCTACTTATGAAGGTACTATAATTAAGAGAGATTAGAGAACAAAGTCACACTCTTCACAAGTGACAGAGCTATGACTTCATACATACAGCTTGATAGAAAACATGCTTTGTGTGTATGTGTTTGTGTGTATACACATTGGTATATGTGAGGGTGCATGTGTGCATGCATGCATGTATGGAGCTATGGGTGTCATTCCTGAGGTTCTGTCCACCTTTTTATTTCCTCTTTGGAGAAGAAGGCTTTCACTGACCCAGAGCTCCTCACAAATTGTATTAAACTAGCAAGTCACTGAGACCCAAAGTTCCACTAATCTTTGCTTCTCCAGTGCTAGGAGTACACACACACACACACACACACACACACACACACACACACACAGATACTAACACCACATCTGGCTTATTTATGTGAGTTCTGGGAATCAAACTTAGCTACTCATGCTTATGAAATTTTACCAAGTGAGCGAGCCCAAGACATGCTTTTAACTACCAGGCTATGCCAGCTGCCTTAATTCGTTCCCCCATACTAAGGGAAAAATTGCATGGCTGTATAATATGTTGCTTAAGGTCTCTCCATATTATTAAGTAGAATCAGAGAGAGAAAATTTTCTAATATAAATCTTGCGCTTTCAATGAAACTCAATGGTATAATGGTTTTCCTTGACATTATTTGTAAAAATGATTAATTCTTTACTTAGCCTTTTTTGAATTCTACTTTCTTCATATAAGATTTTCTTTCCCAGTAATGAATAATAAATTGTAGTAATGATCACTGTTACCTGAAACATATGAAGTTTCTGTCCATTATTAGTTTTCAAGTGGGATATTATTCATATAAAGTAGAGGTTCTGAAGTGGTGATTTAAAGGCTTTATGCTCAAAATACAATTATCCAAGTTTGTGTTCAGAATTCATTAATTTTATGAAATCTCGCCATTTTATTAAGGGGTTTATTTTGGTACTCCCCCTCCCCTGTGGAACCAGGTGTGCTTTCAGGAAGGACTATGGTGTTGGCCTTTGTATGCTTTGTCCCACACAGTGCTTGGCCAGGCTGGTGCTATGCTGCCGCTAGCTTACTTTCAGAACAGCTGATTGAGAAGATCTAATCCCAGGTACACATTCAGTGACATTAGACCAATAGTTCAACTCTGACCTTAGCAGGAATGTTTACACTAGAGCAATTAGCAGTGCGTAAATCAGAGAACTGGCTGTCAGGTGTTTATCTGCATACTCCAGGCACAGTGAGGAGAAAGGAATTGGGGAGCAAATGACCTTTAGCCCTGCTTACCATTTGTGGCATCAAGCCCACCCCCTGGACTGAGATCTAGATGGGAAGGGCTTTTTTGGTCATTCCATCAGAGCTTCCAGTGCCCGTAGCTACGTAACTACACTCATGGGCTCTGTGTCCTGAAACAGGTATTATCTATTAATCTCTACAAAGGTAATAAATAGGCTAACAGAAATCATAAACTCAGAGCAATGGCTGCTAAATCACAATAATCATCCTGCAGTGGATTTAGCACTTTTAAAGGATTTTTATTTGGTGCATGAGAAATACAATAATGTCACTCTTTTCTCATACTAGCAAAACTCGTTTTTCTTGTCTGTGTTTTTACTGACTCAGGAAAGGTAATTGAGTCTCCAACTCTAGGAATCAATCATGACTCACATAAACCAATCAGTTTAATCGCCCATGATTTGTTTAAGGGTGGGTTCAGGATGCACTTGAGATTAATTACATGAAGCTGATTATGTTAATTACAGGAATCTGATTATGTGAGGCCATGTCTGCTGCAATGCTTCCAAAGAGGCCCGACCTCTAGAAAAAGACAAATGGAAACTTGCCCCTTTAGCTTGTGCATTGCTGGATATTGTATAACAGAAGCTAGTCAATGCCTGGAATTGTTGCAACTGAGTTGGACTATGGAGGAGCCAGCTTGACAGTAAAGCTTATATCCCTAGTTCATGTAATAAATGGATTGAATGGAGAAATAATGCTTCTCACATAGCACAACTGAGGCTCCAGATTAACCAACATCCAGTGTCTTTAAAGTTCTTCCTCATTCCTTAGTCCTTATATAATACTTGAAAGCAAACAATTTAACCACTATATCTTGGAGGCCAAGAGGTCTGTATACTAAGTGTTTTCCAAACAATTCTACTGTTTGGGGAAGATATATTAAGAAGTGAATATTCTATGGAGTGTAATATGAAATACTCTGTATTTTATGGCTAATATCCATTTATAAGTGAGTACATACCATACATACCTGTTATCTAACTCAGAATGATATTTTCTAGCTCCATCCATTTGCCTGCAAATTTATGATGTCCTTGTTTTAAATAGCTGAGTAATATTCCATTGTGTAAATGATCTACATTTTTTTATCCATTTATTTTGGTTGAGGGACTTCTTAGTTGTTTCCAGTTTCTGGCTATTATTAATAAAGCTGCTGTGAACATAGGGGAGCAAGTGCCCTTGTATTGTGGTATAGTGGGGCATCTTTTGGGTATATGCCCAGGAGTGGTATAGCTGGGTCTTGTGGTATAACTAAGTCCCAATTCTCTCAGAAACCGCCATGTTGATTTACAGAGTAGTTATATTCCCAACAGCAATGTAGGAGTGTTTCCCTTGCTCCACATCCTCCCAGTATGTGCCATTGCTTGCGTTTTCGATCTTAGCCCTTCTACTGGGTGTAAGGTGGAATCTCAGAGTCATTTTGATTTACATTTCTCTCTTGACTAAGGTCATTGAGAATTTCTTTATGTGTTTCTTGGCCATTCAAGATTCCTCTGTTGAGAGGACAGCCAAGTAGGAGGAGAGGCTCTTGGCCCTGTGAAGGTTCTATGCCCCAGTGTAGGGGAATGCCAGGGCCAGGAAGTAGGAGAGGGTGGGGTAGTGAGCAGGGGGGGAGGGAACAGGGGTTTGTTTTTGTTTTCTTTTCTTTTTTGGAGGGGAACCTGGGAAAGGAGATATTGTATGGCATGTAAATAAAGAAAACATCTAATTAAGAAAAAAGATTCCTCTGTTAAAAAGTCTGTTTAGCTCTGTACTACATTTTTAAATTAGGTTATTTGGTTTGTTGTCTAACTTCTTGAGTTCTTTACATATTTTGGATATTAGTCCACTGACAGCTATAGGGTTCATGAAATTCTTTTTCCATTCTTTAGGCTGCAGTTTTGTCCTATTGAGAGTGTCATTTCCCTTACAGAAGCTTTTCAGTTTTATGAAGTCCCATTTATTAATTGTTGATTTTAGTGCCTGAGCCATTGGTGTTCTGTTCAGGAAGTTGTCTCCTGCACAGATGAATTCAAGGCTTTTCCCCACTTTCTGTTCTATTAGATTCATTGTAACCAGTTTTATATTGAGGTCTTTCATCCATTTGAACTTGAGTTTTGTGCAGGGTGGTAGATATGGATCTATTTGCATTCTTCTCCATGTAGACATCCAAGAAGATAAGCAGCATTTGTTGAAGATGTTTTCTTTATTCCATTGTATGGTTTTGATTTGTTTGTCACAAATCAAATGCCTGTAGGTGTGTGGGTTTATTGCTGGGTCATCAATTCTATTCCATTGATCATTTTTTCTGTTTTTATACCAATATCATACAGTTTTAATTACTACTGTCATGTAGTACAGCTTGAGGTCAGGAATGGTGATACCTCTCAAAGGTCTTTTGTTGTTCAGAATTGTTATTGCTATCCTGGGTTTTTCTTTTCTTTTCTTTTTTTTTTATTTTAGATATTTTCTTTATTTATATGCGAATTTCTCCATTCCCAGTTTCCCCTCC
>NW_022196912.1:35815907-35829953 GCF_008632895.1 Mastomys coucha
TGGCTTAATGCGCTCTCTGGAGGTAGGCCCTCCACTTGCAGGGAAGGGGCAGAGGAGGACGCTGACCCTCTCTGTCACTTGGAAACTGAGAGGATAGTGTCCCTGCTGCCCTGCGGCTCCCCTGGGAGTAGTGGGGCTTGTGGCTCCCAGCTGGCTGCTCCAGTCTCAGAAACTCACCCGAGAGAAAATGGCGAATCCCGCCCGGGTCTCTGGCCTAAGGTGCCTCCGGGCTGGGTGCTCCAGTCTCAGAACCTCACCCGAGAGAAAACCTATCCTGGGTTTTTCATTTGTCCACATGAAGTTGAGAATTGCCCTGTCAAGGTCTATAAAGAA
The DNA here is from genome assembly GCF_008632895.1 of Mastomys coucha. Lineage (NCBI taxonomy): Eukaryota > Metazoa > Chordata > Mammalia > Rodentia > Muridae > Mastomys > Mastomys coucha. Next base: position 35,816,241 of record NW_022196912.1, read on the forward strand.
TTGTGTTGGAATTTTGATAGAAATTGCATTCAATCTGTAGGTTGCTTTTGGTATGATGGCCCTTTTTCTGCTAATTCTATTGATCCATTAACATGGGAGATCTTTCCATCTTCTGATATCCTCTTCTTCAATTTCTTTCTTCAGATACATTAAGTTCTTCTCATACAAGTCTTTCTCTTTCTTGTTTAGAGTTATACCAAGATATTTTATTTTTTTGTGGCTATTGTGAAGGATCTAGTTTTTCTGATTTCTTTCTTAGCCCACTTATCACTTATCATTTGTATAAAGGAGGGCTACTGATGGTTTTTAGTTAAATTTTATCCAGCCACTTTGCTGAAGGTGCTTTTTGGCTGCAGTTCTCTGGTAGAATTTTTGGGGTCATTTATGTGTATTATTATATCATCTGTGAATAGTGATACTTTGAAATCGTGGACTGGGGAGGTGCATCTCTAGGACATGCCAGAGACTTGGGATGAGGAGGTGGGGTCCAGAAAGTATATAAGGATGACTCTAGATGAGACTCCTAGCGGTGAGGGTTATATAACCTGAAGTGGCCAGCTCCTGTAACTAGACAGGACTCTCAGTGGAGGGATAAGGACACCAACCCACCCACAAAAACTTTGACCCAAAATGTGTCCTGCCTACAAGAAGTACAGGGACAACAATGGAGCAGAGACAGAGGGAACTGCCAATCAATGAATGGCTCAACTTGAGACCTAACCCATGGACAAGAGCCAATCCCTGACACTATTAATGATACTCTGTTATAAATGCAGACAGGAGTTGAACATCACCATCCTCTGAGAGGTTCCACCTAGCAGCTGACTGAAATATGTGCAGTGACCTACAGCTAAACATTAGCCAGGGCTCTGGAAGTCTTTCAAGAGAGTTATGGAAAAGATTGAAGTTCTCGAAGGAGATAGGGACTCCACAGGAAGACCAACAGAGAAAACTAACAGATGCTTGAGAGCTCCAAAAGACTGAACTGCCAACCAAAGAGCATATATAGGCTGGACCTAGACCCTAGCACATATGTAACAGATGTGCAGCAACAGCTGGAGCAGGGACTATCCTTAACTCTGTTGCCTGCCTGAGAAGTCCATTTGCCCTAACTAGGCTGGCTTATCTGGCCTCAGAAGAAAGGATGTGCCCAGTCTTGTAATGATTGATGTGCCAGAGTAGGTTGGTACCCAGAGGGGCCTCCCTCATTTGAAAGGAGAGGGGAATAGAGAAAGATGCTATGTGAGGGGGAACTGGGACGAGGTGGGCATGCAATCAGGATGTAAAGTGAATACATAAATAAATGAATGGTATAAAAGGAAGTGAAAAGCTCTCAGTTTTTGTATTCTTAAGTTAGCACTAATCTACACACACACACACACACACACACACACACACACACAGACACACATGCACCCTGTGAAAAGACACTATCAGAGCAGGAGAACAGTTGTTCATCTAGTACCCTATAAGATCTCCCCTTCTTTGTATGGCTCAATGTGGAAAGGATTGGTAAGTGCTGGCATGCTATGGTTAACAGTGCCTCTCTCTCTCTCTCTCTCTCTTTCTCTCTCTCTCTCTCTCTCTCTGTGTGTGTGTGTGTGTGTGTGTGTGTGTGTGTGGTAGGATAATGGGACAAATCACCAAATAGCTGTGAAAATCTTTGAAATGTACTTTCCTCATTTGTTCCTCAGTTTTGTCCTCTATAAAATTACATAAAGGTGACTATTTTGATAACCAAGATTGAAAATGGCAAGGAAACAGCATGACAATTTAGGTGTGACTTTCTAGCCACCCATTCTGTGTTCTCTTTCTTGTGCTTTGGGTGGCACCCACATTTATGGTTCAGGACCCAGAATTAAGGTGTGTGCACAAATTGCTACAAAACCAAACAGGCGTTCACTGTTAGAAATCAGTCTAGGTGGATCTTAGCACATGATTTAAGGACTGATTTCCTTTATTTTCCAGATCCTTTTCCTACTGTGACACCATTCATCAATCCGAGCCTCATTTCTGACTTGCAGTCTTTGTCTCAATCTTGTTCTAACAAAGACCTTAGCTTTCCACAGGTACCTTTGATTCCTTTATTCCACCAAAATAAAATGGCATTAGTCAGCAGGTAATTAGACAGAAAGCCTTAATTGTATGTCTCCATCTTAAAATAATATCTATACTCACATTGCAAATTTATTTATACATACATGTTTGGGTTTGATTGTGCAAATTCTTATGGTCATGTGTTTAAACATCTGATCTCCTGCTGGTGGTACTGGCAACTGTGTGGTCATAGTAATGGAGCTTTTGGGTTATACTTGAGCCCATGTTCAATCTAAGTTTCTGTTTCCTGATCTACTTGCTTAAACCCCTGTGTTCTTGCTGTTGTACCTTTCCAATCACAAAGGGAGATATTTCCTGAACCTTGAATAAAACCATCTCCTTTCTCCATGTGTTAATTTTCTTTGTCAACTTGACATAAACTACTACAATCTGGGAGGAGAGAAGGTTGCTAGAGAAATTGCCTCCAGGTTTTTTTTCTTAAGTTTCTGCTTTTCCTCCCATGTTGCTTTGGTTATGTCTTTTGTCACATCAATAAATGGCAAACTAAGATACTCCCTAGGGTGTTTAGTTTTAACCTAGAAACAACTGAAAAGAGAGTCTTAAATGAAAATTTTTTTCTAAATTAGATTGTTTTGACTGATGCAGCCCAGAGTGGGCAGCACTATTCCCTAGTCAGTGGCCCTGCATGTGTACAGATGAAAGAAGCTAACTGAGCATGAGCACATATACAGCATGAGTCTACTTCATTTTTCTTTTTTCATTTTTTTTTGCTTTATTCTGGATGTTATGTGGTTGACTTCTTTGAATTCCTGCCTTGGCTTCCCAGCTATGATGTGACTTGAAAGTATAACCTTTCTCCTCTGATTTGCTTATGGTCAGGGTGTTGGATCACAGCAACAGAAAAGTAACTCAGACAGTTCCTTTAAGTCATATCCACCAGGTATTCTTTCTTAGCCACGAGAAGGCTGAGCATCTTCATTACTGACCTTTTTTTGCTTCCTTTTGATTGTTGTTTCCTTTTGTTGTTGCTTTTGATTATTGCTTAATTTTAACTCAGTTCCCAAACTCATGAAACAGGGTAATTCTTTCCTTGGTCTCAAAGCTGTTTTACAACCACGACCAGCATGCCCCATGGCTTGCTCTCAGAGCTAGTCCTGTTCACTGGTCGCTTTCCTTTGTACTGACCCAGACTTTACTTGCCACCAGCATTTCTTACTTGCTTGGCTCCAGGGAGCCTTCTAGCTCATCTTGTTCTCATTCTTGTTTTGCAGCATCTCTGTTATTTTCACTTGTCACCACACTGATCTTTCTACGTGTTGTTTAGGCCTTGTCCTTCCCCACTGAGAACTCCTAGTTCTGGTCAGTGAACCTGGAATGGAATCTAGATTTCTTTCAAGTGGATTAAAAGGCCCACAGGGTCTGATCCTGCTGTTAGTCTCTTTAACCTCCTTACATTTTCCAGATGTTTAACTGTAAGAGCTAGATACTTCACTGTTTTCCTTTTCCTTTTTTGGAGCACTGATCCTTTGGCTTTTGTATGTAGCAGCTTTGTGTGTGTGTGTGTGTGTGTGTGTGTGTGTGTGTGTGTGTGAAGTAGGCATACACATGAATGTAGGTAGTCATGGAGAACAGAAGATGACTTCATTGCTGGTGGGATTGCAAACTGATACAACCACTCTGGAAATCAGTTTGACGGTTCATCCAGAAATTGGACATAGTACTACTGGAGGACCCAGCTATACCACTCCTGGGCATATACCCAAAAAATACTGCAACATGTAACGAGGACACATGCTCTACCATGTTCATAGCAGCCTTACTTATAATAGCCAGAGCCTGGAAACAACCCAGATGTCCCTCAACAGAGGAGTGGATACAGAAATTGTGGTACATCTACACAATAGATCACCTGGAACTACAGTTACAGTTAGTGGTAAGCCAACCAACCGTGGATATTAGGAAGCAAACTCAGGTTCTCTACAGGAACAGCAGGTGTGCTTAATCCTTGGGTTTTCTTTCCATCCTCTTGGTTTCCTCCTAAGTTCAGCAGACTGGGGAATCAGAAAAGTTTAAACCCTGAGAGAGCTGTAGTGGAGTATGAGATAGTCCTTGGGGTTGCTCATATCAGAGCAAGAAGCATGTCAGAGTTGTAAGCCTGGCTTTTGCAATCCCTTACTGTGCAATCTTCATAAGTCACTTTTAAATGCTGCCCGCTCCTTATAAATACAGTAGGTTGGACTGAATGACCCATGAACTCCTTTTCTACTCTTAAATAAAGAAAAAATGCCAACTCTGATTCTTATTAACTTAGTTACAAGAGTCAAGGAAATGAAAACTCCAGTCAAGTAAAACAACTTCTTCATAAGTTTCACAAATGAATAGTGTAAATGAGATCATAGAGAAGAACGTTTAAAATGCTTGAGAGCGCATTTTCAAGCAATTGGAAGCAATTGAAGAGCATAGATTTAGGTACAAGAAATTGATTGGCTAATTGCAGACCATTCTTAACTACTCATTAATGCATATTGGAGAACACACTATGCTTAAATTAAGTCCCTATAGATTTTTGACAGGACTAAAAGTATGTTCTGCCAAAAATATATATATATCTGCAATGTATGCTTCTTTTGCAAATTCAGCTGCGACAAAGCAATCACACACAAGTTGAAGGCCCTGGTGCCAAATTGTAAGTTTAAATGCAGACTCTGTTATGTGGAGCATTGTTCAGTAACTTGGCACCTATTTAGATGGCACCTCATTAGTGCCCCCTCAGAAGGAAGTCATGGGAACTTTGTAAGAAGTCGAATTTGTGAAGTTGCTTAATGCATGGTGGATGCTCAGTGGATGTTGCATTAATATTGCAAACTTCACTTTGATGATTTAAATGTGATCTATATATAATCTTACATATAGCTACACATTCATTTTTCTAATAAGATTTAATATTAGAATGTTATTTGAATGTTCAATTTGCTCATCTTGGTGGATTTTTCATTGAGAAGTACTGGGCAAATGTGGACAGAATCAAGATCAATATTTGTTAAAGCCTCAAGGAATTTTATTATTTTATTTTTACCAAAAATTATACATAATATACTTAATGAATATATACATCTCTCTGTGTGTGTTTGTGTGTGTGTTTGTGTGTGTGTGTGTGTGTGTGTGTGTGTGCTTTAAAGGAAATTGTTCCCTGTTCCCTTTGGCTCCCAACAAGAACCATAACCTAAAAAACCCAGTACTGTATACAAGACATTTCCTTTTGAATGTTTATACAGGATAGTCCAAGTGACTTCCCAAACAATATAGACTATTGATATTGTCCTGGGTTTGGATTCAGAGATTGAAGGTAAGTTCCTATTGCTGAAGATGTCATATATATATATATATATATATATATATATATATATATATATATATATATATATGGCATAGGCCTTAGATTATTCAAGCTGCCTCTTATAGAAAGAATCCTTTCTGTGGTCCAGTTTCCCCAGTTCCATAAAATGCTATGAAAGCTGCCAAGGGAAGGAATAAATCAATTGTCCTACTCATCAGTGATATCTATGAACCACAGCAAAAACACACAGGGCAAAAGAATCATAAAGGTGTAAGAAGTGCCACTCATGCTAGTGGTAACCAACAGCTGTCTAATTGGAAATAAGGCCCACTCAACAGGAGGGAAATCATCCTTGGTACTAGAAACCTAACCAATTTCTTGGGGCTAATGAGGTCATGTATCTTAGAAAAAAAATCTACAAATACCACTTTGTTAGACTAGCATAATTTCTTACTACTTTCTAAATCTTGTTCTTATACACATAGGTAAGTGCAGCTACCACCCCTTATCAAAGGCAGTTCTTTTTGTAGCAAATGGAGACCTTCAAGGCAGCCACCACTGGGTATAGATCAGGGGATAAGGGGGAGTCTACCCTTCGGATATGTCTACACTGAAGCTCCTGCCTCTATGTCTCAAGGAACAGTACAGAAGAGGGAGCAGAAAGATTGTACAAACCAGAATACCAGGAGGTCTGCTATGAAATGAGTTCTCATAGAAACAAGACTTGAACACTGGTAATATAAATAGACATGATAATGTGGAAGGAGGAAAACATTCTAGAGTCTACACTTAAGACAAATGACTATAGGCAACTAATGACTTCAAAGAGGGGGATAATTATCCTCTCTATGGGATGATCTTCCTAACTGGCTATCTAATACAAAGGGTATGTTCAGAAACTGTATATATTCACCAACAAAAATGGACTCAGCAGTTTGGATATATATATATATATTTATTTATGTATATATATGTGTGTATATATGTGTGTAATAATAATAATAATAAAATAATATTAATGTGAGGGTGAGGAGAGGAATTTAAGGAGTTGGAAGGAGGTGGCTTTTGGAGGAGCTGGATGAAAGAAGATGAAGTAGAAAAGTGAAATAATTCTGTTTTAATTAAAAGTGTATAAAAAAGAAGATTGGACAGAGGTACACAAGCATCACTTTTCATGAATCATGTTTATCATGGTTTTTTAAAGCATGAATAAAATGGCAAGTGGAATGGGTTAGATTTGACTAACTGGGGATTCATAGTCTTGAGAGATCTAAGATATATATAAAACTTATCTGGAAAATATTGTGTCTGTACAAGATTCAAGGCCAATATCTCTACTATATCTTAGATTCCTACCTAGGTAAGTCCAGGAAGTATTAAGAGCATTCCATGGCATTGGACCTTTCCATTCTTCTTACTCTATAATTCCATGCGTTTAGACCTCTGGGATATTTATGACATAATTGAAAAATGGATTTTCCTAGTAATCTATGACTGAGGTAATTTCCTAGCAAAATAGAATATTGGTGCTTTAACCAGTTTTATTATTATTAGCTATGTCAGTAGGAAAGTCAAACAAAAGTAGAGTCTGTGTTCTTCCCTCAGCCTCTTCTCCCAGTTTCATGTCACTTTTTTCTCATTACTCCAGGAGTCACTTAGAGCTATCCATATACACATACATATATGACGTGAGGACATCCATTTGAACAGTTTGCAAGTGACCATCCCCTCCCCAAGAAATCTTGCTCTTCCTCCCTCAGCAGTCACAGGTTGCTAATTGCTCCTCAGTTATGGGATGTTGCCTAAAGAACCCTCCCTCTTTTATGCTGTAGTTTTTAATTGGTTTAATATTGTGAAGATCTTATGGAAGTTATTAGTGTTACCTTACTCATATATGCAACAGCTGATTGATACATGGTTACATTTTTTCTTGTATTTAAATGAGACTGATACTGCTTAACTAGTTTGCTAATATATATACCTTCAGGACTGATGATGGTACAGACTTTGGCACATTTACTGTAGGACAACCTTTTAACATTTATAAGTCCTGTTATAGATTTTTAAGCAAGAGAAGAGTGCAGTTTTGCTCAAGTTCCACCACTAATTGCTGTACATTAATTAGATAAAGTTCCTGTTGTTGGCTGTACTGTTATAGAATATTTTCCCAGTGGAGGGATGTGTAGAGAAGGACCTGGCCATAATCAAGCCTGGGTTCTGAGCCAGGGAACAGAGAAAAGAATTTGAAATTCAATAAAGTAGGGGCTGGAAGTAGGCCAGGGTAAGTATTCCTGAGCTTAGAGAAATAATGCACAAGAATACTAGAGGGAAGAGGTGTATATCAGGACCAAATGGTAAGAGGTTAAAGTAAGGTCCCATCTCCATCAGCATCCCTAGTTATACAGTGCCAAGTATGCGATAAAACTCTCACACATGAAAAGAACTAGGGTCCTTGACTGTCACAGGTGTCTTTCTGACTACCAACCCATAAGCTCCATTAGATAGCCCCAGTTGTGCCTAACAGCACATATATATCTCAGATCCACCACATCTGCTTATGGAGACGAAGTGGCCTGTCTACGCTGTCCCTGGAGCACATCTGTAAGAGGGGCATGGGGCACTGTGTTGGAATGAGTGATGTTGAGGTTATATCTTTGGCAAGCAGTTGCCCCTTTCTGCTGCTTCATCCAAAGAGACAATGCTGGTTGGCATTGTAATGTGGCCTCCTGTGTCTTTTGTTGTCAGAAGTTCCTGATGAGTTCTTCCTGATGAGACTTCTACAAGACAATAAATAGAGAACTTGTCTAACATTATGATCTGATTAATTATTTTTATTATATTATGAATATTAAAGAATAGTATGAGTACCACATGGCTTTTAATAGATGGTGGTGCATAGGAAGTGATAGGAGGAATCCATGTTCAGCCTCTGTTCAGATTTTTTGCTCTTTTATGTAATTGAAGTCTTTGGAACTTCTTCACTTCTGCACATTACATTTTCCCATGATTCATAGCATCACAAACTGGTTCCTAATTTCACATACTGACCCCTTCATACATCTTGTAAGATGCTGTAAACAGGCTTTCATGATTCATGTTAATATTTTCTGACAAACAAAAGAAGAAAGTAGAAATCCTAGAATGTTTTGCAGGTATGCCAGCTGTAAAGTCACTGTCTTGGGCTGTTTGGTTTGGGAGAGTTATATAGGGTATTGAGGGTATGTAAAAAGCAACTTTTATGTGGGATCATCCTAGAAACATCATTCATTCATTCATCCATCCATTTATCCATTCATTCATTCGTTTATCTATTAATCCATTTATTCATTCATAAATATGTTGAAGCATTTAGTACTTGTAAGGCATCTGGGTTGCTACAAAAAACAAAGCAAAGCAAAGCAAAACAAAACAAAACAAAACGAAAAAACAACCAGTAATCACTTTAGCTCTTAAGGAGCATATGACCAAGTGGTAAGGAAAGTGCAAATTTCAGACAGTGACAGCCAGTTTGTTGCTCAGGCTCTGCTTCTCTGCCCATAGTGGTATGATCAGTCTATGATAGAAACTGATGGATCCTGGGTGGGGAAGCTAGGTAGGACTACCAGGTTTAGGGGTGAGTGCAGGGAGAACAGACTCTCAGGAGGCAGCTTCAGTGAGACAGCTCATTTTAGGGGGAGGTGAACAAAGGCTTTTTAAACCTTTGGAGGTGAGTATGGGTTATCAAGGTGAGTGTATATTATTGGGCAGGGCCAAGGTGTTGGGACTACCAAATTTGCATAAGGAGGAATTCTAGCTCCTGCTGGACATATCCTTTTAAGGAAAGATGGAGTTTAACCTGGCTACAGGGCTACCTGACTTCCTCTGGTGGGCCAAAGGTGAGGGCACAGAGCTATGTGTGCACCAGGATGCACCAGCCCAGAGACAGGGTGAAGCCTGTGAGGATGGAAGAAGACTAGAAGAATGGCACAGGCCATAGGCTGCTTAGAGAAGGCTCTGACACAGGGAAGACAGCAGCTTTTCTACATGTAAAAGGAATAAGTAAGGCATTTCCACAATACATAGGTGTCAGTGTCCTGGAAAGAGATATAACCCGAGTTCATAGAAATGCCAAAATGCCTGAATTCCTTGGTACAAGGAGATGGACTTGTCATGAGGTCTCATTTTTGAATGTTACTTCTGAGTATCCTCCACATATGACCTTGCTTCTACAGGCCTCATCGTTTACTATTGGCTGCTTTGCAGATGTTTGGCACAAGGTGACTATATGTCCTTTGTCCAGGTCTTCCACTGAGATGGTAGAGATGGTCATCAGAGAATAGTTAAATGATTGAGCAGCTTGTGCGTGAAGACTTTATTTTCAGGTGTGTGTGTGTGTGTGTGTGTGTGTGTGTGTGTGTGTGTGTGTATGTGTGTGTGTGTGTCTTCTGCAGAAAGTGGATGACAACAAGAGCTACAAGTAGAAGGCCTGAAATTAAATTAAATTCTGTCTGTTCTACCACTTAACCTAACCCTGCTAGTCTACCCTGAATATCAGCTTCTTCAGAAAGTGTGACTAAGAGAAGTAACTCAGAGAGTTATTGGAGAACCTACATGAGACAGAAGATGCTGACATAAGTCTGAGCAACTGGGATGTTCTAATGGTGGCTGCTATTATTACAGGTTGTTTACCCCAAGCCCCCATACACCTTCACATGTAGAAAGGCTGTTTGCAGATCGATTTCAGTTTCTGGGAGGCAAGTAACTTACAGATCTTTCTGAAGGAGGGTGAGAAGACAGCTCACTGGGCATCGAGTAGGAGGTGGTTCTAAGAGAATCCATGCTTCCATGGAGCTGATGGACAGGGATGAGTGTACTTGGAGACAAATCTGACCAAACAGATGGAGCAGAGGCAAATGTGGAGGATGAGTGGAGGTGTGTCGGAACATGGTGGCAGAGTACTGATGGCCGGGACAGAAAGGCTTTGTGGGTGGGAGGGATGGTGGCATCATGGGTTTAGAGATGTTGACAGCAGGAAGGAGTGCAGAGGAATATGAATATTCACACATTTATCCTTCCTGGGATAAAAAGTAAGGCAGGTAATAAACCCTTTGCCAAACCACAGTCTACTGCAGAGCCAAGATTCCAGCTTCAGAATGCGAAACTTCCACTTTAGCTTCTCACTGTTTTATAACACGAGGGGAGTCCACAATCAGTCCTGACCATCATGACTTCAGAGAATAAATTTATCACAGGAATATAAAATATATGTTTTTTTCTCTCATTTTGAAATTTAGTATTCATTAATTTTGTTCTTCAACACCTTCACACAAGTCTATAGCACATTCTGTCTTCCCGCACACCTCCTCCTCTCTTATCTCCCTCCCACTCCTGTTATCCCCAACCCTCCTCTCCACAGGACCCTTCCCACATTCCTGTATTTCTTTTGTTTTGTGACCACCTGGTTTTAACTGAGGCAGCCTATGTGGCCACAGGGTTAAAGCCATCTGCTGGAGCCTGGTAGGCTTACCATTTGGTGTAAGATTGAAGCAATGAGTATCCATCAGTTACCAATAATTTAGTAGTGGTGGCTAAGACTCCATGATCCCCCTTTCAATCAGAAACCACCTACTTACAGGCCCACTTTTATCATGGAGATGAGTTGCAGGCACCCTAGCTGCTGAGAGATTATGTTTGCAATGGCTATATGAGTCTATTTGGCTCACCCCTCCAATATAGACTAGTAGTATCAACCTTCATCTCCTTGTATTTCATCAAATTATTAATGTTTCTTACATTCTAGGCACTATAGAAAGTAGTAGAGATATAAACATGAAAAAGATCCTATTTTTATTCTCAAGGAATTTATGGTGTTATATAGAAGACAGACAGATAGCAGTCAGGCAGACAAATGCAGTATTACTTGTTGAATACAAAATAAAGGACAACTTATGAGACAGGTGAGAGGGCATCTCAGAGATCAGATTTCTGGAAGTTTCTCTTTGAGACAAAGTAGTTATCTAGGAGGAGTGTTTAAATGCTAAGTAATGAAAACTCTTATAATCATATAGGAAATTCTCTATGGTTAAAAGACAGAGAAGCACTTTCCTGACAACATGTGGTAAAATTATAAGACAGGAACACTAATAAGCAATTTGGGGAAGCATTAAAGTCTCAACCCTGTGAAAGGTGACTTAATGAAAAAGATAAATGACAAACATTTTCTAGTCTGAGGAAAATCATCTCTCCTATCCTCAGGGAACAGGCTAATTATTTTAAGGAATTACCTTCATCTTATGGAACCCTGCCAGATGGGATAGTGCTTGTTGCCTTTGCTGTTTTATTCAAGTGTGAAAGGAAGACTTGCATAGGATGAGTTCTTTCTCCACTCTCTAAGCTTTGAAGTGGAGAACCACCTCACAGGGCTGCACAGCTCGGTGCCACGATGATGACATGCCCTCTGAAAATCTAAGTGATATCTATTGTTCTTTGGGGATGCACGAATGTAGGTAGCATGACCTCTGCTCTCTAGGAGTGGACAGTCAGATGGGGAAGATGCATCCAAGAGGAAACCACAAAGCCAAGAGTACATTCCACTGAGGAGAAATGTAGTTGCTGAGAGCAAGCTGAGGCTTGAATGTTGTTCATGTTTCTAAGATGGAATCATAGAAAAATGGTTGAGATCCCAAGTGTCAAATAGGAAGACAGATAGATTTCTTCCTGTGAAAGGGGCACCTGAGACAGGAGGAAGCCAGTCACAAGAAACATCTTAAGTCACAAGGAGTTTAGGTTTCAAAATGTGATATTAGAGTTTCAGTGTTTTGAAGATCCACTGGACGATAGAAAAGAGACACAAATGGAACAGGAAGGTTGGATGTAGTGAACCCAGTTATCCAGTAGTTGCAACCAACTTGGAAATGTGAAGGAGACTGAGTTAGGGTATTTAAAAGGAAGAAAATAATCACAGATTGTTGGAGAATTGGAAGTATATGAAAGGAATGGAGCATTGCTCAAAACTAAAGAGATAACTTGGTAGTGAGGAGCACTAACTGTTCTTTCAAAGAACCTGGGTTTACTTCCCAGAATCTATATCATGGTTCAGACTTCTATTATAAGTATGTTGCGCATATATGTATATATATATATACATTTTCAAAATTTATAAGTGTTGTTGCCTTTGGAAACAGAAGGAAGAGTTGAGTAGGTGTGTGTGTGTGTGTGTGTGTGTGTGTTTAACTGATGATCTGAGGTGTGATCATTCTGCCTTTGAGGTGCTTGTGGGTTCTCTGAACTCCTGTGTCCTATGGACCATTAGATTACTTAGCCAGAATTGGTCAGGAGTTGAGAGAAGATATTTGTCTTTGAGTTAAACATTTGGATATTACCAGCAGATAACAAAATAAGCCATAGAAAACTGGGCTACCAAGAAAGGAAATAATTTCAGACTCAAAGGCAGAAAGACAGGATGTAAAATGATATCATATGGAAAATATATGACCTGACAGTGTTGGGCTACTTATAATGGGCCCTTATCTAGGTCTAAGAACAATCAACCATTGAGATGGGGTACATGGGATTCTGATCCTTTCTACTAAAGTACTGGCTACTTATGGAATCTGGGGGAGGGTGTTACTTCTTCAGTGTGAAACCACTAGGGGGTTAATGATGTTCCAGTGGAAAACTCCAAACCACGGTCACATAGATGATCTTGGTTAAACTTGGAGATTGAGGAATCCAATGGAAGAAGGAGAGGAAAGACTGTAGACGTCAGGGGACTTTGAGCACAGCAGGAGAACATGGTCCACTGAATCAACTAAGCAAGGCTCACATGGTCTTACAGAGAATGAAATGATAAGCACGGGGCTTGTATGTGTGTGCACCAGGTCCTCTGCATGTTTTGGCTGCTAGCTCCCTGATTTTGTGGACCTCCTAACATTGGGACTCTTTTGCCTGATCTCTAGATTCTTTTCCTCTATTGGGTTGCTTTTTCCAGTTTTGATATAAAGATTTTCCTCTTGTCTTATATATTATTTTGTCTTGTTTGGCAGACAATTCTTGGACGTTGCCATCTCTTGGAGGCAGCCATCTCTTGGAGGCTGCTCTTCCCTGAAGAGGAAACAGAAAGGGTGTAGATCTGGGGGAGAAGGGCAATGGCAGAGGGTGAAGCTGGAAGAAGTAGAGGAAGAGGGGGAGATTTCATAGTGTAGTAGATACTTTTGCATCTAATGTATTTATTTATAACTCTGATGATATTAGAATTGATAGAAGATTCTCTCCAACATAGTGTTAAAAAATACATTACGGCCAGGTGGTGGTGGCACATGCCTTTAATCCCAGCACTT
>NW_022196912.1:35829963-35841039 GCF_008632895.1 Mastomys coucha
AAAAAAAAAAGTATGATAGGACAATGAGGGAGAGGGGAGGAGTGGAGGGAGAGGAAACTGTGGTCAGACTGTATTCTATGAAAGAAGAATATATTTTCAATAAATAAGAAAAGAAAATCCAACTAAAAAATCCACAAAGACATGAATGTGGGAAAGGACTTACAGGAAAGAGGAGTGATAACAGGTGTAGGAGGAGATTAGAGAGGGTCAGGGTGATGGGAATCAGAATCTACTATGCACATGTATGGAAGTGTTGAAGAGCAAATTCAATATAAGTATTTTTAAAGGTTGAACTGAATGAGGGAATGGAAAGCCACCGAGATTTTTAGATCAAATAAACAGGGACAACAGAGAGTGACTTTCTCAATTTGAAATGATGAATCAGTTCTGTCAGGCTTCATTCATTGTTGTCAAAGCTTTCAGATTTTTTCCCATAGGGTCAACTTTGGTTGACAACAGTGTGAACTCTAGGATCTGGATTGAGCCTATGTGGAGACTGTGCCAAATGTGGGGAATGTCTGGCTCTGTATGGCTGATGTGTCCCACAGTCTCTAATAACTCTTTTCACACTAGTTTGCTGAATGAAATAACCTTTGGACTGCAATGTATTCTAAGCTTCCTAATCACCCATTTCAGTCTAAATAAGAAATTTCACTTGGCCTAGGAACCAGAGACCAAAATCACTTGCCTTTTTTGCACCTTAAAAGTAAAAGGCATGAGAAATTTTGAGGTTTATTGCTCTTCTTCTTACCTCTCTCATTTTTTCTTCTACTCATTCCAACAAGTTATTGAGTAAATAGTAATAAAATACTTTTAATGTCCCAAGTACTATTGGGAGATTTGATAAGCATAGCACCATCCTGACCATTCGGAATAACAGACTGCAAGGGGAACAGATACTGAAAAAGAAGCAGACTGTTACTACAAGAGCTGTTAAGGTTAAAGACTAAACCATAATAGGCTACCAAGCTAGAGTCAACTATCCATCCTCATCTGGCCAGCTAAAGTACTAGTAAAAAGCAAAAACAGATTTATTTATTCAGTTTGGCTACAATAGTAAGAGAAACAAGAGAACCAGGGACCCCCAAGTATATCTTCAGCACCCTGACATAACAGTGAGGTGTTAGTATAGGATAAGGGTATCTATGTCAAGGTGTGGTACTTCTAATTCTATTCTTGACATGTTATTATCTTGGATCATCTCTCTTGCAAGGTAGTCTGACAAGTTTTCAAAAGTGCACAAAATCTATTTCTGGGAGACCATTCAGGTTCTTTTTCTTTTTCCAAAATGATATTCCCAGGAAGAAGCCAATTTCTTGGGGAGTCAATGTTTCAGTAGGGTGGCAGCCAAGTAGAAGGGTATACATATTTCTATTTAGACTGTCTTTTCTTCTGCCAGGGTGATTACACTGTATTCTTGGAAGTTTGTGGTAGATTATTATTTTGGTGTCTTGTGATCACTCAACATGTGATCTTCTCTCACATCCACTCCAGCCTTGGCAGTTGTAGCCATCTTTGATCCATTCCACAGTGACAATAATGATACAAGCAGAGGCCTGGGAAACATTAGCACAATGGGTCTTGTCTTCTTAGAGCAGTCAGTTTTATAACCTGGTTATGCCACTCAGTGAGAAAGCCAACCAAGCCACCTGGATTAACCCAGGACCAATGGCAAGCTTTGTGAATGATTCTGTTTCTATCCTCTTGACTGTCTGATGTCCCAGTCAATCCTTGGTGAAATCAAGGCATCACTTCTTCAACACTCACAGACTCATGATGAAAACGAATTAGTGTTGTTTCTAAGTACCATGCTCTGAGTTGCCTTGCCACTGCTAAAGGATACTTAGACCAGGGTATTTATTTTCTTGTTTATGATTCCTTCAGTCACCAAGGCTCTTGTGGTCTCTTCCATACCACTCCCCATGTTGTGTCCTGTCCTATCCACCCTTCTCCCATCTAGCTTCATTCTGGACTCCATCATTTGCATGCACAGGCCTATTGATTTCTCCAGGATTGTTTACCTCTGCTAGCCTATGAACTCACCTGAGTTTCTCCTGCATAATATTTTGGCCCAGATAATTGTTGTAGCACTTATGGTAGGGATTATCCTGGCCATTGCTGTCCATTCATCATCATGTAAACCTCTCCCTAAATGCCAGTAGCACCTTTCCAGTCATTACAATAAAATTGTCCCTAGTCAGGGTCAGACACCCACTAAGGCAGCAGTTCTCAACTTGGAGGTTGTGACCCCTCTGGGGTGGTCACATATCAGATGTCATGCATTTCAGATATTTATAACGTATAACAGTAGCAAAATTATAGTTATGGAGTAGCAATGAAATATTTTTACGGTTGGGAATCACCACAACATGAGGAACTCTATTAAAGGGTTAAGCACTAGGAAGGTTGAGAACCACTGTACTAAGGTAAATCTCTGTTTGGTCATCTGAAAATTTCAAATGTTAGATGAAATCTTGTATTTAGTCATTTGAAAATTTCATATGTGAATATGTGTTTTGATCAAATCTATTTCCATCCCCTCCACTCCAACTCTACTTATACTCAGCTCATTTTTTTACTTTAATGCTTCACATAATTGTTTATTAAGCCAACTGGGCTTGGTCAGTGCCCTACTATTACATGGATCTAGAGCAAATTTAATATGATCAGCCTCTCAGGAACTGCATACCCAAGGAAAACCAACATTCTTCCTCCCCAGCAACCACTGAGCCCTTCTCAGCTAGGGGTGAGACTTTATGAGCCTGCCTCAGCACGATCCATCCAAGCTAGGATTTTGGATCCTTACTTTTGTGGGGGAGAACCTCTATTTAAAACTCTATCCCAACATAGATTTCTTTATTTCCTGCTAAAAGAAAACTTCCACAAGTACCTTTGGTATATTTTACAAGTGAGTGTCACCTCATGCCAGGAAAATGAATGGGAAGGAGAGTGTAGTGGTGATTTGAATGATTGAATGTTTGAACTTCTGATCTGAAATAAGGAGCACCTTTTAATTGCCTGAGTAGTTTGGTCCTGGGCAGAGGATGTCAGAAATCAAAATAGTGACAATGAGGCCCACTCATTCTGGTCTGTGCCACTCCCACTCATCTACTCCAGTAAAGTCTGCAGTATCAGGATTGAAAGCCTGATCATGAACCAGAGGCATTATGACTTCAAAGGGAGTTTGTGTCTCCTGGTTATTCAGTCAGTTGTTGGCATCTCCTAACTCAGAAGTGTTCCAGATTAGTCTTTCCAATTGTCAACACACCTTCTTATCCAGGCATGAAGGTACCCCAAGATGGCTAAAATTTAAGATTGGGCATTGTTCCCTGGTGAGCACAGCGTTCCAATATATCCTAATTTATTACAAAGCTGTCGTTAGCTTGGAATTTCTCTCAAGGAAGCTGCCTTATCAGATAGGGTGTCCTTAGAGTTAGCAACAGAGATCAGGCACTATTGCTACTGTAAACATAGAATTCTCAGAGCAGTCCCACAGAAGACAGAATTGCTTTACATACCAGAGAGTAATTGAAGGGCTTCCTTCACTTAAGAGCATTCTCAGGAGCTGCTAGATTGGGACTTCCTGGTGCTTGCTTCCAACAGACCCAGAGAATTAGCTTGGGACTGTCAAGATAGCCCCAGCAGAAAGGGCACCACTGCTCTTCCGCTTCACACCTGGATGCCTGATCTTACTGACCTTGATGTGACCATCACTTGCCTACGTGACTTCTGTCTTGTTGTCTGATCTTACTGACCTTGATGTGGCCCTCACCTGCCTATATGACTTTTGTCATCTGCCCTGTTTTCTGTATACTATATAAGCCTGGTTTTCACTTTGAGCATGGACTCATACATTCAGATTCGAGACAGAGCACTCGAGCTTCAAGCCTCATGCAGTCCAAAGCTCCCCAGGCCCAGAGCGCTTGGGCCTGGGCAGCCGGTGGTGCAGTGCCTGTCCAGAAGAGGTGGCTGCTTTAGACCCAGTGTGTTTCAGGTAGCCTCAGATGTACCTCAACTGCTGAGCTGCCAGATTTTTCATTTCTCTTTTGTAATGACTGTAAAAGCCTGATGCCACTTTTAAGAAACACACTCAGACTCAGCACTTTCTTGTGTTGACTTTGTTTGTCACTCACCAAATTTTTTGCCCACCTGACCAGAACTCTTATCCCGCAGAACAAGAGGTCCTTGCAGCGAACCCAGTCTGTGGCAGGTCTGCAAAAGGGTTTGGCTGGCTTTGAGTAGCAGCTAAGAGATGCCATTGGTCAGGACTGTTCTACACACCAGCTTCTACCAGTTCTGAGTTTCAGGGAAATTGTCATGTTTCATTCTTGTGAGAGAAGTGGGATTTTATTTATTTATTTTTACTTATTATTTTATTTATCTATCCAGAGATAAGTGGTACTTTATTTTTATTTTTCTAGTGAGGAAATTTAAATCATACAACTTTCCCTAATAGCATAAGCCACTCAGATTATAATCCAGATGTGAACTAGATCAGCAATCAGCCAATCAATTAACTGATCTCTCTGTCTCTTTATTCTCTCTCATACTTTCTTTGCCTCCCCACTTTTCTCTGTGTGTCTCTGTGTCCCTTATTCTTGATCTGTCTGTCTGTCTTTCTGAACCTGAAAAGTTTTCCACATAACAGAAAGGACCATGAACAATTATTCTATATTAGCAAGGTCTTGAGAAAACAAGACATTGGGACAGTTATGAAATAGCTCTACAAAAAACTCAAGAGAAATCTTGCTTCTTAAGACACAAGCATACTGAGATGACGACTTCACAATAATCTGTTCTAAAGCTCAACACACACTAAGAAATGGGAATGGATTAGTGGATAAATACTTGCCACACAAACATGAAGATCTGAATTAGAGAGTCCACCTAAAAGTAAAAGATAAAAATCAAAACAAAAACCTGGTTTCCAGCCAGGCAGTGGTTGGTGCACGCCTTTAATCCCAGCACTTTGGAGGCAGAGGCAGATGGATTTCTGAGTTCGAGGCCAGCCTGGTCTACAGAGTGAGTTCCAGGACAGCCAGGGCTATACAGAGAAACTCTGTCTTGAAAAACCAAAACAACAACAACAACAAAAACAAAACAAAACAAAACAAAACAAAACAAAACAAAAAACTGGTTCTAGCAGCATACACCTGTAATCCCAGCACAAGGGAATCAGAGACTTGAGGACTTGATACCAATGTTCAGCCCTGATCTCTATTTGTACACACACACACACACACACACACACACACACACACATTAACTCATAAGTACACACAGTAAAATATATTTTAAAATGTAGCAGTAGGAAGTAAGGGAAGAGATATCTACTAGTTAAAGAACTGAAAAAGTTGTATTTGGACTAGCTAAAGTAGTAGACCTTGAGGCTCTTCTAGTCATAGAATCCAAGTAAACCAGAGACCTATGTAAACTGTTTCCTTCTTTTAGTACAGGTTCTTGGTTATTGTTTTCTGTAGAGAAGCTGGGATGTTATCAGAAGACTGCAATGGAAAAAAATGCAGAATTTCACAAAAATAAATGAGCTGAGTAGAACATGCTCCCCCAGGGAGATCTGACAACAAACTGAGAATGAAATGGAATAGATTTTATAAAGAAAAACTGTCTCATTGATGTAATGGGATGATCGGCATCAGCTCATGCAGGCAAAAGAATAAACAGAACACAGCAAACAGCATTGAGACTACCCTGGGTCATCTAGGGAACTTTTTTTCATCTCTTCCTGCTGGCAGCTTCCACTAGAAGATATCTGCCTTTGACCTTGTTAGACCTCAGAATAATGGCATATACTTCTAAAAATGAGTGATACACTTCTGTGTTTTAACTACCACGTGGGATATTGTTTGATGTGTGATTGACTTTATTTATAGTGGAGAGAATGGAGGATTATAGCTTTAGGATATATTGTCATGTGTGGGTATTTTCCCCCACTCTGAGGACTCTCCTGGAGAGAGCAGGTATGTAGTAGAAGGTGTATGCAATAGCTCTTTTAATGTGTAAAGAGATAAGGGAATTCAAATGATAACATATGCCCCAAATTCTTTGTTTTAAGAATGTTGTTGGGTATATAGCAGATAAGGCTACTCAGACATGGATTTAAGCCAATGGAAAGTTTTTATTAGCCAGCTAGCAACTACACTGGGTATTTGGGATTCTAATGTAGCCTTGAGACATTTTCACAAGGTGAGCAAGCTTTTAAGCACTAAAACCATGTCCTGGGTCAACATACTTCAGTTAACAAGAACAGTTAGCCAGAAGCAGAACTACAGAAACCAAAAAGCAAGGTTAGTACATTTCAAGACTTTTTCAGAACTAGGGACTTAGATGGATTAGGTCTTTGTTTTTGTTTTGGCAGGAGGTGGGATCTACATGATGAATTTTATGGCTTGAATGACAATTCCATCATGGAGTCAGCTGTACTAAGGTCTGGGGGCTGTTAGAAGAACAGATATGCTGTAGGAGAAAAATGACGGGGGACATGTGCATTCTTACCTGGGCTAGTTCAGATGTGTAGTATCCCTATGGGCTTATGTGTTGTAAAATATTTTTCCAGCTTGGGGTGCTGTTTGCGACATTGAAGAACCTTTAGGAGGTGTGGCCCAGCTGCAGGAAGTGGGCCATTGCTAGGGAGGAGGGATTTGAGGTTTGTAGACCCACCCTGCTTCATCCCTACTTCCTGATACCCGGGATAGGAAAGAACAGCTGGCATCACCAGCTGCTGTAGATAAGAAGCACCGCAGATACCCTGCCTTCCAAATCAACAGGGACTTCACTTTCAAACCCTGAGCTCGAATAAAGCCTTTTCTCCTTAAGATGTTTCTTGTCATGTATTTGGCCCTAACAACAAGAACAGAAACTACTGTAGGAAAGTTTAGTGTTTTTGACATACGTATGAAGAGGCCCATGCTCACGATGGGCAATCAGGATACCAGGAATGGTAGGTCATGTTTCCTAGACTGGAAGTTTGAGAGCTCTTGGTCTCAAGCAGTGCCTGTTCACTTATGTTGGAGTCATATAAGACAAAATCCTTACACTCAAGTAGATTTAGCCCCTTAAGTGGATTGACAGATACTCATCAATTTTGAAGAGTGCTATCACGAAGCTAGAAGCATTTGGATTGAGGAGAGATGAACTCTGCTCATGAAAACTTGAAACCATAGGTGCACTTGAGGATGGATGAGAGCTTTCTAACTAGGCAAAAAGAGAAAACAGCATTGTGAGCAAGAGAAAAAAAAGACTTGTGTGTCAACTTAGGAAGGCATGAAAGACAGGATCTATGGGGGGAGGGTAGTAGGGGTTTTATACATCTAAAGAAGGAGTGAATAGAAGCCATTGTGGGAGCTCTGCTACTCTGGTCCAGGTTGCTACTATTGCATCTGTTGAGCATTGCAGCAACTTCCCTATTGTCCTTTTTCTTCCAGGATACTGCCTGCCAAATCCATGTTCCATATGTCATTGAAGCTATTAAAAATTGCAAGTCTGGCCATGCTGTTCTCCTGCACAAATTCCTTCATACTAGACTGCTTTCAGAATACAACCCAGACCCTTTGGCCTAGCAATAAGGTCTTACTTGATTAACTATGTGTCCCTCTTTATCTCTCTGTCTTTGATTCTCCAGTGACATTCCTTCAGGGAACTCCTTTTTAACTTATTCATACATTTCTTCCTCTAAGATGTTCCAAAGGCATTCTTATGCTTTTTATCTCCACTCCATTTCCATAAGCTAACAAGACAATGCCTTCTACAACATTCTGGAAACATCTCCTTCACTATTCAACAAGTTACTGCACTGCGCTGCTATTGCTTCTTGTTCTCCATTCTTACCATGTCTCCTTCTGATTCTGTGGAGAGTAAAGTATCTTACCATGTACAGACTCAAGATTTGTCAGAGGCATGGAATGCATACTTTTGAATTGATGAACTGGAAGGTGTTTGCATTTTTTAGCAAATGATTCTGTGAGAAAAACCTAAGGGACTTTTCTCTCTCCAATAATGTACAAGGTCATTCAATTTAAGGGACCAGTAATACAAGCAGCGAATTAATAATTCTGAACACCCTTCAGGCTGTTCTTTTTCCTTGTTACTTAACCTTTCCAAGTCCTTGACACTAACATGATTATATCTTCCTAGCCTGAATGATTTCTTCCTTTCAACAGACTGAACACAGCATGGGGAACCTTGGTTAGATTGTGGATATTGATCTTCTTTACATTGAGCTAAAATACACTCTGCTCTCATTATTTCTGGTGCTTATATTCTACAGGCCATGAAACCAATAGAACACTCAGCTAGCAAGTACAGAATGATTCCTTCTTCCATAGATATATGAGATCCTGGTTACATATAGCCATGATATTTTTGTCAACCATGTGATGCTTAACCTTGTCCCCCCTTTTTTTTGTTTATTTATGTGAATGTTGTATATGCATTTGTGTGTATGTGCATGTATATGTCCCTCCATGCATTTGTGTACGTGCACATAGAAGCCAAAGGCTATCTGGTATCTTCCTCTGTCATTTTCCACTGTATTCTTTTAGACAAAGTCTTCACACTATCCAAAGCTTGCCATTTCATTCCTTGTCTACCTTTGTTCTCCATAATTAACAGAGATGTAGACCACCTTGCCTGAGTTTTACATGGGTACTTGGAATTAGAACTCAAATCTTAACACTTTACCTCCTGGAACATTTCTCATCCACCAGTCTTATCTTTATATGTATTTATCTGTAATGATGCATATTATATCATTTTGTTCATTCACTAGCATGGAACTCATAGTCTGGTACTATGTTCGTGGATGAAGGAAGCTTCTCCTATATATTACAAGTTTCTGTTGTGCATCTAACACTCATGTGATAGGAACCTGAGACGACGCTTCATTATTATATGTAGAGACCATATTTGTGAACAGCAAAATCACTGGTAAAGAACATAAAATATGAAAAAGTGCGGATCTAAAGTGGTTGTGCAAAAGGCACATGATAAGACCTGAAAAAAAGAGGGCAAATGTTAGTCTAGTTGGGCACCTGCTCATTAGGTCACTCCACATTTCTATGTTCTGTTGTGGGCACATGTAACTGTGTCACAGGTGTTGATTTTAGGCTTTCAGTTGCATTTTAGTATAGTTCACAAACACAGAGTCCATAAGTGATGAAGATAAGTTAAGTGTACATTTAAACTGTTTTACATAGACAGAGAAGGCGCACAGAAGGACAGTTACCTTCTCATTTATTAGAAAAGCAAAAACAAAACCAGACAAAACTTAGGAACAATGATTTTCTCAGATAATGCATACACATAATGCATAGGACTGGAGTGCATTAAACTGGAGTGCAGAAGGATCTCTGTGAGTTTGAAGTCATATCACAGTAAAGAACTCAAAATGAAACACCGAAGACTGGGAAAAAAATGACTTGGGCTCTAGAACCACTAACTTCAAGCAACTGAGATGAGTAATTTGAGTTTCTAAAGAAGTGTCTCTGAAGAAAGTTATTAGTGGGAAAATATTCAGGTCCAATTTGATGATGCATGTCTATAATCCACACATTTTATTAAGTTTGAGTGCAGCTTGGGTTACATGGCAAGATCCTGTTTCAAACAAATATATGAAAACCCAATGTCCTAGTTAGTTTTTGTAGACTTGATACAGCCAGACTCATTGGAGAAGAGTTAAACTCAATTGAGAAAATATCCATACTGAATTGCCCCATTGACAAGCCTGTAGGGCATTTTCTTGATTACTGATTGATGTGGCTGGGCCCACTGAAGGGTGGTGATGCTTCTCTGTAACAGGTGGTTCTAGGGGCTTCTGCATCAGCTTCTGCCATGAGCCCCTTCTATGATAATATAGGTCCTGAGAGTTTTAAGCTGATATAAACCCAAATAAACCCTTTCTTTGACAAGTTGTTTTTGGTCTTGGTGTTTTACCACAGTGATAAAAAAGACACCCATCAACAATAACACCCATCTAACAATAACGGCAATAAGGCCAAGCAAAAGCACCCCTCCACCAACAGCATCATAAAGTGAATTATAATCATAGGATTTAAGAGCACAAATGACATTTATGTATAGCTTACATAGCTTACATAGCTTACATAGCTTACATGTATACTTAAACAAATGAATTATTTAAAACAAAGTAATAGAAACAAAGTATGGAATTTCTTTAAAAAAAGCTGAAGTGAAATATAGGACAACAGGAGCAGGGAAATGGAAGAAAATTTATGAAAATTCATAAATCCTAAGAAAGTGTTCTGATGCATCTATCCAGATACAAAGTCAAGGTCCAAGTAGCTTATGGACCAACAAGGATATAGTACGAAACTATAAAGCCACTTAATCTGGATGAGGGCTGAACGTGAGTGAGAAAAGAAAAAACTAAGGCTCATCTAAAACAATTTCCAAGGTGGTTAATTTATATCTATGCATGCTAATGAACACATAATCATGAATGGTGTAAACATTGCATTTAAAATGCAAAAATTGCCAGATTAGTTAAAAACCAAGATTGAACTAGATATTAACTGCAAGACACATGTTCTAGAAAGACAGAAAGAGATAAAATTGAAAAAGGATGGTGAAATATACTGTTAGGATATATACTATCATCCAAGTAATCTTTGCAGCGAGTGTTCTTACAAGGGATAAAGTATGATTTATAAGGAAAATATTGTTGATTTCTTAAAATGTATGTTGATTAAAAATGCTTCAGGGCTGGAGAGAAAACCCAGCTGGTGAAGTGTTTGCCCTGGGCCATTGTTCAAATCCCTAGAATTCATGCAAAAGTAGTGTGTGCTTTGTGGCCCAGTTGCAACCCCAGTGCATAGGAGGCAAAGAAAAGAAATCCCTGGAGCAAGACTGACTAGCCAGACTAGCTAAAATGACAATCTCAGAGGACATTGGTAGCCCTTGCCTTAATATAAGGTGGAGAGCAACTGAGAGAGATACTTAGTGTCAACCTTGGGACCTAGCCTGTGTCTGTGCATGCATAATACATGCAAACACACACACACACACACACACACACACACACACACACACACAAACATATGC
>NW_022196912.1:35841049-35856184 GCF_008632895.1 Mastomys coucha
AAAGAAACAGAAACAAACATATAACTGTTACAAAAACTTTTCAAAACTTTTCTCTCACAAGTGTCTGGTAATGTCCAAAGAGGAGGGTGTTGGACTCCCCAGTAGCTGGAGTTATAGCCAGTGGTAAACCCCTGTTCATCTGCAAGAGCAGAATGCTGTCCTACCCTCTGAGTCATCTCTCCAATGATGCTTACACTAAACGTGGGCAGTGTCAACACATGGACACCAACTCTGAAATGAACAAGAGAGAAAGAGAGAGATTGAGTCTGGTACCAGGGTTCCTCTCTCTGATTCTTTTTTAAAAAAATATTAAATTTATTTATTTATTCACTTTTTAAAAAAGATTTATTTGTTTTATGTATACAAGTGTACTGTAGATGTCTTCATGTGAGCCACCATGTTGTTGTTGAGGATTGAACTCAGGACCTCTGGAAGAGCAGTTAGTGCTAATAACCACTGAGCCATCTCTCCAGCTCTTATTTATTCACTTTACAACCCAATATAAGCCCTTCTTCTCCTCCGAGTACCCCTTCACATAAGTCCTTCCCCATTTCCCTTATAAAGGGATCCCCTCCTCTAGGTGCCAGCATACACCATCCTTCTTTACCCCCCACCCACACCCCTACCAGGCACATCAACTTGTAGAAGAACTAGGCACATCATCTGCCACTGAGGCCACACAAGGTTATCCATTTAGGAGTGCTGGATCCACAGACAGGAAGGTAGACAAAAGGCTCAGGGACAGCCCCAGTTGTTTGGGGGACCTGCATAAAATCCAGGCTGCTCATCTGCTACATATGTGCAGGGGGCCTAAGTTCAGCCCATGCTTGCTCTTTGGTTAGTGATTCAGACTTTGGCAGCCCCCAAGGGTCCAGGTTAGTTGACTCCATTGTGTGATACAAAAAAACCAGGAGGTCCTCACACTCCTGTCATCACAGGCAGGGCTGCCTTTGCCACTACACGTTCCCTGCTGTAATAGGTGACACTCCTTAGATCCTGAGGCCAAGTAGCCCTTCCTACCCTCAGACCATGAGCCCCAATCACATTTTGAAAACACAAGCCTGTATAATCTTTTCCTACCCTCAAAGGTCAAGGATAGAAAATGAACCTTTTCTATTTTAAATCGCTGTTGTCTGGGATTTCGTTACAGCAGTGATAAAAAGAGATATACAAAACTGAAATTACATTTCAATAAATTGATTCTTATACTTTGTATTTAAAAAGAACATGAACTAGTGACATTTCACCTAGGAATATAAGACTGAATTAACACTGAATAATGTCCATCAGTGCAATTCACTAAATTGGCAGTTTTAAAATGGAAACCATGTTAGCATCTTGACAAGACTAAGAAAAAGCATTTGGAAGGATCCACAACCTATTCTGGCAAATCTCTTAGATAACTAAAAATTAAAGGAAATATGATAAATGACATGTGTATAAAACTTACAGTTAACATCACACTCAGTGATGCATGCAATCTATATGAAGTCTAAGGCTGATCTCTTTTTTTTTATTAGATATTTTCTTTATTTACATGTAAATTTCTCCTTTCCCAGTTTCCCCGCCAAAAAACAAAGAAACAAACAAAAACAACAAAAACAAACCCCTGCTGCCTCCCCCCTCCCCATGCCTGCCACCCCACCCTCTCCCACTTATTGGCCCTGGCATTCTCCTACACTGGGGCACAGAACCTTCACAGGGCTGAGGTCCTCTCCTCTTATTGATGATCGAATTTGCAATCCTCTACTATACACATGCTAAGGCTGATCTCTTAATCAGCAATTACATAGCCTACAGTCTATGTCAGCACTCAGGATGAAACATGCCTGCAAACTTCCTAACACAGTGTTTGTTAGAAACAAGGCAAAGATTTGATCCCAGTCACTTGGTTTGCATGACAGCAGCAGTTAACGTCTTCTGGGGAAGGGAGGTTCAGTTGTCTTCGGTGAGTAGTCCCTGGTTGGATGACTATTCCAGTGGATGAACCTTGGAACCCAGGAATATACAAGAGGCACAAATTGGACTCTCTGCTTGATTAAATAAAAACAAAACAAAATATAAAACAAAACAAGAGCAACAAAAGGACACTAAGCTTTGTGTTTTTCTCTTTTATCCATGGATTATTTAATGTGTATTGTTAATTCCAACATGTTCAATGATTTCCCTGTTGTCTTTCTGGTATGGATTTCTAGTTCAGTTTCATTGTGGTTAGAGAACTCTCTGCATAGCTTCAATTTCTTTAACTTCATTGAGGTTTGTTTTATCCCCCTAAATATAATCTATCTTGGAAAGTGTTCCCAGAGTGTAGGAGCAAAAAAGAAACATGCAACTTGGTGCTATGGAGTGGAATGTTGTCCGTCGTCTCTGATTGGCTAGTTTTGCTTGGCTTTTTTGAATTGTGCTGGCTTCTGCCAGTAACTGCACCTCTAAGAAAGGATGCTAAGGTACCAGTTCGACTCCAGATTTGCTCATTTCTCTTTCCTGCTTAGAGAGGTTTTCTTGCATGTATTCATAACTTGTATTGTTTAAGGCAGACACATTTATGACTATTGTATGACTTTTCTGACATGTTTATACTCTTATCACTATGTAATGTTCCTCTTTGCCTATAGGAGTTTTCTGTTTTGTTTTGTTTTTTGTTTGTTTGGTTTTTTTTTTGCAAAGTTTACTTCATTAATTATTAATGTAACCAGTCCTTTAAAACTTTAAAAATGGTTTTCTATCTTTTTACTGTGAATCTATCTGTGAAAAAAATTAAGGTAAATTATTCTAGGTAGCTACCATCAAGCGTTTTATTTTTAACATGCTGGAAAATCTGTGCTTTGGTTTGATGTAGTTAGAGCTTTAAAATTAATTACCAATCTATGTGTCCACAAATCTGTCACTGTTATTTTCCTTTTGATTTTTTTTTCTTGATTACAATTCATTGGTTTCTTTTTTCTTCTTCTGGAATGCTCAAGGTACCTTTTTTGGTTTAACTGGTTTCTTCATAGTGTCTTTAAGGTTATACTTTCAAAATGGTTACTCTGGACATTGCAGCACATGTGACTTGTAGCTGTGTTCTGATTATAGTTTTACCACATTTTGAGGTTTTCTAAGTTGTATAAATTTCATTTTATTGAAGTTAGTGTATCTTTTCTACTTTTGCATGACAATATTGGGGGTTGACATGGTGTGATCGTTTCCTATTCTAGTCATCAGATGTTTCTAAAACTCAGATGAAGAGGGCAGGGGTGCCAGTCACTGTATTTATGATCTTTCTGTCCCCCCTTTCTCCCTGCCCCCTCTCTGCCCATCCTTCATCCCTGCCAGTCCTTCCTTCCTGCTCCCTTCCCTCCTGTCTCACTTTCCTTCCTTATGTAATTTCTTTTTTGGCTTTTTTCCTTCTCAGTCTTTAAGAGTATGTCAGTGATCAGTTCTTTCAGTTGTTCTTGATCTAAGAATGTTCACTTTTCTTCTTTATTTCAGAAGGATAGTCTCTCCAGACATAGAACTTTTAGTTAATACCCTTTCCTTTTTATAATACGTGAAAGATATGGTGTCTTTTCTTCTTGCCTCCAGGGTTTCAGATGATAAATCCAATATCTTCTGACTTCTCTGATGTTGATTTTTTGTCTTTTTCTCCTTCAGTAACTACTGTTATAAAGTTCATTGTGATGTAATTTGGCATTGTGTTTCTTTATGTTTAGTCATCTAGTATAAATTTGACTTTATCAAATTTGGGAGAATTCCTCTTATGTTCTATTCCATATATAAAAGTCCTTTTTATATTTTAATGCACTTCCCTCCTACTATACTTATTTAATTCTTTGGAATTTAAGATGATAAGACACTTGAGCTTTTTAAATCATTCCCAGATTCCCATCTTTCTCTCAGTTGTTTAGATTGTGGTATTTCTCTTATTCTGTCCTCAAGCTTAAAGAATCTATCATATTATGTCATCTGGATTCTACCACTGAGTCTAAGTTTATATAATTTTAGTTTTTGTATTTTTTGTTTGAACTTTTGTAACATTTGTTTTAGTTTTATTTCTATAAGTGTGTATCTGTGTGTGGGTGTCTGCACATAAATGCAGGTGCCTATGAGATCAGAACAGAGCATCAGTTCCCTACGGTCTGGAATTACAGGTTGTTGAGAGCCACCAGACAGGGCTGCTGAGGTCTAAACTCCAGTCCTCAGCAAGAGCAGCAAGCACTAGAATAGCTGAGACATGTCTCCAGTTCAGAATTTTCATCTGAGTGTGCTCATTATTTCTATGTCTATGCTTCCTTTCTGTCATTGGGTTCAAGAGAGTGTTTATTGCTAAAATATTTTAATGATGATGCTTGTTTTCATATTTAAATTTCCATAGCAAAATACAGTATGCTGGCTCTTTTTTTTTTTTTAGTTTAGAATCAACAGGTAACACAATCGCCAAGTACAGAACCTAGCATCCTAATTATGTAAACTAATCTATGTTAAAAATCCTCCCGTGGCAGATCCTGGTAGACCCACCACTCGAATTGACAGCCTCCAGCTTCCTACCTTGTACCTATATGCTCACTTTTTCTTGCCCTCTCTTTCTCTCTCTCTCTCTCTCTCTCTCTCTCTCTCTCTCTCTCTCTCTCTCTCTTTCTCTCTCTCTTTCTTCCTCTCTCTCTCTCTCTCCCCTTCCTTTCTCTTGCCTTCCCTCTTCCTCTCTCTGACCTGGAAGTCCCGCCTACCTGCCCAGTGATTGGTCCCTTGTAATCTTTATTCATTAGGGGAAAGTTCTGCCACATCTCACCTTTTCGGTCCAATAAAAACAAAACAAACAAAAACAAACAAACAAACAGCAATCCTTTTCTCTCAAATATAAACTGAGGAGAACTATTATCACTCTGTAATTTGTAAAGTATAAGATACACCTTACATCCAGTCCATATTTTTGTCAATTAAATAAAACACTCTTGTTATCTATCCTAACTTAAAAAAAGCTTATAATTCCATATCTGTTATGTCCTAGTTTAGCTTGTATACTATCTGAAAACTATCCTCTCAAATATGTTCTCTCATTGCTAAATAGCCTGGGTTGGCTATGAGATTATAACTAGTCTTCAACCCCGTCAGAAGTCCAAGAATGACCAATGTTACCTGAAAATATAGGAAGCCTAACACAACTTCCAGAACTGAGACAGATTGTAGAGACAGCTGCCTACCTGCAGGTCAGCAAGTTGGGGCATCAGTCTTCAGCCTTCTGGCCCAGGATCATCTGACAGATCTTTGAAACAGGAAATATTAAGGGCTAGCTTGTTATGTCTCAGCAGAACTAAGTTGTCCTAAACTGTAACTTGTGTCCTCTCATGAACAGTACAGGTCAGGTCTGTAGAAGAAATAGGCAATTTCTTCCTGGTGGCCACCTAGCCACAATGTACTGCCT
This sequence comes from Mastomys coucha, assembly GCF_008632895.1. Lineage (NCBI taxonomy): Eukaryota > Metazoa > Chordata > Mammalia > Rodentia > Muridae > Mastomys > Mastomys coucha. Next base: position 35,846,451 of record NW_022196912.1, read on the forward strand.
CACCTGGAGGTAGAGATGCTCAGTTTCTTCTTTGAATCCATGAAAGAGGAGCTGCTAGGAGCAGGTGAATAAATAACATTGTATGTCACATTCTGTGGATTTATGACATTTTTGAAAACTATGTAAAGTAATCTGGATTGTTGTCCGTTAACTACTCTCAGCTATTTCTAAATAAAATATGTTGCAAGTACTCTAGCAATTAACTCAGAGCCAAGAATTTGCTATCTGGCCCTAATTCTGATCATTTCTAAATTCCCCAGAAAGATGTCCTTAGAATAACCATCTCCAGTCCCTAAGCCCAGGGAACTGGGGCAATGACTCTTTAGAACTTCTTCCTGCTGAATATGGGTATTGAGATATATTGAAGGTGGGGTAGGGAAAATGAGGGAGTTGGTTGGCTTTAAGAAGGCCACACCAATGATTGTTATAGTCTCTAATGTCTGTGTCCTGACTGGATCTGCCTGAAAGTCCATAAGATCAGTAATTCAATCAGGTCAGCTTGTCTGACAATGAAACTCACCAAAGCTGTGCATTCTGTAATATACAAATCTTTCTCTTGAATCCAGTTGAGTTGCTGCATGAAGGAAAACACCCTACAATCTTAGTTTAGAATCAACAGGTAATATAATCATTGGGTGCAGAACCTAGTATCCTAATTTTGTAAACTAATCTATGTTAAAAATTCTCTGGTAGAGGATCCATCACTCAAACCGACAGCCTCCAGCTTCCTACATTGTACCTATATGTTCTCTGGAGTCCAAAAGGGATGTTCTTTTCTCTTGTCCTCCCTCTTCCTCTCTCTGACTCAGAAGTCCCCATGCTGGCCCATTTAAACAGCAGAAATTACTTTTCTCATTATTTTAGAGATTTATTCTCATAGCTGTAAGCTCTCTTGTCCTGGCTAGTACTCTTCGTCCTCCTCGCTTTTCTCTCACAGCCAGAAGGATAGAAATATCAATTGGGTGTTCATGTAAGAATAAGCAAGTTCAAGATCCTCACCTGATGACTATAAACTTTAATTACTTTTCCAAAACTGCATTTGAAATACAGTGACACTGGGGATTAAATTATCACCGTAATAATTTTGGTGGGACACAGCTGAGTTCATACTTCTTAAGTAACTTTGTTAGGTGATGCCAGTATGTGGTGCATCTTCACATGGATGTCAATAATTAACTTTTTAAGTTGTTATGTTCTTGGTATTAGGCTTGATTTTTATAAACACCATCTACTTCATTCACTATCACATTATATTCATTGAATCCTATATAATATTTAAAAATTTTGCATGTAGTTATCCTATGCTCTATATGCATGCAAATATACATGTGGGGTAGTATTCATGTGCATACATGTTCATGTGAAGACCAGATGTCAAATTCTGGTATCATTCCCCAGGAGCCACACTTGCTTTTTGAGATAGTCTTTCACTGCACTGGGGCTTACTGAGAAAGCTAGACTGGCTAGTGAGCCCCAGGAATCTATGTATCTCCATGTTCCCAGCACAGGGCTTATAAGGATATACTACCTATGGTTTCTAAGCCTCCAACTTGGGTTCCTGTGTTTGTGCAGCTAGAACTTTACTAACTGAGCTCTCTCTCCAAGCCCCTGGATAGGTTTCCATGGAGGTCTTAGTTTTCTTTGAGGCACTGTTCTGATGATAACTCAGTTTTAGAATCTGTGTAGTGTTAACTTTGGTATGCTTGGCCTGATAGATGGCATGGGTCTTCCTGGTCCTTACATTGCTTCCTGTTTGGCAGAGATGATTTTCTAGGCCATATTGAAAGGTTTCTCTCCCTTTGGGGAAGGTTTAGGTAAGACCTCCTACTGATGCTCAGCCTGTCCTTCCCCAAGGGCTAATTCTGTTGTCAAGTTCTTTCCATTTGTCCTACCTGTTCACATTTCACATCTTGCCCATATCTTGCTTCTTGGTTCAACATTCTGCATGTGGTAAACTCTTAATTAATATCAACCTTGAATTACTTCATCATTCCTCAAGGGTGTTGGTAAAGACAGTTGCATTTTCAATGTCCTCTGATAGTTTTGTCCAGAGAACCACATAGTAATCATGAGTGTCTCAGGGACTTTAGATATAAGATGTGGATTTTTCCCCGACTGCCCCTATCTTGGGGAGGTGTTTGCTTTCATGGAAATGGAAATGGCCTGTATATAATTTCCTGTTCTGTTGTGATGCTTCTTTTTTTCCTATTACACAGCCAGATTTTTAGGGGTGATCAAGAAAAAGCGCTGCTTCCCTTTCTTGGACTTTTGCAAAAGAGTTCTAAAGGATTTGAGAAAGAAGCACAGGTTTTTACATTGCAAAGCAGGCTCTTTGGTATGAGAAGAATCCATAAATGGGTAGCTGTTTTATCTCTTGTCACAGAGGCTGGCTCTGAAGCAAATGTTCCTTAATTACGGTTGATAGGACTGTATAATATGAGAACTGGAGGAGACATTAGAGAACAGCTCGTCCAAAGCCTCTTACGTTACCCATGCAGAAAATGGGACTTATTTAAAGTAATGGTTTGTCTAAAATCACAAGGAAGTTAGCAGTAAGTGGAGAGTGTGACATAGTAGTTAAGCCTTACCTTTGATTCCAAGAGCCTGGGTTAAAATCCTAGCTCTTTCATTTGGTGCATTTATTATCTTGTACTAAAACTAGAATTCATTACCTCCTTTCTTAAGATTTATTTTATTTAGGTGTGTGTGTGTGTGTGTGTGTGTGTGTGTGTGTGTGTGTGTGTGTGTGTGCTGTGTTTATGTAGGGGAATCAAATGGCCTGGAGATACCTATGGTACGGGCTTAGAATTTAACTCTCACTCTGTTCAAGAGTGCCAAGTGGTATTACCTACTAAGCCATCTTTTCAGCCCCACTGTGTGTGTTTTTTAGGAGATGTGGAGAATCAGCAAGATAAACTATGCTTTGCCCATAGAAATAATCAGAGGCTTCCCGAACCATAACAAGAACTATTATTCAGCTTAGCCTAGATGGATTTTGGCTCCATTATGCAAACAAACTATACTTCTTTTATTGGGTCCAGGTTCTGGTTCTACCTATAAATCCTTTATATCCACTGAATGTCAGAGATATGCATACACCTTGTATAGACAAAGATGGAAGAAACATTCTCTTCATCATCATTCAGCTTATGGTTTTGTGGGGAAGTAACCCCATAAACAAGAGAATTGAATAGAGACATGCTGCAGGATAGCACATATCCTTGTGCAAAGAGTCATTTTATTTTATCTGTTATAATAATATGTCTGAGCTTACATGCACTGGCCATAAGCACTAAATGAATGTAAGTTTTAATAACTTCCATAAACTAAGAGTTGTACTACATTAAAATCCTCTGTTGACGTGTGCCTGGTACTAGGAGGAGACCAGTGGTTGGGAAGTCAGAGGATCTTCCCCTTTTGGGGGACTCAAATCTTAGACTTAATTTTCAAGTGGAAGTTTGTTAGTGAATTAAGCCACAGTAAAGTAGCTTGACATTCATTCAGAGTAAAGCCAAAGTAACATTTTAGGCTGAATGAGGAAAACTCACTATTAAGAAAAAGTCCTCATTAATGAGTAATTTGTTTAGGAAGACAAAAGGAGTCTTAGGGAGAAAGGGAGACATGGGAGGAGTAGGTGGGGGATGGGAAGAGTAGGAGTGATGTGGATGTAGTGTTCCTTCTCAAAAATATTTTTTTAATTTTATAACATTTTAAAAGAGGGAGAATGGTGGTGTAGGGTTAATTTATTATTCTAAGATGATGGTTTGGAAAGTGACCATAGCAGTATGTGACTATTATGAAGAACATGAATATACTAGCCAATGGCACAATGATAGGGACCATCCATTATTTAATTTGGTGATACATAGACTGAAGGAGAGAGAAGAGCAAAAAAGAGACCAGCTTTGGGGGGGATGAAATAACTCAGGCAATGACTAGGATGCCAAAGAAGTTGGACCTTATACTTCATACTTCAAGAAACTGAATAAAGGCTGAAAGATGAGAGTTGTGAGGGTAAATTTGAACATTGCCATTGACAATTCTCTCCTTTTCCATTCCTTCATTAACAATATCGACCAACCCCCAAAGCCCCCAGGGACTAAACCACCAACCACAGAGTGTACATAGAGAGAACCATGGCTCCACCTGGATATATAGCAGAGGATGGCCTTATCTGGCATCAATGGGGGGGGCTTGGTCCTGTGGAGGGTACTGAGGCAGATGTGGGTAGGCGGGTAGGGGAGCATTGAGGCAGGGGGTAGGGGAAGAGGATAGGGGATTTGTAGAGGGAAAAATAGGAAGGAGGATAACATTTATAATGTAAATAAATAAAATAACCAATAAAAACCATGGAAAAAATTAAAGGCAAGAAAAGTAAATAAATGTATGCAATGCCAAGTTTTGGTTGATATAATAACCTTTTACGTCTTCTCTAAGACTTACAAACAAACCCATCTTTGACAGGCCTCATAGGTATAGAATAAGGAAAGGAACCCAATCTTTTTGTTTGTTTGTTTGTTTGTTTTGTTTTGTTTTTGTTTTTCGAGACAGGGTTTCTCTGTGTAGCCCTGGCTGTCCTGAAACTCACTCTGTAGACCAGGCTGGCCTCGAACTCAGAAATCCACCTGTCTCTGCCTCTGTCTCTGCATCCTAAGTGCTGGGATTAAAGCTGGACATGTGCTGGACAGCCTGGCAAGGAGCCCAATCTTAATAAGGCTTCAAGGACCACCATGGTAAGCACATTTCTATGCACTCATGTTGATTGATAGCAATTTTGACCTGTCTGCTACAGCCCTGCCTTCATACTGAGTAATGATACCCTCTGTCATTTTTCAGGAAAAGAAATGTCTAAGACATGCCTTGCACTCAAGGTGCTTCCTCTGCAAATTCTTTATAGCAGCCTGGGTGGGAGACGAGGAGTCTTTGTGATGGCCTTTATCTAGCTTCGGATGAAGTCCAAGCTTGAGACAGTCTTTAAAGAATGAAAATAAAGTAGCTGTTGTTTTTTGTTTTTTGTTTTTTTTTAAAGAGATTAACTGTTTCTGGGCTTTATTTGCATAAGCAAATTAATGAGCTGGAAAGTCTCATTTTTACAAGTGCTACATCCTAAAGACACTACAGGGACAGACGCTTCAGTGTTATTGATGTCTGTTCAAACTCGTGGAATGCCAAGGAAGCTTCTCAGTTTAAAACATGTCTCCTAACTGTTGGCAACAGCATTTCATTCTCAGTAGAGGGGAAGATGGCAAAGAATGCCTTTCATTCTGTTTATTACAGATTTTCAAGCATGCATGTTTAACTCAAGTTAACCAATGAGGCAGATTGTCTTATGAAATATGAGTTTCTAAAATCAATGAATTAAAATTTAATGTACCCCCTTCTGGAACAGCTTTCTTGATTTTCCTCTCCTTGCTTGCTTTTTTCTCACTCTGTCTTCCTCCTCCTCTTACTGTCTTCTTAAATATCTATTCAGCTCCTATAATATGTCAATCATCACTAGTGACCAAATTTACAAAGATGAGAAATTCAAGTTCTGTTCTTGTGGACTCAGAGGCTAGTAGAGTAAGTAGAGAATTACCATGCAGCAAAGGTTAGGATTTCCATGGGGCTGGGAAGATAACTCAGTAGCTAAGAGTACTTGCTGTACAAGTATGAGGACCTGAGTTAAAATTCCCAGGACCCATGTAAAAAGCTGGGAGTGGCCATGGGCTCACATGTAGCATTAGTGCTGTTGGGGATGGGGAGAGGAAGGGTGCTGGTGTTTTCTGGCTCTCAGCCTATTCCATGTTTGCTGAGAGATCTTGTATCAAGGAAATAAGATGTAAAAAGAGAGTAAGATACCTGGTATCCTCCTCTGGTTTTCTCATATGTAGATGCCCCTTTACACATACCACACACATAAACACATACATACATACACATAAACACACAGAGAGAAAGAGAGAGACAGAGACAGAGAGAGATAGAGGCAGAGAGATAGACAGAAAGACAGAGAGACAGAAAGAGGTTTTATTTCAGGTCATCTGAGTTCCCCTGTATGATTTAGAGCAGATGACACACCTCTTTATATTGCTTTTGAAGAACTTTAGAATTCTAGAGCAGGATGGCTTATCCTGTGGTAAGCATTTGAAAGAATCAAGCTTCTAGAAGATGGTCCAAATTATCATTTCCCCCAAACTATAGTTAACTATTAGATAAGTCAGTAGGACCGCTAATGGGAGGCCAATTCTTCACGGCTTAGTTTTAAATAGCTCTATTTCATATTTTCTCTTGTGTAAGTGCCATTCTGGGAACCCCAGTCTCTTCAAATCAAGTTACATAAGTCTGGAAAGGTCTCTTCCACTGGAATTAGAACACAGAGAATAAGGGGTGGACTTCTAAGTCCAGGCTAATATTAGCTATATTGAGAATAACTTCATGATGAAGGGGAGCTGTCTGAGAGTATCCTGCTACTTTGAATGTGGAACACAAATCCTTACATTTACACTCATTCAATAACTGCAATTCATATCACACTGAATCCTCAGACCTCCTCAGTTTCAAGTAGGAGGAAAGAAAGGTTTCTCCATTTTATTGAGGTGATTGGTAAGGTGTGTGGAGATTCAGTGCTTCAATTAACAGTGTTAGTGAGGGTCGGGCAGTGGTGGCACACACCTTTAATCCTAGCACTTGGGAGGCAGAGGCAGGCAGATTCTGAGTTCTAGGCCAGCCTGGTCTACAGAGTGAGTTCTAGGACAGCCAGGGCTATACAGAGAAACCCTGTCTTGAAAAACCAAAAAAAGAAAACAAAACAAAAAACAAACAATGTTAGTGAGGACCCAAGTATGAGTATGTAAGAACCATTATCTTCTCCATTCAAGTTCTGCCGTATTCAAGCCCCACATACATTGGAGAAGAGAGGAGTCTGGGGATGGTGATATTTAAAAGTCACTATGACTAACACTTGTAAGGACATTGAGTGTGGATGAGTGACAAGGTGCCAAAGAAATGGATTTTTCTGGTCATGAGTCATATATTTTAGCATTGAAAACAATCCACAAACAGAACTCCCACAATTCTATGGAAAGCATCCATCCAGTGAGTCAAACAATGTGTTTTAAGAATCCCAGGACATACAAGAAGCCTTACAGGCACTGAGAAATAGCGGTGAGCAAAACAAATAAAATCTGCTCTCATTGGGCAACTGTCCAGGATTGGGAGTCAGGGAACAAATGCATAACTATCACTAACATATATAATAATGGGCAAGATGAGTTTTGTAGAGCCCCGGAGTTGATAAGGGAGGCAAGGCTATTATTTAAGGAAAACCAGGGAAGGGCTAACAGAGGGAGAACAAAGGACTGGCCCTCCAAGGAGGAGTCCTTAGAAAAGGCAGAGAACTGGCCCTGAGGTAGGAGCCCTCTTGCAAACTTGGAGCATAAGTTAATGGGGAGAGCACAATGGAGAGATACTGCAGTAAGGGTAGAGAGATCAGAAGGTGGATTGGTGGGGTAACCTTGAGCTTTGTGTCCTAATCAGAGGGGATAGAACAGATGTGAGCTATTATATTTTAAGAGGCTCTTGTGATTGCTACATTGACACCACTGAGCTGCTAAGCAAGGCATGATGCAATGGGTAGGAATACTTATTGCTAAGGCCAGAGCATGAAGCTTATTGGTGAGCTCAAAATTCTTTGTCTAAGAAATTCTGTATTTCTTGTTTTCCATATTGGTCTTTGGTTGTTGTCTCTTGCTTCTGTCTCACTACACTGATGATCAGAACTCTGTCAAGGAATCCAGATTTCCAAATAAAACTAAAACGAAACCAGCAAATCCCTGGAATGCTTTGGGCTTTCGAATACTCATTTGTGGACAATTAGAAGAACTTGTTACTTGCTAAGTGGCCAGACACATTCTGAGACTTAGACCTGTAGGAAATGTAATGAAAACACATGGTACAAATTAGTGGTTCTTACTGCCTTCACCACTCAGTACCATAAGGATGCTTCCGGAGTCTAGGTTGCCCTTAGATGCAGGATCCTCCTATGTAGAGCCCCAAGAGTACTGGGATTGTGTGAGTATGTCTCTGTTACTGTCCAGCGGTAACCATAGAAAAGGGTATTCTGGAATTTGGAGTCAGGGAGAAATTGGCTAGCGATGTTTAAGTTACCTCAATCCATGTGGAAGGATCTTAAAAAATTAGACAGCACTCATGAGGTGTGTTCACCCAGCCATCTTGCATTTAATGATCTCTTTGTTACAAGCCAACAGGTAGAATAGGTGAGGCAAAATCCCTCCCCCAAGTTTGTCAGCATATAGGCCCAATCAGCAGCTTCTTTGGTCTCTGTAGAGGCAGGACTTCCAATGTAACTGGAACCAGGAGCGAGGCGTGGCAAATAGCAGGAGGTGGGCACATCCAACTTCCAAGTCTCCTTTCATAACATGTTTCCCATGTTATGTCTTTCTTCTGCCATGAGAATCTATGTCTCCATTGTGCACTACTGAGATGCTGAAATAACTTTAGGTGGGTATTACCTGTGTCTTTTTTACACCTTTTTTTGATAACTTTGTACAATACTTTGAGAACTATTCAAGGATGTCCACTTTCCAACTCTTTCTAGATCTAGCTCCTTTCCTTACCAACTCAACTTTGTGTCTTTTTGCCAGAAACCTATCAAGTCCAATTTGTGCTGTCCAAATATTCTTGGCTGTGAGGTTTTTTACTGGAGTGTGGTTTACATAGGAACTTCACTCTTAAAAAAACAAAAAACAAACTTGACTTCCCCACTCCCAACAGCTAACAGTTGTCAATAGCTCCTCAGCTGGGGTGAGACTTTGTGCCCAACTACTTTTATTTATTTTTGTTTGTTTGTGTTGTAATCTTGGCTCAACCCAAAGAACACAGATTGACGAAAGATTGCTGCAATAACATGAGGTTTATTGATTCACACGTGTAGGGTTACTCAGCCATGCAATGTGAGACAACCCCGAACTCAGAATGTATACATCTTTTATACCTTGCAGAGGGCAGACCTCAGCAACAGGACTAGCTGATTACTCTGATTCGTGGAACATAGCACAAAGGATCTCTTCAGGCATTGGTTGGCTTGCTTAGGAGGGCTGTTCTTGGCCGGGTTAGTCAACTTCCTTATCCAGCTCTGCACCTGTCCTTGAAAAGTCCCTGGGAAGGGGCAGAGTAACTACATGGTAGGAAGGATTGTCATCAGCAAGGTCAGGATGACAGTTTGTGGTCTTTTTCGAAATTCAACATTGGGAGGGGTTGGGGAGTGTTGGGTTCCTCCCCCATGCCTCAACTCCATGACTTCAGAGCTTACAACCTGAGACTGTCAATTCACTTCTGCTGTCCCTAAAACAAAGGCCAACTACCAGGAGTTCCCGCCTTCAAGGATTTCAGAGGAAGGTACTCCTGGTGGCTGACACTCCACTGGCTGAAGACACTGTTGAATGAAAACAAACTGACTGCCTGAGGACATCCACTGATGACCTCCACCCAAGCAGGCACCCCAGCTTCCCCTTTGACTCTGTTCAGACTCTTCCTGACTCCTCCCACATTGCTTATGTTATGCAAATGTCATTGTAACCTAGAGATCCAGTTTTGCTTTCTTTTTTTATTAGATATTTTCTTTATTTACATGTAAATGTCTCCTTTCCCAGTCTCCCCTCCAAAAAACAAACAAACAAAAACAACAAGAACAAATCCCTGTTGCCTCCCCCTCCCCATGCCTGCCACCCCAC
>NW_022196912.1:35856465-35857288 GCF_008632895.1 Mastomys coucha
TAGCTATATTTAGTCTGGCTTGTCCTTCCTTCAGTCTCTGCTCCATAGTTAATCTCTGCAACTCCTTCAGTGGCTATTTGGTTCCCCCTTTGAAGAAAGAATGAAATGTCCACCTTTTGGTCTTCCTTCTTCTTGAGTTTTTTGTGGTTTGTGGGTTGTTGTTCCTGTACTCCAAACTTCTGGGCTAATAACCACTTATCAGAGAGTGCATACCATGTGTGTTCTTTTGTGATTAGGTTACCTCACTCAGGATGATATTCTCCAGATCTATCCATTTCCCTAAGAATTTCATAAATTTATTCTTTTTACCAGCTGAGTAGTACTCCATTGTGTAGATGTACCACAATTTCTGTATCTACTCTTCTGTTGAGGGACACCTGGGTTGTTTCCAGGTTCTGGCTATTATAAATAAGGCTGCTATGAACATGGTGGAGCATGTGTCCTTATTACATGTTGGAGCATCCTTTGGCAATATGCCCAGGAGGGGTATAGCTGTGTCCTCCGGTAGAACTATGTCCAATTTCCAGAGGAACCGCCAAACTGATTTCCAGAGTGGTTATACCAGATTGCAATCCCACCAGCAATGCAGTAATGTTCTTCTTTCTCCACAACCTCTCCAGCATCTGCTGTTACATGAGTTTTTTTTCCTAGCCACTCTGACTGGTGTGAGGTGAAATCTCAGAATTGTCTTGATTTGCATTTCCCTGATGACTAAGGATGTTGAACATTTCTTTAGTTGCTTCTCAGCCATTCAAAGTTCATCAATTGAGAATTCTTTGTTTAGCTCTGTACCCCATTTTTTAATAGGGTTATTTGGTTCTCT
>NW_022196912.1:35858886-35885447 GCF_008632895.1 Mastomys coucha
TTCATAGAACGAATTAGGTAGAGTGCCTTCAGTTTCTATTTTGTTGAATAGTTTGAGGAGTATTGGTAGTTTTGCTTTCTTGTATACATATAAATGCTAAAACCCAAAAGTAAAGTGGCAAACCTTGATTGAAACCCCTCAACTTGGCTTCAAATCCTTTTGTTCTTGAACTCTTTGTTTCAGGTCCCGTTTCTCCCTTTGGTTGAGAGAGAACCCAGTTTGTGAAACTGCGGGACAGTTTCAGGGGGGTTCTTCCAAGAATTGCTAATCTTGTTTTTGTGGACCTTAATATCATTTTGACCAGCAGTTACTTTTGTTTTGGCTGGTCTCAGTCCGGTTGTTCTGACTCAACATCCTGGCCACCAGAACTTTTGTTTCTATATTCTCTAAAACTTGGTTTCTATATTCTCAGAACCTTGTTTTTACAGCTTTGCTTTTCACTTTACTACTTCATTTGATTTTGAATTCCATGCTCTGTACCCTAGCCTTACACTTTAAGTTCTGTACAAAGCAATTAGCTCAATTCCCTGTGTAGTTTCTGTTGTGAATGACCCCGGTGATTCCTGTGTTTTGATGTTAATTCTGCATTTTTTTTTTTTTTAGGAGGGGTTGTCTGGAAAGAGGAATGAGTCAAATACTCAGATGACTTCTTTGAACCATCCCCTAATGAATAAAGGAATCAATCATTGGGCAAGTAGGTGGGACTTCTGGGTTGGACAGAGGAAGAGAGAAAGTAGGAGAGAGTAAGGGGCTTTTTGGACAGGGATAGCAAGAGGGCAAGATAGAGCTACTAGTGCATATCCTGGGTTATATGGCAAATCCTCTAGGGTTCGCCACAGGAGGATTCAGATTTAATATGGCTTATAAGATTAGGATTCTAGTCGTTGTGCCCAGCGATTGAGTTACCATTGTTTCTGAGCTAAGCTTGTGTGGAATCTTCCTTCATACTGTGGTTCATCTGGGTTCCTGGGGGAAAGGCAAGGCATAGGTTTGCCAGATGTGCACCACAAAGGTTATGGGGGTTTTGAAGCATGGGGCTGGTGTGGTAATGACCCGCCAGTGGGAACTTAGCAAGATGGTTGGAGAGATTTTGAAGCTCTGAGTCAGAGAGTCTCCACCAGATAAGAACTGGCCAGTGAGACCACTGGGGCTAAGAGTAGCTGAATGAAGCAAGCGAACTTGCCATTCTTTTTTTAATATTTCCCACAACAAGTTTCCCCACCTTTTCTAGTTTTATTTTTTCTGGTTCCAATATGTAAAACTCATATTTCCAGAACTTATGGTTACCCCTCACATCCCATGCCTTTCTTTTTCTATGATACATATTAAATAGCAGTTCTATTTGAAATAATCTCTTTATGGCCTGCAGTTTGCAAAGGGACTGGAGAGATAACTCAGTAGTTAAAAGTGATTCCTGATCTATCAGAAAACCAAAGGTCACTTCCCAGCAGCTGTATCTTATGGTTTACAGCTGCCTGTGACTCCAGTTCCAAGAATTTGATGCTCTTTCTTCTTTTGGGAGCCACACATATTGCATGCATTCATACAAATATCCACATGCATAAAATAAAACTAGATTTAAAACTCGTCTTCAGTCTTCTTTAATTACTTCCCTGATATTCCTACCTCTCTTAATTTCACATTCAGAGAACAATTGAATATTTATGCTGTATGATGTCACCTGCCTCATGATAAGATCATGTCTTGCTTCATAACAAACAGATCATTATCAGGCCTGAAGCAATATATGAATCTTTTGGAAAGTGAAGTATGTAGGATTTTATAGTTCACTTTGTGGTCATGGATAAATTACCTCATATTTCAGAGCCCTACTTTCCCAGCTTTAAAAGGATGATAGTAGTAGTGACCATATGAGTTTTCTCTAAGTGTTAGAAAATGAAGTGCATATCTAGACTGATCATAGATGTCAGTGCTCAACAACATCCAGATAGATTCAGTCATTGCTAGTGTTATCATAAGATAATTGCTTCTTTCCACTGGAGTGGATTTTGTCACCTGCCTTTGTGCTAGGGTCAACATGTCATTGTCAGGCTGAGGAATAGAACCAGAGTAGTATTTTTCAAATGATTTACAAAATCAATGTTAATTCTACACCTTCTATAAACTAATACTTTTTCTTCAGTGTTACACATTTTAAATTTATATAAATATTAGATTCAAAGCAACAGGCAGTCATTGAAGGGAAACCTTTTAACCTATAACCCCAAAACAGCACTTAGAGAAATGTATCAGTTAGATCTCCTAGATCTAAGTGATAACCTAGTTTTGTGGCTTTGGAAGGAAAGGAATGGTCTCCCCACTCCCGTTACTTCATTTGAGTTGGATCAACTAGTTTTCTTTGCCCCCAAAAGCTCAATATGTATTACAATCAGATTTCTATCTTTTAAGAACCCAGGGATTTCTTCTTCTCCTGTGGATATTTGCATGTCATGGAACACTCATGCTCAAGCACTAGCCCATATTGAGAAAATCAAAAATCATTGTCACAATGTCTCTGTAGAGGGCATCCATCTTTGAGTCCAAAGCAATGGGAACTGCTAGCTCTGAGGCGAAAAAAAAATTTACACATGGTAAATGCTATTGATTTTCCTAGTCTGGAGATTAATTTAGAAAAAAGAATCTGTTATTAGTATGAAGGTGATGGGCGATGATGGAGAAAGGAAGGGGGAGGAATCGATACCTGAGAGCCCCCATTAATGTACTACAGTCACTATCATTTTGACAGGTTTACAATCAAATACTATCGATTTCTCATCAGCTTTCTCATCTGGCTTCAGAGGTGAAGCTTCTGGGTTTGGGGAAATAAACGGCTCTCTAACAGACGTTTCCAGTCTGTCATTTGCACCCAGGAATGGAAGCCTGAGATCTGCTGAGTCAGCCTTCAATTTCTTTCCTGGTTTTGTTCATTGCAGATTTGGCTTATTGGGCTGGCAGGGAATTAGAAAGAGGGAGGGGTGCATCTTATGGAAAGAATGGCATTGCTTTCAGAATTGGACTGTCTCAAAGGTGTTGCTCAGAGTACTGGATGAACACTATGCTTTGGCATAAGAGCACTGAAAGGGAAATCAAATATTCATGATAGGCTTGAGATACTGGAAAGAAAGAAATAGGATCCAGGTATTTTAGCATTTCTGAGCATCTGTGTGTATCTTACCTATGTCACCTTATCTAAGTGTCATAATCTTCAGATTCTAGATAAATTAATTGAATTGTGCAAAGTTCAACTAACCTTCCCAACATCACAAATCTGAATCAGGTCCCAGGACTCTTAGAATAATTTTCATTTTCCCACCCAAATACTGTAGTTTATTCTCATGCTCACTCGTGATTATGAGCACCCAGCAACCCAATGTATAACATACGAGACTTGTATGAGTCAGAGAAGTCCTAGGTGTTAGCCTTTTCCCCAAAACAGCCCTGATTCCTATCCACTCTTTTGGCAGTTTCAACTCTATGTAGATGATGGTCCATATTTTGAAGTTAATGATAAGTCTCTGGGTTGATAATGCTGCCTCTTGATCTCATATATATATATATATATATATATATATATATACACACACACACACACAGTACAATAGGCATGGCAGAAAATGGAATCACTTTATTTTTTCTACATTTGTTGCTATCAGGCATTAATGAGGACTCATTTCTTATTTCCTTTTCTTTCCTTCTATATTCAAGTGTGTATATTCAAAGGAAAAATTATGTATTGTATTTGTGTTTGCCTGTATTTTCATATGCATATAGAAGACAGAGGTCCACCTCTAGTGTCTTCCTCAATCATTCCCCACCTTATTATGAGATAGGATCTCTCCCTGATAGCTCTGTAGGCTTAGCTACACTTACTGCTGCTTGGTCAGCAAGCTCCAGAAATCTTATCTCTTTCTCAACTTGTGCTGAGATTTCTACCTATCACTGTGCCTGGCTTCCTATATGAATGTTGGAGATCAAACTCAGGTCCTTAATCTTGAGCACCAAGCACTGAGCTTTCTTTTCAGCCCCAAGAAATCTTATTCTATACAAGTCTGTGACACTTCAAATTTGAATAGTGTTCAGAGGAAATATAAGAAGCCAACTTCTACGTTCTTAGAATGAATGCACTATTTCTGTGTCCTATAAGTGCAGAGTTCTGGATGTGGGTTGAAGGAATGAGTTGATTGATGTCTGGTCTTTCCTAAACTACTGTGGAGCTACAGTTAACTGCCCTCTTCTTATTTCTGTAGATGTTGCTTCTGGCATCTACATGTGTGAAGGGCTTGAGCATTCTCATATGCACTTACCTAATATATCATTTGAATAGTCTTACACAGAATGTAAGGAAGTTTTAAAAATTTCTATATACTAATAGGAATTTTTTTCCAGAAAAAAAATTATTCTCTATGTTTATATATATCATCATCCATCTGAATCATAAATGGACATACAACATAAAATAATTTTAAATCACAAATAAGGAGTATAAAATTATTGAGGTCTATGCATCACATATATACTCAAGGATGAGCCTGCCATCTTGAGCAGAGACACTGGATATTAGGTGAGATTAAGTCAGTGTTCACTTTATTTGCTTTTTGCCAGCCAACAAACAAAAGAAGGAGTTAACCGTTGGAGAAAAATTGTGGAACTAAATCAACCACAGAATATGCTGTTAAGAAAAGACTTCTTTGGTTTGTTTATAGATTGACACAGTCATATATGCAGAGCACCTCCCTACAGCTTGACATGTAAGGGGAGCTCCCCCCTGCCCTAGAGAATGGTCCATTTGATTCTAGTGCCAGATCATCTCTGCTTGTCTCTATATTCCTTTGAAACATAGTTTAGAAATGTTTAAATCTTACTGCTAGGGCTGACATTCTCATTCACAGGTGTGAGGTCACATGGTATTTTTCCAAGGCTCCTGGGAATTTGGAGCATATCCATGAAACTGAAGGTGGAGGAGGTAGGTTTGAAGTTAGGGTGGAGTGTGCTGGGTAAATGGCTGCCATGATTTCACCCTCATGGTCTTGTCTTAATTCATTGACTGTGTGAAGTCACCTCCCAGACATTCCAAGTTCCGGGATGTCTGCTGATTCCAGGCATAGCCATCTGTCAGCTCTGTAGCTAAGCCTCTAATCTATATAGGATTATGTGAAGAGTGTGAAATCACACAGTGGCTTTGTATTGAAGCAGACCTAGATGTCTCTATTAGGAATTGTTAAGAGGTGGCTCCACAGACTTTTCACCTCATGACACCTTATTGAGGGACAGAAACACCAGTGAATACTTCACAGATGTTAAGTGGGGTACCAATTCCAATGTGGGAACAAAGTACACAGGCAAGTTTGCATGTATTTTGGACCTGGGAGGAGCAGAGTAGCTTTTCCAGGCTTCATCTATAGTTGCTTGTGATGACCTTATCTCTCTTGTCCTGACCATGAATAAATGTTCGGTAAAGGGTTAATGAGCTGAGGTAGAGACACAGTAGGCTGGATCCCTATACACAGTGAGCTGGTTCCTCTGCCAATGGTACTAGACTTGCCAAGAGAAATAAACGGATTCTTTTTCTTAGCCTCAGCTTTCTTACTTCTCTACTTCCCACTCTTGAGCATTCAGTAACCTGGAATAGGCTGTCTAAATCCTGTGAAAAAAGAAAAGATATAAAGGAACTCCCATTTCCCAATCATGAAGTTCTATATAATTTATTCTCCTTGAGTTTTTTTGTGAACCATATTTAATTCTATAAGCTGATTTTTTTTTTAGAATATTTTCTCTTGGATGAAAACAATTCCATAATTGCACCCATTTTGTATATTTTTCATGTACTCTTTTTAATGTATTGTGTGTCTGTGTATGTGTGTGCTATAGTGTACACATGGAGGTCTGAGAACAACATTTGGGAGTTGGTCTTCTTCTTCTACCACGTGAGACCCACAGATCAACTCAGGTCCTCGAGCTTACTGGTAGGTGCCCCTATCCTACTGGTCCAACATCTCAGCCATACACTAATTTTTATAAGTATTTTGAAGCATGGAAAATAGGTTGTTAATCTCCAACATCTTCTGAAATCAGTAGGAAGTCATTCTATATCAAGGCTGAATTAATCAGATAAAGAGGATCCAATAATTTCTGGGACTGAGTAGTAGTTTAAAAGGTTTTTCAACAAGTTAAATAAAAATAAAAAAATAAAACTTTCCAAGCTAAGCCACAAATTATCTGTAGCTGGATCACGTCAATAGCTCCATTGATTATATTTATAACCTTAGTAGAATCACCAAAGTTTTTATTGAATAGAAGAAGTGTGAGTCAGAGAGATAGAGA
Organism: Mastomys coucha; assembly: GCF_008632895.1. Taxonomy (NCBI): domain Eukaryota; kingdom Metazoa; phylum Chordata; class Mammalia; order Rodentia; family Muridae; genus Mastomys; species Mastomys coucha. The sequence goes on from NW_022196912.1 coordinate 35,865,208, forward strand.
ATGACTTTTTTTTTTCCATTATAGAAACTTCTCAAATAAAGGGAAGCTGAAACGGAAGCAGCCAGTACCTATAAAAATGTCTGGGATAAATTGCCATACTCCCTCAAATAGAGCCACAGTACAAATGGCACTCATGCCCAAAGTAATGCCATGAAAATGTAATGCACTTACCTTTGGGTGTGCATTTTGAGACAAATCTTTATCTTTCTGCCTTCTTTTAGAAATCACATCTCTCTAGTTTTGTTTTGACTGCTGTGGCTTACCATGTACCAAATGTCCCTAGCACAGGCATCCACAGATGTTGTGCCTGTGTGAACCACAAGTCAATGAAAGATAGGCCACTTTAGCCAAATATCCAGTCTCACTGCTGTTTTACTATCTGCACATAAAACCTGATGCCTGCAAATGTACATTTAATTTCTTTTTAATGCTTATTTTTCTGATTTTGTGTTTTGAATGTAGATTTCAAAACATGGTTTATTTTGTTAAGCTGGTCCTACTTATTGTCATTTTAATGAGTTTTTCAATCTTGGAAAACACATCAGGGTTTGGAAGTACACAGTGGTCCCAATGCTTTCTGAGCACCTACCATCTATAGCTTTGAAGTTTTTTAAAGGTTTATTTTAATAGATTCTCTCTCACAAAATACATCCCAACCATATAATTCCCTCCTCTAACTTCTACCCCCTACCTCCTCTCTTGCCCAGATCCACTCCCCCTCTGTTTCCATTAAGATAAGAGCAGGCCCCTAAGAGACAACAAACAAACACAAAAAAACAGGGTTCGATAAGACAAGGCACAAACCCTCATATTGAGGCTGGTCAAGGCAACCCAAAAGAAGAAAGAGCATCACAAGAGCAGACAAAAGAGTAAGAGACATACCTCTCCCACTGTTAAGAGTCCTAGAAAAATACCAAGCTAATGCCCATATCATATAGGCAGAATATCTGATGTAGACCTGTGAAGGCCTTGCGCTCATAGCTTTATTCTCTGTAAGCTCATAACACTTGACCAAGGGCTTAAGCTCTCACCTAGTCTGTATTCAATAAGATCTTTTGGCAACAGATCCTATGATTCTAACATTTATATTTTCTTTTTTTTCTTCTTCTTCTTTTTTTTTTTTTGGTTTTTTGAGACAGGGTTTCTCTGTATAGCTCTGGCTGTCCTGGAACTCACTCTGTAGACCAGGCTGGCCTCAAACTCAAAAATCCGCCTGCCTCTGCCTCCCAAGTGCTAGGATTAAAGGTGTCCACCTGGGTCATTTATATCTTCTATTCATTCTTCTGATGTAAGAACATTTCAGGGTAACTTGGAACTTGGGCAAACCTTTTTCTGGTTCTTGGTACACTAAATTCTGAATACTAAGATCTCAAAAACTCTTAGAGGCTAACAAAGCCACCCCAAGCCAGTGGTTTTTGCTATCTTACCTCATAGATTCTGAAATGAAATTATGACCACAGAGGCTGTGTTTCAGAGAGAAATTTGTTATAGATTCACAGGTGGGACCGTAAGAGGAGAGGGCATAGCTCATGTGTAGCAAGAAGAGCCCTTGGGAATGGGTACACCATTAAGCTGCTGGTCTGGAGCCTTTTTGATGGTCTTATATTAGATAAGATGAGATATGAAGATCTAGTCAAACCGGTTAGTCCAATCATGAGGAAGTCCATGTGTCTCCTCTTGATTTCAGTCATGTCTGCACAGGGAAGAGATAACAAGAAAGCACTGTGTGGCCCTCTCTTCTGGAGTGCTTTTCTTCCACTGAGGACATTCTTAGAGATGTTGCTTTGGACTCACTACTCTCTCTGGCTGGTTTCTGTCTCTTGTTCTCATTTTCATGTGAGTCTTCACCTGCCTTTATCTATAGCTTTCCTCTGCTTTGGCTTTTTATCTTTGACTTAGCCCACGAAGAAATAAATATACAGTATCCTTGCTTTGTAGCTAGCTTGTGACTCAGACATTAAGTTAAATGACAGCACAATGGAACTGAACCTGGCATAGTCATCTTTGGTAAAAAACCCAAGTTTCTAAAAAAGCCTTTTGAACTCAAAGGTTCTGGATCAGACTCTCCTATAGCTAGAGTCTAATGTAGTTGGCAAGGATAATAGCTAGAGATGTTGCTTTGCTAGTGTGTCTCAGCTAGAATACACAGCAGCAGACACACCACCCAAAACACCAGATTCTGATTTCTGATTCTGCTGGGCAGGATGTGGGGACTCTATAATCATTGATACCAGCTGCCGTCTTGAGCTGCAGGTAAATGGAGTCTTTTTCTTGCTTTACAGACAAGTAAGTATGTGCACATTAGATAACTCTGTGTGTGTGTGTGTGTGTGTGTGTGTGTGTGTGTGTGTGTGTGTGTATACCTGTATATGTACAAACAGACCTCTCTGTGGAGTTAGGGGAATAGTATATATTAACACTCAGGTGTGAGGATTCTCATATATTTTGGGATAGTATTGTACACCTAATGCTGTCAGCATTTAGCAGATATTTGTAGAATGAACAGATTATTTCATTTACCCAATTTACCAAATATTTCTGGAAAAGTTGAATGATAATTCAAAGCCTAGCAACTGATAATAGTATAAATAAGGCCAATCTTCTTCTAGAATAGTCCCAAGAAAATGGCTTGTCCCAGGATCTGCTCAGGTCCTATCCCCAAGATGTCTACTTTCTGAAGAAATCAGAATTTACCTTTACTCCTTTGATTTTATGCCCATGCTTACTTTTTCCTGCTCAGTCCTCACCGCCCCAATCACTGCTTTATTTTCATAGATGTGGATGCTGCCACCCTCACCCATGGAAGGGCACTCTGTGCAAGGACCGATCCCCCTTCTCTTCCTGCCTAGGCTCTATAGAACTCTGTGAAATTCATTGAACAGCCACTCACTGTGTGTTTGTTGCTTCTTAGTTTTTTATTTTTGTTTTTTCTAAGTGTTAAGGATAAGTAAATTTCAATGGTGCAAATAGACCTTTAATAGATGCTAAACAGACTGTTTTTAGACAGCTGGATGGCTGTATGGATAACTGTCTCAATGAAATGTCTTTGTCCATTCCTTGATCCCTTATAGTTTGGGTTTCAGGTTCTCACCAGGAAAACCCAATTCAATCTGTAGGAATTGGTTTCCTCCTTAAGTGTAGCCAATCTGTGGCACCTGGGTCCCATTACAACTGAATATGGCTGGTAAGTGTTATATGATCTAACACAGAATTCTAAACTATTAGTTTTGGGGATGTGAGTGATTTGTTTTTCTTTGGGATCCCAATTAAGTGACTCTTTTTTGTTTGCTCTTTTGTTTGTTGTTTTGAGACAGGATTTCACGAGGTGGCTTTGGCTGTTCTTGATGCTACTATATAGACAAATTTGGGCTTGAATTCATAGAGATCTACTTGCCTCTGCCTCCTGAGTAATTGTGCTATGATTGAATGATTCTTGACATAGACTTTGTAGATGATGTAGATGATATGGTCTTGTCACAATGCCAAAAGTGGATGTGCCTGGGATGCATAATTCCTTTTCTACCTCTGAGAGCAGATCTAAGTAGGTGTATACATCTGAAGACAAGTGACTTTTTGTGTCTCTTATCCATGTAATCTGATACTAAATCCTCACTTTCTATTTGGCCCCAACAAAGGTTGAGCCAAGCCCCTTTCCCTCCTCAATGTGTTATCTCGCCCAAGACAGGTAGTGATTCTTAGCATATAATAGAGCTTGAACAAATTCAGAACAAACATGTTCCTAAAATACATTTCATATATAAGGATTGTTCTTACACTCTAGGCCAATGTTGTGTTTACATCATTAGATATTTCATTTCTTTAGTCAATTATTTTCCTGCCATAGATTGACTCATGACAAGATATCTATTAAGTATACAAAGCAGGGCTTCTATTAGTGCCATTCAAGATAACAGTTGTTTACCTTCAATTGTCCCTGCCAGCTATGCTTTGAATCCCTAGCTTTGTCTTCAAGCAGAACATAGACTTAGGCAGGCCTTCCTTCATCCCTAGGCTCTGTAAAGGGAGGAATTTGTTAAAGACACATTTTTTCTTCCCATCTATATTAGCTGATTTCCTTCTAGCTCTAAGGAGATACCTGAGAGGTACCCATTTAGGGAAGGAAGGGGGTTATACAATAAGCATTTTTAAACATTCACAAACAAAAAACAGTTTGCAACCTTCTGAGGAATTGTAGAAACAAGCAACTAAGAACAGCTATGTGGTGACAGCTGGGAACTAGAGATTAGTGCTTTGGTCTTTTCACTTCAACCCTATCTGCTTCCATCTTCTTCTTGATGATTGCATTTACTTTCTTTCATTGTCGATCAAGCTTCCTTCTCATTGGCTTCTTTGAATCGTCTGGTTTTCTGTCCTTCAGACATCTTGATACCATACTGGAGTGCAGCCTTGGGCAAAGCCTTCTTGTTCATATTCTTGCTATCCTCCTGAGTATCAAAGTCCCAGCAGTCTAAGGGAACCTTCTTGTTACTCTGGTCCATTTTGCTATAATCTACCTCTTCATCACTATCTACAGCCATGCCATCCATTGTGGCTGGATAGCATTCTGCATAACTGTTGTACATGCGAAAGAAATCACCCAGCTGCTTCTTACCTTCTTCAATGATTCAGTGCCTTTCCAACCACAGACTCAGCAAAGTTTTCATTGATGGACTTGATCAACTCCTTTGCAGATCCAGGTCCTCTGTCAACATCTGTGGGCTCATCATACACTTTTGGCTTCTCAAAGTGGCTGTGCCTTTTTTTCTTTTCCTCCTCTCATTCCTGGTCTCGCTCCCTGTTTCTGTCCCATTCCCAATCACATTCACATTCCCTGTTTCTCTCATGATTCTTGTCCCGAGATGTCTTGGTTGTGGAAGGAACATAATCCCCAATGTCTTCAAAAATGTTCATGTCAGTTCTTTTTCTCCAGTTTTCCTTTATCCTTCTTGAGCTTCTTGTTTTGGGTTCCCTGCCTCAGGTATGAGAAAATCTGCGTGAGTTTGCTAATAATGATGTCATTTGTAGTCAGTGTAGTCCGGGCCTCCATGGTGGGGCAATCAGCCTTGCTGCATATGAGAGTGGTAGGGATATCTGTGTCTGGGTACTTATCAGCCAGGTCTACTACATAGGCCGTATGCTCTGGTAAAAACAGCTCATTTCGCTCATATGATTTACTCTTGAAAAGCATCTGATACACATTTCGGCCAAGGTGTGCTTTAAATTCAATTTTGTTTTGGGGATCCTTATCTTTCTTGGTTTTCCTTGTGGGCTTTTCCATGAGTTTCTCTTCCCCCTTCCCTTTTCCAGCAATCTCAGTATATACCTTTTGAAGCAACACAAAATCCAAACCTTTCACCAAATGGGTATGTTCTATACCACCACCCAAGAATTTAGACTCCTGAATCAATTGTCTTTTCTTCTCTGCTGCTGATTTGTCTGCCTCAGCAGTGAGGCCTATGGCCCTGGAGTTGGCTATGGTACTTACCAACTCAGTTTCCCTATAACCTTTGTTCCCACCATCTCTCCATTCTTGCCACGGTTCCAGTATTTTTCTGCAAGTTATCTCTCTCTCTCTCTCTCTCTCTCTCTCTCTCTCTCTCTCTCTCTCTCTCTCTCTCTTGCAAAGCTTGGCATAATAACTTTCCTTTTTCTCCTTTGTGCAGCTGGGTCTTCATCCTCATTGTACTCTCTTGGCATCTCATGGTGATTTGACTCAGAAAGTGACGCAGAAGGAGATACAGCTCTTGGGGTCATAGGAAGTTTCCTCAAGTCTACATTGGTAAAGTTTGATTGGTGGAAGGAATGAAGATCATTCACATCATGGCCATCTGGAGCCAAAGGGTTAGAGAAGGACTCAATATCTTGCTCTGGCATTTTGGCTGCAGTCTATCAACTCTGGCAACCTAGAAATGTCCAATATTGTCTTTTAACAGGGCACCTTTAACATATAAACTGTCTTCTGTAATGTAAACGTCTTCCTACAGTCTGTAGTCCAACTCCCAACAATGGTCAGCAGCAGCTGTGAATGGGAGTCCAAGGATCTAGCAGTTGCTCAGTCCCACAGGGCAAGGAGGTGAAGAGGAGTAAATCTTCTTTCTTCCAATGTTCTTACATAGGTCTCCAGCAGAAGGTGTGGGCCAGATTAAAGGTGTGCGCCACCACACCTGGATCTAGGACTTGCTTTGTCCCAGATCACCTTGAACTCAGAGATCTCCTTACCTTAGTCTCCTGGGATTCATGGCCACTATGCCTCAAGATCTCCATGGCAAGATCCAGGTGAGAAACTTGTATCTCTCAGCTTCCAGATTAGGATCACAGGTGAGCCTTCAAATTCTGAATTGTAGTTCATTCCAGATATAGTCAAGTTGACAACCAGGAATAGCCACTACAGAAACTTTCCTGATATAAACCAAACTCTAGGACACAAACTAGATCTTACCAATTAAAAACTCACTTCTTGTCCCAGTGTATGGGAATGCCATGGCCAGGAATCGGGGTGAGGGTGGGGGCGGAGGGTGCGTTGGTGAGCAGGGGGAAGGGGGAATGAACAAGGGTTTTTTTTTTTTGTTTTTTTTTTTTTTTTGAGGGGAAATAAGGAAAGGAGATATCATTTGAAATGAAAATAAAGAAAATATCTAATTAAAAAAATAACAACTCACTTCTTGTATCTTCTAAGACTATAGTGGAATAAAACTAGAAATCAACAGCAAGAGAGATTAGAAAGCAAAGGTAAGAGGAAAGGCCATACCTACTTCAACAGGGCCACACCCTCTAATAGTGCCACTCCCTGGGCTGTACATATACAAACCATCACATTCCACTCTCTGGCCTCCTTATACTTGTCCAAACATATGAGTCTGTGGGGATCACACCTAAACATAGCATAATAAAAAGTACATTTAGTCCAACTTCAAAAGTCCTCATAGTCTATAGTAGTCTCGACAATGTTAAAAGTCCAAAGTTCGAAGTCTCTTCTGAGGTTCATCCAATCACTTAATTTTAATTCCTGAAGCAAGGCAGGAAACCAGCTGGGCAAACTCCAAACTCTGCGACTCCATGTCTGATGTTAAAGCTGTCTTCAGATCTCCAACTCCTTTCTCATCTTTGTTGTCTGCAACGAAGTACTTTCTCCTGGGCTGGTTCCACTCCCTGTTAGTATCTTTCTTCAGCAGATATCTCAAGGCTCTGGCATCTTGAACATCTTGGGGCCTCCAAAGACTACTTTAATGTTACAGGTTTTTGTTCCAATGTCTAGGATCCACACATGATCTTCTGGGCTCCTCCAAAGGGCTGGCATCACTTCTCCAGCTATTAACTACTAGATAGATTAAGAATAATTTGCATGAGGCAGTGAAGGAGTTGGAAAACAGAAAGCTGGTGATAATGTAATAGAACAAGGGGCCATGTTCCAGCCTCATGAAGCAGCAGAACTCGGCAGCTTTGGCTACGTGTGGCTCTGGCTCTAAAGCCCAGAATAAAAGGGACTACTGGGACAATTAATGTAGCACTCTAAGCTCAGGTTGATCCACTCCATTGTTGCTGCTGTTCTTGGTGATCATACCATAGTACTGGCATCTACAATACACTGGAGTCTTCTGCTGTAACTAGGCTTCACAAATAGTGTCTCATAGGCTCTCTTCATGGTGCCAACTCGTTTACAAGACCCCTTCAGTCCTGGGCCATCAACTGTAACTGAAGCTGCAACTTCACTAGTGGTCTTACATGGCTTCTCACAGTGCCAGCCTCATCTGTTCTTCATGACCCTTTCATACCTTCAAATTCAGTTCTACCTGGGCTACTCTTACACATTACCAAGTATAATTGTAGTAGGCAGTACAACCTTGGCTATATCTGCAACACAGCTTCTTTGCGCTCTCAGAAAACAGTTCCCAGAAGATTTCACCTCAGTGATGCTGGTGTCTTCTTAATCACCACTAATTTCTTAGCTCCAGATAACCAGCATCAATTGTCCCAGTAGTCCCTTTTATTCTGGGCTTTAAAGCCAGAGCCACACGTGGCCAAAGATGCCAAGTTCTGCTGCTTGATGGGACTGGAACATGGCTGCCTTGTACTATATAACATTATCACCAGCTTTCTGTTTTCTAACTCCTTCACTGCCTCATACAAATTATTCTTAAGCCATGTAGTAGTTAATAGTTTTATAAAGGATATTTATAGATTTCCAAATCTGAAGAAATAAAACCACTTTAACAGAGCAAATTCATGTGCATTGTCTCATGCAGCAGATTATCTGAGATCAGTTTAACAAGTTTAGTTTTCTCCACTACCTCAAAGGAGGATTCATCTGAGGCCCCTAGTGCGTGTCCCAAAGGAGGAATATTGGGGAGGAAACTGCCTGCCCGCCTGCTTCTGAGGAGGACACTGTAATTTCTCAAGTTCTCTGTCCCTTTATTGGCAGTTTTGACATGACCTTATGGCTGTGCCTTTCAATTATCTTGAATCCATACACTGTTAAGATGCTAATAAGGGAGAGAAAAGCCATTACTTGAAGCAATGACCTCCTTCTGCAGTGTGCAGTCTGGTGGTCTGTGTGTGCTCCTTCTGAGCTATATGTAAGAGGGAAGGGAGCTGACTGTCCTTACTTTAATTCTTAGAAGGTCACTGCTTAGTCACATGAAAGGATGCATCCCCCTTTTAACAGGAAGGAGGTTTAAAAATATTGAAATCATGTAGGTTGCCTTTTACATAGCCCCATTATGTAAAGTAGCATTAAAGGTGGCCGGCTGAGTACGGAGGAGGGCTAGGGCAAACCAGATAACCAGGGAACAGAAGAGGGGAGACTTTATGAGGTTTATAAATTTCACACCTTTATACATTTAATAAAAAGCTTGTGTCTAAATTATGAGAATGCTCTTGAGTATGAGGCATGAGGTTTTGGAACCTTTCATGTCTAAGGATATTTAAACTGCAGAATAATAACTCGACTGGAACTTCTTGCAGTGGGCAGGTTGTAAAAATGACAAGGGGCGTTCAGAAATGTTTTCATTGACCCATTCATCATCTGAAACTCTAATACAGTCAGGATTTAGTGAAAGAATAACACACGCCCATATATTAAATGCTGGGATGTGTTAACTTTGAGTGTTCTCGGAAACTATCTCTCCAATTACATATGTTCCCCTAGAACTGCATCGAGATCACTGATGTTACACTGGGTGGAAGTGATTTGGGGCTATTCTGTTCTGTAGATAATGACTTCTATGTTTCCTTCACTTTCTCTCTACTCTAGCTTGTGTATTAGTTATAACTCTGAGTCATGGTTATATGGATTTTCTGAGGTTAAAGAAGGCTTCAGTGTGGTTGCCAGTGAGACAACAAAGCAGACGTCTTGGCTTGAGCAGCACATACCCGAATAACATTCCCATGTCAAAATTAGCTAATTAATTAAACAAATCATCACATAGCAAAAGACTATCTATCTAATTTAGATTAGAAAAAACCAGCAATAGCAGCAACAAGGAGAAAACAAAGCAAAAACAACACATGGGCTTGAATCTTGGCTCTGTCATTTATTCTGTAGCCTTGGCAAGCCGTATTCCCTTCCCTGATTTTCACAGTCTTGAAGAGAAAATACAGCGAATTGTGTTATAGCATCATTTTGAAAATAATTAGGGGGATGAATTAGCAAGTTCTGTATAAGCTATAAATCACTATACAATTGCTAATTATAATCATAATTTGTGAACTCATGCAATATTAATCAGAGTCTTTATGGGCACCATGTATTGTGAAAAGCACTTGTCAACTTAAAAAGGCAAATTGAGGCACACAGAGTGAGGGAACAAAGAATTGGTTTGAGCCCAAGTGAAACTGGTCATTGTGAATCACAAATCCCAGTTGCTCTGAATAAAGGCTGAGAAGGAGATCTGACTTATAATGAAGGGATAAGAAAAGAGCAACAATAGTCTGTTGGTTGCAGCCACCTTGGGCAACAATACTGTCCTTGGATATTGATTATATCCAGATTTCACTTCTGGTTATAGATGCCAGGAAAGAATTGTCGTAAACAGGAACAAGGTATTATTCTGCTATTTACTGTGCTAATGACATCAGTATGTATATATAGAACTAAGTTAAAGCAGTTAAAAGTAAAAATAACTCAGGTCCTGAAACTGAACTCTAGCAAAGTATGATTACCACCTCATAGCCCATGTCTGTCAGTCTCTGTGAAGCATCTAATGTATTTATGTTTTTGAGCTAAACTGAAGTAAAAACAAAACAAAACAGAAAAGCAGTTCTGCTCAAGAACCTCCAGTTAACAATATCAATGGTTAGCATTTACAGAGCACTGTGTCCCCAGCCCATGATAAAGAGTGATTTAAGAACATAACCAGACATAAAGGAAGATGATATACAATGGAGGCTTTGAAAAAAGTAGTAAGAAGCTTAGGAGTCCTGAGGATGATGGAGAGGAAGGATCTGAAGAACCAGATGGGTCAGAAACACACCACAAAAACACTGCACACAGAAACAAGTGGCTGGGACTCATGAGAACTCAAAGAGATTGGGGAGGCTGTACGGGTCTAAATTCTGAACTAGATCCTCTGTATATATGTTCTGAGTAGCTTGGTGTTCTTGTGGGAATCATAATCATGGGAGCAGGGCTGTCCCTGACTCTTTTGCCTATTTGTGGGACCTTTTTCCTTCTACTCTGTTGCTTTGTTCTGCATTGATATGATGGCATGTGCCTAGTCATTGGCTGGTGTCCCTGGGAAGCATGTTCTTTCTGAGGGGAGGAAGAAAGAGGCTGGATTTGGAGAAGAGGGGAGTTGGGAAGGGGAGGGGGAGACTAGAGGAAGGGGAAGTAGAAACTGTGGTTAGAATATAATATATGAGAGAAGAATTGATGGTGATAATGATGACGATGATGACGATGATGACAATGATAGAATCACACTGGACCTCATAGGACCTGGAAATACTATTGTAAACTCCAGGAAGCTCACAATAATGAGCCCTGAGTATTGTGAAGGATTAGTACTGACAGCAGGAGACCCACATGTTACTGCACATGCCAGAGGGCACATAGAGAACATACAGCATTTGTAAGGACCAATTTTCTTTCTCTTAAGAGAGTGGTTCTCAACCTTTGAGTTGCCACCCCTTTGGTTGTCAAATGACCCTGTCATAGGGGTAGCATGTCTGATATCCTGCATATCAAATATTTACGTTACAATTCATAAGAGTAGCAAAATTATAGTAATGAAGCAGCAACAAAAATAGTTTATGGTTGGGGGTCATCACAACCTGAGGAACAGTGTTAAAGGGTTGCAGCATTAGGAAGGTTGAGAACCACTAATCTAGGAGATCAGATGCGAGTATCCAGCTCATACAGCATCTGCCTCTGAGGCAGATTCTGAAAACCACTAGCATTGGATGCTCACATACATTTCAGAGGTTCATGAGAGGCCATTTCTAGGTCTTTTGAACATGGAAGAAACTTCATCTTGATTTCTAAGGCAGCATATGGCTGGCTCACACAATGAAGCCAACAAAATACAGAACCAAATATTGCCACAGTAGAGCTGTTGTGCGTCTGTTCCTGGTAGAAGAGAGGTTATAAGGCTTTCCTAAAAATAATTTCTCATTTAATGTCCTTCAGAAATTAGTTGTATAGAAACCACTGAGGCTGGAGTCTGGGCAAGATGCTCAGGACAGGGTGACTCGATCAGGCTAATATATGTTTGGAGATAGGTGTTATTGTTAATTTCAGAGAAAACTGTGTGTCTGGTATTATTAATGCCATCATTTTAAAGATTGTGACATGTGACTGGGATTGGTGGCCCATACCACAATCCTTGTTTGTACTCAGGAAGCAGAGACAGGAACATCAGCAGAAATTTAACACTATCTTAGACTGTATTATGAATTCCAAAGTAGAATGTATTATGTATTCTATGTAGAGAAAATATTTCAAGAAACTAAACCAACCAACCAAACAATAAAACTCAAAAGAATCCAAAGCTCCTGTCTTAGAAGTTAAGAGATAAAGATTCAGAGGCTGAAATTCTGATTCACATGTTCTTAACCATCATGTTGCCACATACAATATGAGGGCAATGACTGAACTCTGCTTTGTGATATTGTGGGGGCATGTTTACCTAAATGACTAGGCTTACTGCAAAAATAAAATAGCCATCTCAGGGTCAGGACTCATCTTACATAAAGGTGGAGAGAACAATAATCAGATAAGGGCAGAAGACTGACTTGATATAGGGGCATATGCAGAGAGGCCCAATGGCAACTTACGCTGTGCCTTGCTACTTAAAGGAGTATATTTTCAGTATTGGAGAGGAATTTGTCAAGGGTTTCTTTGAGTAGGGTGTGGCAAATTTAGATTTTAAAAATGTAGAATAATGATCCCTTAGTTCCGTGAAGGACTAGTACTGGAAGCAGGGAACCCCCACGTTAGTGCAAGTGCCAGAGGACATATAGAGAATGATGGACGACTTGCAGTCTTCCCTCTTAACATTTACATAATGGAATAGCCGGAAGGTAGAGGGTAGAAATTGTTTTAAAGGGTAATGGATTTTGTTTTAGAACATTGGGAGATTCACTTTCAATTTGCACAATTTTGCTGCTCCTCTATTTTTCATATATTTTATGAATTTTGAACTTCACTTGTCATGTACAGGATGAATGTCAAGGTTGTTATTCCTGAAGGGGTAAACCTCTTTCTTCCAGTCACTTTTAAATCCAATCTTCTACTTCCCCACTTCCATCAGCATAAAACATTGGTTTTCTTGAGTAAAGGAGAAAGTAGGCATGTGTGTACAATGTAGTTTTGTGGCTTGACAAGGGTGACTTCACATACCAATCACACAGTGGATCTCGCACTCAAATGTGTCTTTATAGGGTTTTCTTTATAAGGATTGGCTGCTCTTTATTCATACATGGTGTGCAAAGTGTTCAAGTATTGTAACCAAGCATTGGCATGTTTCCAAATCATTCATTTAGATGTCATGATTGATTAACATGTTATATGTTTATCATTATTTTATGTGGCATCATGCTTATTGATGATTTATGCATCACTAAGAAATCAACACGATTTTAGTTACTTTAATGGCCAATCCTTCATATGTAGCCTATAGTGTCAGAATATATCCTTGTCAGCCTCTGGGACAAGCCAGCTCTGGGTAGGTGTGGAGTTGTACGCCTATGTGCTTTGTGAGCTGTGTGGGTAAATGGTAAATACCGATTGGGTAGATATGTGGTATGCACAGATAAATAATCAAAATGTTTCCAATCTTGGTACACTTCCTGATAGCACCCATTCTCTGTAAATCATGAAAAACAAGCAAATCAATTAATGAAGCATACATGGCAGTAGCCAGAGTGGAAAATAGAAGGAGTAAGGAACCTCATTGTTTCATTTATAAAATATTTAACTTTTAAGGCCTGCCTGATGGGTGAAATTCATGATACACAAAAAACTGCAAGCCAAAATTATGTTGAACATGTCTTCTCATCAAAAACAGTGCAGCAGCTATAAAATTTATGATTGGTTGAGAAACAGTTTTTAGTGAAAATTTGTCATTGAGTGAACTCCATAGCTAAGGATTTTTGATGAAGTGTTTGACTTCTAGGCATTCTCAAAGACAAGGCTACAGCCATCTTAGTAGCAATAATTGAAGTGTTTACTGAGTTTATTTGCATTCGGAAATAATGCTTTGAAAAAACAAACAAACAGGGAAACTTTTCCACATTTCAATATTACTGAAATAATATATCACTATCAATTATATAATGGAGATGAAAAGCTATGGGGTAGTTAGATTTTGAGTTGGTATATTTAGATAGCATATTTATTGTACTAGAATTTTCAGAAATTTCTTAAATGTACCAAACAAATCTCAACCAACGAACTATGTATTTTTGTGAATAACTCCTATTAATTATAAATTATAAAATCAGATTATTAAATAAATTTTTAAAATGTTGAAAAAAAAGTGAGTGAAAATACCAAGGACTGGAATTCTATAAATGTCCTCTACTCAAGAAAAATCTAGCAATGAAAAGTTATATGCATAAGTAACAAAAGAATAACATCCAAATTAAGAAAGCAAAACTTTTAGAAATCTGTATACATCCAAAAGATCCCCCACTTCCCAGTCCCCCTTCCCTGAGTTCTTCACCTCTTGCACACCACCTCTGAGAAGGTGCTTCCCCACCTGCCCATCTATCCCTACCTCACCCCCACCAGCATCCCTGGAGCATTAAGTTTCCACAGGATTGAGTGCATCCTCTTTCACTGAGGCCACACAAGGTAGTCCTCTGCTACATATGTGCCCAGGGCCACGAACCAGCCTATATATGCTCCTTGGTTTTTGGCTTAGTCTCTAAGAGCTCTGAAAAATCAGGGTTACTTGTCACTGTTGTTTTCTCTATAGGGTTGCAATCCCCTTCAGCTCCTTCAGTCCTTTTCTTAGCTCTTCCATATTGGTCCTCAACCTCAATCCAATGGTTGGCTATAAGTATCTGTATTTGTCTCAGTCAAGTCTCTGAAGAAAGAAATTGAAGAAGACCCCAGAAGACGAAAAGATCTCCCATGCTCCATGATCAGTAGAATTAACATAGTTAAAATAGCCATCTTACCAAAACCAGTCTATATATTCAATGTAATCCTCATCACAATTCCAACTCAATTCTTCACAGAGATAGAAAAAGAAATTCTCAACTTCATCTAGAATAATAAAAAACCCAGGATACAAAAGCAATTCTTAACAATAAAAGAACTTCTAGGAGAATCACCATCCCTGACCTCAACCTGTACTATAGAGCAAAAGTGATAAAAAAGTGCATGGTATTGGTATGAAACAGGCAGTTACATCAATGGAATAAAATTGAAAACTAAGAAATAACCCAATGACCTATGGTCACTTGATCTTTGACAAAGAAGCCAAAACCATCCAGTGTAAAAAAGAAGTCATCTTAAACAAATGGTCTTGGTCTAACTGGCAGTCTGCATGTAGAAGAATGCAAATTGATTCATATTTATCTCCTTGTACAAAGCTCAAGTCCAAGTAGATCAAGGACTTCCTCATAAACCAGATACACTGAATTTGGTGCTCATTTTAAAATTATTTCATTGTAACTCATTGTAATTTGAAATTAAGTTACTTTTAAAGTTGTTGCTGCTCACCTATAATCTATTTTGCATACAATCATAGGAGCTCTAAGTTGTAAAATATGAAACAAATAATTGCATTGCTATATTTTGCTGATGAGAAAGCTGATGTCCAACACTGTGGCTATCTGCTGAAGGCCACAAAGTGATGTCTAACCACCAGTGAACCCTTCTAGGTTTCTGTCCAGTACTATTTCTGGGCCAAAAAACAATCAAATGGACATCCCCCTAAATGAATACTCCGGTTATCAACCATTTCAAATGTCAACTTATTTACATTTCTGAATAAACCTGCATTGTGAAGTTAAGTTTCCTGCTAAACAAACATAGCTGTGATGACACATTACCAATTTTCCTTATGAAAATTCTGATATATTTTATAAGGGTATTATGTGACTGTCTAAGGGTGAAGAGAAGTTTGTAGGAACTGCTCTTTGTTCCTTAATCATGAATATTAAAGGACAGTATATGAAAACAACCTTATAGGGGCCAGCAAAAGTCACTGCTGCAAAATATTCATTGTAATCGTTGTGCTTTCTGGTGCTTTTTGATCCTTTGGGGGTGGCTTGCCTCACTATGTGATATAGTGAGAAGGTACAATATATGGGGACATGTTTTTCTTTCAGTCTCTTTAGTATGATGATGATAGACCTATGTAGTTATATACTTTCTCTCATATTTTTTGGAACTGTCTTGTGCAATAAGAAGTTCAACTGACATCAGGATCTCAGTTCTGATTGTTCACTGAGACTACAACATAGTGTTATAAATGGTCATGGTCTATCCTGAACCTAAGTATTTGGGTATCATTGGCTCTCAGTCTTGAGCACAGGCATTGGCAATTTGTGAGTAAGATCTCTGGGTGATGCTAGAAGGTAGAAAGCATAGAAATCCATTAGAGTAGAATGAACATTAATACTGATGCTCAAGGTAGGGTCTACTGAAAGCCACATCGAGATAGAATCTAAATGCAGCATCTCAGATCCTGCCCAATCTGCTGTGTCAGAGTCTACAAGGACCCCCTGAGGTGCTTTGGTCCACTTTGAAGTTCAAGAGGCACACAGAGGTTCCTCCTTAGGTCTCTCATATGTGATTCTAGAATAGAACAGAACAGAATATAGAATAGCAAGTTACTTACAATTGAAATGTCTATGATAACTCCCCATGCAACCTGAGTGCTCCAATAAGATCTCCTTAAGCCTCATCTTGGTTGGGTCTTGCCCGCTCTCCAGCCATTCCTGCTTCATGATCTTCTTCTCTGGAGGCACCTATTCTCTTGTTGCATCCTAAAAGTCTCTCAAGTGTTTCTACCTGGTTCTGGCTTCTTTACCTTTGAAAACACCCCCCCACACACACACACAATTGGGCTTGCCACTATCATTGCACACCATTGGGATACTTCTTTATGCTCTTGCAAGTTGCTTAAAGCACACTGAGTTTTTACCTTTCTCTTAGCTTTTCTTCTCTTCCTACTTTCACTATGAGTCCTTTGAAGACAATAACTGTGTCCTCTTCATCCTCCAGTTCTGGGTATATAATGAATACGGCAAACATTCAAAACATTATTATCCAGGCTTGCTGATGTGAACTGACCATTGACTTGGGAATCGGGTGGGGTATGTTTTGTTACCCCAATGCTACCAGTTTCTCTTAGCCTTGTATATGAGACTTAAGGTGCCTTCCTATTTTGATATTTCCAGTATAGACCTTTCCTGGATGATTTTTATTTCAACCAGTCATGGTTACTGACCACTGAATCTTTAGCTCTCACGAATTTACCAGCAATAGTTAACACATAGATATAGGTAGTTGGTAGAGATAGTTTTTCTCCCTCTCCATCCTCCCTCTATCTTTTTTTCTCTGTGTGTACATGTATGTTTGTATGTGTTTTGACATCCATGTGCAATACCAAGTGTAGAGGCCAGAGGATACTTTCAAGTATCATGCCTTACCTTCCATAACATTTAAAATAGGATCTCTTGTTCCCTGCCCTGAATGTAGTAGGCTGGAAGAATTCTGCAAATTCTCTGGTCTGCCTCCTCTCATACCTTTGGATCACTGGAATTCCACATGTACACAACAGCAGCCAACATTTCACGAGTTCTGGGGATTTGTACTACAACATTCATACTCGTGTATCAAGAACTTCAGCCACTGAACTGCCTCTCTATTCCAATGAAAATAATTTTTTTTTCATACAGAATAGAGTTTATTTAGGGCATGAGGAATTTTGAGGCTAGTAGAGGCAGAGAAAGGCAGAGAGACAGAGACACAGAGACAGAGACAGAGAGACACAGTGAGAGACAGGGATATAGACAGAGACAGAGACAAACAGAGAGACAGAAAGACAGAGAGAGTGGAGAGTAGAGATGTAGAGGAATAGAGGCCAGACACGAGCATGTGAAGATAGAGGGGGAAAGGAATAAGGAGAAAGGGGGAAAGAGGTGAGGGGACAGAGAGGGAGCAGGAAGTCAAGAGCAAGAGCAAAAATAATTTCCATCTCTGTGTTTTACTTAAGATGTATTTATATTAGTAGAATATTCATAGATCTTTGAATGGACTATAAATATACTACATTAGACTGTGTGAGATAATAAGCACTTGTCCTTTAGTTCTGAAATTGCATGAAATTGGGATGAGTGCATTCAGAATTAGGCAGCTGGATGTATGGGAACTTTCTTATACAGACTTGGTATTTCCATTATCTTGTTTTTTAAAGGGAATTGTAAGTTGTTTTGTCCCTTGAGCAGTGCTTTAGCATCAGCTAGAGATGTGTGAGTTTGGGCTTGCCAGCATTTCTGCTCTAAGCTTCACAGCTATCTGATGGCACACAGTAAGTCTTTTTTTTTAATTGTTTTTCTTTTGCAGTTTATAGCTTGGTCCAATGCAGCAGTTCAGTAAAAGGGGCTGGTCAGGAAGGGACTTAGTTGTGTTGCTCCACTTTGCAGTTGACAGGCAAGCTTAGAGATATCTAATGTTACTCAAGGGCTAGTATCTGTTTCATCTCCTCTAGAAGCATTTTGGTGTACTTAGTCCTACAGAGTCCTTGGCCTGAGAGTAGTTAGCATGGTGGGTCTGAGGGGCTTAACAAACTCTAAGCTTCATTATCCACAAGGACCTTCCTGAGCATGCTGAAGTTATGGCAACTATCTTTTAAGGCAATGTCCTCAGGAGATAACACATCAAACTTTGGAGAGTGGCATGTTTTCTTCTTCCCAGACACAGATTCTGAAGCTGATTGTGTTGTCACAGCCATAACAGAGTATTGTAATAAAAGACATTCCCCCAGGTGTCACATCAGGCTGACTGTCATGGGTTCTTCATGGAGAACCTAGATTCCATGGCCATTATTCAGTAGTCTTTACAAAGAAGTATCTTATAGTCTGCAAGGCTTCATAGTGACCACACTACAGGTCAACTGAAACAGAGCAGAACACTTTTAGAATACAGGAGTCAGTAGAGAGGTTAAATAGTAATTAAGAAACTTGACAAGTTTAGATGGGATTTGGGTTTTCTTCTGCCAAATGCCTCTTATCTGTTCTCTTTCCACTAGCCAGTAGAATACCTAGAGGAATATCTAAATGCCTTGAAGTCCCCAAGAGAAAAGACTCCCTGGTGACATATCCCCAGTACAGTTTTCTATCTGAGATCTTGTCACACACACGTTGGATGCTTTCACTGAAGGAGACACCATGATACACACAGGCTATGGTCTAAGCCATCTGTCAGCTCTTGAGGATGAACAGTGAAGACTTTTGGAAACAATACTTTCCTTTCTTTCTTTCTTTCTTTCTTTCTTTCTTTCTTTCTTTCTTTCTTTCTTTCTTTCAGGTATCTTTATTTACATTTCAAATTATATCATCCTTTCCCTGTTTCCCCTCCGAAAAAAAACCCTGTTCCTTTACCCCTCCAGCCCCCCACTCACCAACCCACTCATTCCTGCTTCCTGGTCCTGGCATTCACCTACACTGGGGCATAGAACCTTCACAGGGCCAAGGGCCTCTCCTCCCATCGATGACTGACTAGGCCATCCTCTGCTACATATGCAGCTAGAGCCATGAGTCCCACCATGTGTATTCTTTGGGTGGTGGTTTAATCCCTGGAAGCTCTGAGGGTACTAGTTAGTTAACATTGTTGTTCCTCTTAAGGGGCTGCAAACCCCTTCAGCTTAGGGCCTCTCCTCTCATCGATGACTGACTAGGCCATCCTCTGCTACATATGCAGCTAGAGCCATGAGTCCCACCATGTGTACTCTTTGGGTGGTGGTTTAGTCCCTGGGAGCTCTGAGGGTACTAGTTAGTTAATATTGTTGTTCCTCTTAAGGGGCTATAAACCCCTTCAGCTCCTTGGGTCCTTTCTCTAGCTCCTTCATTGGGTACTCAGTCTGATGGATGGCTGTGAGCCTCTATTTCTGTATTAGTCAGGCACTGGCAGAGCCTCTCAGGAGACAGCTATATCAGGCTCCTGTCAAACAGCACTTGCTGGCATCCACAATAGTGTCTGGGTTTCATGACTGGATATGGGAACCATCCTCAGGTATGGTAGTCTGTGAATTGTTCTTCCTTCAGTCTCTGCTCCACACTTTGTCTCTGCAACTCCTTCCATGGGTATTTTGTTCTCCCTTCTAAGAAGGATCGAAATATCCACACTTTGGTCTTCCTTCTTCTTGAGTTTCTTGTGATTTATGGATTGTATTTTGGGTATTCCGAGCTTCTGGGCTAATATCCACTTATCAGAGAGTGCATACCATGTATATTCTCTTGTGATTGGGTTACCTCACTCAGGATGATATTCTCCAGATCCATCCATTTCCCTAAGAATTTCATAAATTCGTTGTTTCTAATGGCTGGGTAGTATTCCATTGTGTAAATAAATGTACCACATTTTCTGTATCCATTCCTCTGTTGAGGGACACCTGGGTTGGAAAACACCATTTTTCATTCAGGACAGAAGATAATGTAGAAACAGCAAGCCCGTACATCTGAGGCATGTTCCATTCACAAAGCACATTCACATTATCCTTTATTTTATTCATCTTCATAGGAAAGCAGAGAGAGAGAGAGAGAGAGAGAGAGAGAGAGAGAGAGAG
>NW_022196912.1:35885457-35922935 GCF_008632895.1 Mastomys coucha
AGAGAGAGAGAGAGAGGCATCATCACCCTCATGTTAGACAGATAAGATTCATGCATGCAGAGACAAATGAGCCATCCCGAGCAGTATGGGACTCCCTCAGCAGAGCTGAGGCACTGTTGTAATCTGATTTGCTCCCTGTTATTTCCTCTTCTGTACCCACTGACCCTAGCAAGCAGCTGATTGATCCTTGTCATCCAAAGGCAGGGCAAAGGTAGAAGTGACTAAAATTGCCCAGCTAAGCATGGGATGGCCAGGATCCAAACATGACTTTTTCCAACATTAAAGCCTACTGATCTCATTAATTTGGCATGATGCTCAAAGGCTTGAATGATATGCTGTGCTTCCCAAACATTTTGGCACATATCCCTGTGACCCTAGCCTCTCGCCTGTAAAATATTTTCCATAACCCAGTCATTCCCAACCTTCCTAATACTGAGACCACTTAATATAGTTCCTCAACCCTCTGAACGTGGTGGTCCTTTAATACAGCTCCTCATGTTGTGGAGGCCCTCAAACACAAATCCTTTTCACTGTTACTTCCTAATTGCAATTTTGCTACTGTTATGAATTGTAATATAAATTCAATTCATAATGTGAGGAACGATGTCTGATACATGTTTCCTGTGAAGGGTCATTTGACCACCGAGGGGGTCTCTACCCACAGGTTGAACCATTACCATGACCGATTACGATTACTTTCTGTTTTTTTTTTTTTTAACTAATCCTTTAACAGTGATCTATAGTTTCAAAAGCCTCCTTCCTTCATTGTGCTAAGCATTCATTTGTAGTATTTACTACATTGTTTTCTACTAGGTCAAAAAACTACAAGTATAAATTCAACTTGATGGAAATCTTGGCAATGATTGCTTTGGACATCACAGCCTGGTAAGGTATTTTGTCATTTTTGGCCCTTGAGGCAGCCTACAGACTCCTGGTCTTCTCCCAGGCTGGCCTGTGGGGCTCCAGGTACTCCAGAGGTGCCAATAGCACTGGGGTGCCTGTATAATGAGGGCATTCTTCACAGCTTACCCTTCCTGACGACTGTGAAAAGTAATAAAAATGTGAGCAAACAGGGAGAGTTTAGTGTGTTTATTGCTGCTATTGAGAAAATAATGTGATAATAAACAGGGCCAGTAATGGAAATTGCTTCTAAGAATAAAATTATGTTATTATGAGTTACACACAGCCATCAGAAGGCATTTCGTCTCTCCAAGTGAGAAGTGCCTGGCTGCTTGGTGCTGTTGAGAGGGTTTTGCATCTGGGAGTCCCATGTATTGCTCCACTTGCCAATTTGAACTGTTAGCCTCATTGCTTTCTTGGAGTGGTTGATCTTTGGAAATGGGGCAGCTTGAGCTGCACTGCATTTTAATTGGTGTATTTAATCCCTGGTACTGTTCCTGGAAACATAGTACTTTTCTTTGAGTTTCATGAGGTCTGGATGCAGAAGCTTCCTTTTTAGTATATGATGAAGGAATTAACCCTGAGAATAGTTTAAATGGTCTGTGTGGAAGACATCTCTCCTTATATACCTGCTAATCACCAATCATGCCATTAGCAGAGGCATAGAGTAAAATTAAGGCTTCAGAGCTCATCTCTGCTTCTAATTAGAGAAAATGACAGAAAAATGTCCAGCTTGACAAGCTGAGAAGTCTTTGATGACATCTAGTCGTTTGTGGGGTAAGAATAAAAATTGCCATATAATCCTTTCCATCCACACAGCAGCCTACAAAGGCTGTCTTTGTACCTGGGAAAAGGACAGACATCCTCTCTCTTCTGTTTACCATCTCTACCCATCAGAATCCTCATTCCTCGGCACTTGCCCTCAGTGCAATGTCCCCATGGGCTTCTGAGACCTCTGCTAGAGAGCACAACACAACATTACCTTGAGTGCTAAAGAAACATCCCTGTGAGACCCTATCTTTGTCCTTTCAGTTGCTGATCCTCCTTCCTCTCTGTTTCCATGGTGAAGGCTGGCTGTAGTTAAAACAGAAGCTGGCTGTGTATATGATGGAGCGGTAGATCTGAATCAAATGAGGCTGACTATAGGGTCTTTGTTTTTTGTAAGGGCATTGTCATTAGTGTCAGTCTGGAGAAACACTGGGCATTCATCATTTAGAGAATATAAGTTTTTATCTCTCTCAACTTTCTTGACCCCTCCCCCCGCCAGAAGACTTGACGTTGGTAGGTATACAAAGTGGGTTTCAAACAACTGGGGAAAAAGCTCAAAGCAATTTATTAAAACAAACAAAGAAACAAATGAACAAACAAACAGACCAATTCTTTAGTATACCTATATTCATCATTTATTAAAAGAAACAAACCAAATTTGTGTATTAATGAGATAGGTTTGTTTGTTTCTTTAACATACCAAGTAAGATCTTAGTTGGCTATTGGCACAGTAGGGTAGGACATCTTCATTGGTTTTTTAGAAGTAAGCAGTATTTTGATTTTATAATCATCAATACTGAGAATGCATTTTAAAATGATACCAAATGGCAGAAGTCTGCTTAGGGCCATTTCAGAAATTATTACAAGTTCTGTCCTCATCTCAAGCCAAAATTTATTTAATAAATGTTTTAACAAAACTCAAGTCAGCAACACAAATAGCAAGATTTGCTATCAAGCATCCTTCTGCTGAAAAAAAAAAAAAAAAGCTATGCAATTGGACACTTGTACGGTAAGGACTGACAGTAGGAAATTATTAAGAGTCTTTCCTTTCAGTACTTAAGCCACTATGTTTCTGTGAGAGCAGGAAAGCCTTTGAAGAAGTGATAAAAACATGGCAGCTCACAGTTAACAATGGTCTCAGATCTAAGCTTAGATGCTGCAGGCACTGCAGAATCACATGTTCTGATGGTACCGAGTATGAAGACATGCATGGTATGATGTGCATCCTGAGAGCTCAGTCCCAAGGCTATGGTGAAATTGCACAGCATATGCAGTGGGCCTAGAAGAATGACCTCAGTTTCAGGACAAATTTAAGTTCATTTTTGTTCAATACACATTCAGAAACACTTCTGAATGTTGCCACATTTTCTACAACCTCCACATTGGCCACGGCCACATTGAGAACCTGTTTGTCTTGTCACTGAGTGTGTGTCCTCTGAGTGGCTCTCACTTTTTGGGGGCCTAGGTAATGAGCTGGGAAAAGCATGGAAAGCCCTCTTGAGGAGGCCTTGCGGGTTATTTGGTGGCAACAGTTTTATCTTGTTTTTGTTTGTATGTATATGAGTGTTTGTATTTGTGAGGTGTGTCACATAAGTGTGTGTGTTGCTACATGGGATACATGCATGTTTTCTTGTGTATATATTCAAGAGGTCAGCCTTGGACATTCCCCTAAGTTTCTTTTTTACTTCTTTACTTTGAAACAGGGTCTTTCATTTTTACTTGGAGCTCATAAGCAAATCCAGCTGAGCTGCTTAGCCAGGAGGTCCGAGGGATCCATCCCCACCACAGTCAACCCTCTCACTCCTCCCTATACCTCCCTTCCATTGTGACATTGAGATTATACGTATGTGCTACCATGCTCACCAATATTCTTAGGTTTCTGGAGGTTGAACTTAGTTCCTCATGCTTGAGCAGAAGCACTTTATCAACTGAGCAATCTTCCTGGCTTCCAACAGCTTTCTTTTCTAAGAGACTTCTTCTAAGAGCTAAGAAGGGAGTACCTTCACTATTCAAGGACTAGGATTCTACAACTGCCTTTCTTCTCCCTGACTGAACAGGTACCTGCCTGTCACTGCAATTGTTCCTGTTAGGACTGGAAACATGGGGAAGCGTGCTCCTAGTTAGATTTCCAAAAACTGTTGTGACTTCATTTAGGACAGATTGTCAATGGCCCCTGTCCCCACAACCACTCTGACTAATACATTTTTTTTTTTCTGATTTTTGGCTTATGGTCATTATACCTAGTAACGGACTTCATAAAGAGATTTTCATTCAAGTGTGTCATACAAAGCTGAACATAGTCAACCCTGACAAATCCCCATCCCTTCCCTCCCTCTCCCTCCCTGTTTCTCAGCCATTTCCCTTATTTTTCTCTGAATATACTACATTTTTAACAAAACACAATTTTTTAACTATATAGACTTCATAGAAGATTCCTTGCCTCAGCTATATTCTTTGTATATTTCTACACAGCTAGAAACATCTTTACTAATAGTTGGTTTTCTTTCTCTTCCTTCTGATGAGTGACTCAGTCCTGCCACATGACCATGCAGTTTTACATGCACACTGTATATGCTCGGCTTCTAGCTGTGTCCCTTTTCAAGAAAATTGAATGTAAGTCAAGAAGCAGAAGGAGCAGATACCATTTCTTTGAATTGGTCACACAGAAGAGCATGTTATTTCCTGATGTCCAATTTTATTTGCTGTTTGAAATAGCTAGCGTCTTTGGGAACAAGGAAAAAAACCTCTCCCAGACTTTGAATGCTATCAAATATAGAACATTCTTATGTTAAATATAATCTCCTGCTCTTTCTGTGGCAACCAGAGGGGAGACAGCAAAGTTATCCCCTTATAGTCAGATGAATACATTTTCTTTTGGCAATTTCCTTTTACCAATCCATCTACCTGCTCCCAGACCAATCTTATTTTTTCTCTCTTCTTTGGTTAGTGGAAGCACAGAGAACAACACACAGATGAGATATCTGAATGCGATGTGAGAGAAAACAAAGCATACATTTATATGTTGATGTTAGTTTATTTTCTATGATACAAATGGATTAATCTAAGCATGTGGTCTCTACTGGAAATTACTGGTTCTCTAATGAGTCTGATAAGCTCTTTTAGGGAACTGGTTGAAGTGATTGCTTGAGATCCCATTACAGATGCTCCCCACCCCATGTCTATCTGGTTCCTCTGTTCCATCCTATCCTTCACTAGATCAAAGGTGATTTTGTTTCAAAATACAGTACTGCAAATGGAATTAGCTAACCTATGGTAAGTTCAGTTGACAAATAACTCCTTAACTATATGACTGTGGTATTCATTAAAAAAAAAAAAAAAAAAGACATTGGGAGACAGGCATTTTCTTTCTTATGCAAAGAAAATGTTTTAGGACAAAGTTCCTAAAGTTGAAGACAATGGAGCTAGAGATAGCCAGCAACTTCCAGAAGCTGAGGGAGACTGAGCAAAGCAGACTTTTCTTTATAACCTTCAAAAGCCCTGGCGACACCTTCATCTAAAGCAGTTGCTCTTGGCCTTTCTACTGCCTCGACCTATAATACAGTCCCTCATGTTATGGTGACCTCTGACTATAAAATTATTTTTGTTGCTACTTCACAACTTTAATCCTGCTACTGTTATGAATTGTAACGTAAAATTCTGTTTTCTGTTAGTCTTTTGGGGCTTGTGACCCACTGAAAACTGCTGATCTAAAACTTTTACAGTCATAACTGAGATATAATTGATTAATAGTTCAACACTGATAGAAATACCTCCCTTATTGATAGTTTTCCTTATTGGGATTTTAGTTATTTCAGTCAATCATGATCCAAATATTAAGTAAAATTTTATTAATTCACTTAATTAAATAAAAATTTCAGAAGTAACACTCTCTCTCTCTCTCTCTCTCTCTCTCTCTCTCTCTCCCTCCCTCCCTCCCTCCCTCCATCTGCTATTGCCCCCTATCTCCCTTTCAATTAAACCTCTTACATGTGGAAAAAAATTTCAGAAGTAAACAATTCAGACTTTACTATCTGGTGTCACCATTCAGACATTTAATTTTCGTATCATTCTGAGAAACATGATGGAATATTTTACCATCCACCCCTGCCCTGCCAGAGCAGGAATCATCTCTGTCCAGTGTAACCATGCTATTTATAGAGGTAGTAGATGTCCTGCTTATCCAGTTGTTGAGGCATTGCAGTTATACTTGTTAAAGTCTTTCTATACCTAACTCATAAATTAAACTTTGTCTGATGTATACATATGTATGAAATATCAGAGAAGAGTTTGGTACTATCTTTGATTTTAGACAAATACTGAGAGACCCGAAACCTCAATGTCCCAAGAACATAGGAAGTTCAGTTTTTATAGTAGCTACCTATACCAGTCTAGCAAAATAGTGTATAATGATGTGCAACACCTACTCTCCACAGAGTCTCTGGGTAAAGCCCTGGGAACTTCTTTCTTGTTTAGTTTGTAGTGGCTTCTGGGACTGGGTAGTGCTAGGAAGTAGAGTTCTCTTGCCTTGGCTGTTATTTCTCATCACTAAGCACTGGTCATTCTCACTAACATACTCTATGCATTTTTATTGGTCTTATGGGATGTACAGGCAGAATAGCCACTAACTAACTCTGGTCAGATGGGACTATTTCCTTATAACGATAACTATGCATTAGCATCCTTCAGACACATGCCTATACATACACACTAAATGCTGTCAAATAATTTCACTTGCAGAAAAATCCACCCCCCCCACCAGCCCCGTGATGTCTAGATATGAGTGCAAAGTTTATTAAGACAATAGTGTGTCTCATTTCAAAGACTTCAAAAATCCTCCGAAAACTGCGGTATCTTGGGTTGCTAATTCGGTAAAAAGAAACTGCTGTTCTTTCTAAAATGTTATGACACTCAATATTCTTTTCTACCAACAGGTCCCATTAGGCCCACTGCTATTTTCTCTAGAAGTATGAAAGCAAGGTGGAGAATTGTCTTCCTAGGCAGGCCCAGTTAACAGTGTACAGATAGAAGGCAAAGGCTGAGGGAGCTTTTAATTTTTCTTCTGGCCAATCTGACCTTTGAGACTAGACGGCTTGTAGAACAGCCCCAGCTTTGCAATCGTTACCATTGCAGACTCATTTTTATTAGAAGTCAGTGACGGGGGAACCTTTAACATTTTCAGCTCACCCTTTGGGCTGGAATTTATCAGGCTTGTTCTGAGCCCAAAGGTGATTCCCCACCGCTCACCTCCACTTCTGGAAGTTCGGCAGGTTTTGCTCAACCATTTTTATGCTGTTGAAGCATGGCACACAGTTATCACATGCTCTGAAAATTGTTTTGATATTTTCCACCCACATCCAGCCAAATAGCAGGAGCAAGGTTTTTTGTTTGTTTGTTTGTTTGTTTTGTTTTGTTTTTGTTTTTTTTTTAAGTAAAAATGTTCCTGTGGCCTCCTTTGAGTCTAAGAAGTGTTTCTTTGGCACAGTGGGAGATCTTCTCTGCCTGTAGCAGTACAGGAGAAGGATCGTGGGCTGTGCAATAGGACAGACTGTAGTTTGAATCTCACTTTCTTGAGCAGCCCTTGTGTGATCTATGGCATAGCCTTTCACTTTTGAAAGCTGTGTTGATATTCCTCATTCATGAATAGATGGCACTCCAAATTTAGGGTGAAGATGGGAGTTGGTGCACATAAACCCAAAGGTAATCCTATCTATGAGCTGCTCTCTCAAGTCTGATTGGGAATTTTTAAAAATAGACTTTATTATTTAAGTAAAGTCTAGACTCACAGTAGAATTAGTTAGAAGGTGCAGAGATTTCTGGTAGACCCCCTTTCTACTTCCACACACACTATCTTATCCTACTCTCAATATCTCCTATGAAAGGGAAACTGTTGTTATAGTTGAGGTATCTACACTGAACTTTCATCATCACCCAGATGCAGAGCATGTCCCTGTTGTACATCTCCCAGCTTTTGACCAACAGAATGATACATATCCACTGGCATAATACCTTATGTGGTAACTTAATTTCCCCAAAGTGTTTTTTCCTCTCTGCGTTTTCATTCTGTCCCCAGCCACCACCAATGTTTGTGTTGTCTCCAAGATTTAGATTTTATATATATAATATATATATATATATGTATATGTACATATATATGTATATGTATATACATATACATATATATATATATAACCTTTTCAATTGGCTTTACTTTCTTAATTTACATTTCATATATATATATATATATGTGTATAACATTTTCAATTGGCTTTACTTTCTTAGTTTACATTTCATCCATGTCTTCCTGGGTTGACAACTCTCTGCTTTTTATTGAATAATATGCATTGCCTGGAGAGATTAAGTCCAACAGTCTATTCAGCTACTGAAGGCTTCCAAATTTGGCATACAGATGTAGAAATAAGACAGTTCTAAGCATCAACATGCAAGTTTGTGCAAGCATATACTCTCTAGCTTCTTTGGCAAATATGAAGGAGTTCAGTTGCTCAGTCAGATAGGAGTAGTTTTGCTCTGTGCTCTTTTCAATGCTTGCATTGCTGAGTTCCCACTGCAGTGAATGAGCAGTGTTGTTGTTCTCTATTCTCACTGGCATTTGATGGTGTCAGGGTTTGGTCTGGATTTCATTTCTACTAGTAGGTGTAAGCTTATTTCTTAATTTTGCACTACATCTGTGGTAGTTTATGGACAACAATATTTTATATGCTTGTTTACCATCTATATGCTTTGGGCAAAGTGACTATTAAAGAATTTGGTTAATTTTGCTATCTGTTTTATTATTGCGGAGCATTAAATGTTCTTTGTGCTTTTGAATTTATTAGCAATCCTTTTGTAAATATTTTCTATTTCTCATGCTAATCTTTTTAGTCTCTTGTAGATCATTTTTTTTTTTTAAATAGAAGTTTTAATTTGAATAAACTCCAGATTATCACTATTTTCTTTCATGAATCAGACTTTTGGTGTTAAGCCTAAAATTTTACTACCATGAACATGGTCATTTAAATATTTTCTATTTTTTTCATTAGAATGAATTGAGCAAAGAAGAAAACAAACTAAAATATTTTCCTCCATGAAGACAAGATGAATTTCATCCGTAGGAATACAAGACTGAAAACCTCAATAATTTTAAATGTTGTAAGATTTTGAAGATTAAGAAGGTAGCAGACCAAATAGACTTGAACTTTAGAGGCATTATATTAAGATACACAAAAGATCACAACTAGCTGTACTTCATGATTTTATATTACATAAAAGGCAAAATTAGAGTGACAGAAATTAGGCCAATAGTTGTCAGGGCTTGGAATATAGAGAAAAGAAAGAATGACAGTGGAATATAGAGAAAAGAAAGAATGACAGTGGAATATAGAGAAAAGAAAGAATGACAGTGGATGTTTGGGGCTATTCAGAGTAACAATGTTTAAAAGTTCTTTTCTAAATGCTTATACCTACATCAAAGATTATTTTATTAGATATGAATTTTATCTAAAATTTTAAAAGGGTGATAAAGAGTTGCGTCATTGGCTAAGAACAATTGGTGTTCTTGTAGAGAACCCAGACTTGAGTCTCAGCATTCACATGGTAGTTTACAACCACCCACAACTCCAGATCCAATGGATATAACTCCCTTTTATGACCCCTAAAGGATACCAAACATGCACCTGGTGTGTATGTAGGCAAAACACTCATAGATGTAACTTAAAATAAATAAGTCTATAAAAATTAAAAATAAAATGTAAAATGTGATGGTATGGTATGTGCTCAGTAGTGATTGACTTGTTGTTGATGATGGTGGTGACAAAGTGGGAGGGACGGAGCAGGTGTTGGAAGACAATTTACAAAGGTTTTATTTTTGATGAGGACCAGCTTGAAATTCTTGAGTCATTACAAGATAGATAGCCATAAATCTGTAATTTGAAATGTGCTCATTAAAACGAATGAATTCGGTATGCTCTAAGTTCCAGATGTTCAGGTAAGCATGGCGAATGGAGTTTGCTGACTTTTTCCATTGTTAATGAAGAGTAAATACCAGATGATGAAATTGCCTTGATGGGGATGAGCACAGGGTGTACGTTTGAACCACATTATCCAGACTCTCTGAAGCTTCCAAGAAAACAATCACAGAGAAGTAGATGATTTTAGGAAATCCTTCCCAAAGTTATTTCTCTGCAGAGGCTAGAAGAGCAGTGTTTTCTTGTGTTTAGATTTACAGGAGAGTGTTTGAGAAGAGGAGATATCCGGACGGCAAAAGGAATATCACAGGATGCAGCAGCAGCAAAAGATCTCGGCCTTTGGTTTCGGAATCAGCTGGTGGGAGACCCTAGGTCTGTGTGGCTGGAATTAGACTACACATGCTGTTAGACTGGCTGTTTGGAATTGTCATCCTCTGGCACAGAATTGGCTAAAGTTTTCCTCACTCTTTTCAGTTGTGTGATATTTGACATGTGAGTGACATGGTCTGAACATTGATTTAAGTATCCTAAAAACTGAGGGTGCAGTTATCACTACTGAAGTATTTTTAAGAGTAGAGCTAATGATCTCTAAGAAGTATCTAGTGCATTCTTTACAACAATCTTGTGAGATAGATTTATTTACCACTGATCTATTTTATTAATAGAAAACATACATGGGCCAGGCAGTGGTGGAGCACGACTTCAGTCCCAGCACTTGGGAGACAGAGGCAGGCAGATTCCTGAGTTTGAGGCCAGCCTGGTTTACAGAGTGAGTTCTAGGACAGCCAGGGCTATACAGAGAAACTCTGTCTCAAAAACAAAAAGACAAAACAAAACAAACAAAAAATCCAACAAAACATATATGGGAAGACAGGAAATTTGTCTATGGGTGGATGGAAGTAGCCTAACCATAGTTCTATTAACCACTCAGCTCTGACACTCCTGGTGTAGGTCATGAGATTACAATAAGTAGTGAGAATCTGTAGAAAGTTCAGTAACATGGATTTCTCTTGCAATACGATTGACTTATCATATATTGTTGGCTCTCATGCCAGTCTCTGTGTGTATATTCATATGCATTTGGTGGGGGCAGTATACACAAATAAAATGCAATAAGTACCCTAGCAATGCCATGGAACACAGAGAAACACACAGAGAAAAACAAGTTTGACTCTCCATTTGCTCTGTCCAAGATGTAAACTGAAACAGGCTGTTGCAGAATATTCCCTGTCCAATCCCTTTAAACATTAATACAACAAGAAGCCTGTGACTGGACAGGAAAAGGGGAGGCAGAGAGAGAGGAGTTGCATAGACGGAGATGGGGGAGGCAGGTAGGGGAGGAGGAAACAACATGCAGGACAAACAGGATGATTCAGATTCCGTGTGGTTTTAAATACCCACAGGTAGCTATAAATATAATAAGGAGAGAACAATTAGGATAAGTTGTCTAATCTAGCTGGACAGCTTGTATCATTATCAATTGGCCCTGAATTTATTGTGTGGGCATCTTGTATATTGAGAATTTATTGATATATAAATCTGACTGATTAATTATAAACTTTTAGACTTTTGTTTTACTGGGTTACTGGAATGTGGGACCACTGACCACAGGGGGTCTATGGCTGAGAAGGTTTGGGAGGCACCGAGACAAGTGAACTGGAGATGGGAAGACCACGATAGGTCACTGTGAGGGACTAGTTTAGAGACAGAGGCTGTGAGACTGCCACCAGGGCAGAGAGTAGCTGGGTGTAGTGCAGGAACTTACCGTTAATTTTTAATATTTCCCACAACAGCAAACCACTTGTTATAATGAAAAACTCCTAAGTGTGAATATACTCTTTACTCTCTCACCAGTACACAGTCCCATTTAAATAAAATAATGGTTATAATTGAATCAAGCAAACATACGTATATGTGTATGTGTATATGTACATGTATGAACTTGGTACATTTTTTTATAGTTATAACACGTAGATCCTCTCAAGAGAAGTTTGTGGTCTATCAAGGCAAAGAGAAACCATATATCGAACTTGACCTTACAGTTTCCATTGGATTGCTAGAGATTCATAGTTGATGCCTTCACTTCTGGATAGGAGAAGAAAATTGAAAATTGTGTTCCTTTCACACGTGAGAAGTTTGACCACAGCAACAGAATGTTTCATCTTTAGTAACTAAGGGTCTGAATTCATGGTCTGTTCACAGGACACTTCCTGCTTTAGTTAGCATTTTCATTGCTGCAAAAGAAAACATACTCAGAGTAGCATCTCCAGGACTCGGCCTTCTTATTTGTACAGTGGTGGTCTTTGGTAAGCCTTTAGGAACGTCGAATTGGAAAAATGAGAAATCATTTCTGAAAGGACGTGGAGTTTTACTCAATGAGTTAGCAATATGTTAGTATCCCACAGAAAGCATCTTTGTGACTCTCAAATCTCCCTACCCAGTCTACTCCTCATAATCTAAGTACCTTTCCTAGGGTTCAGGAAGAAATTTAGGATCTGATGACACTTTTGCCTCTGACACTGGAGGTAAACATTAAGGATCAGGGAACATTATCCTTGTGTTAATATATGAAAGGGAACAGCATGGCCTGGTGAGGAGGAGGGATATTGCTATCTGCATATGACTTGAAAATTCTTTAACAAAAACTGCATTCATCTATTACCCAGGATTCCATCTGTGTCTTTCAATAAGGATTAGAACTCATAGAGAGCAGAGGTGATAACTCCTTTTTTCCTACATCCTCAGGACTTAGCACAGAATCCTGCACAGAGTAGGGGCTTTGTGATAGTCTTCTGAACCAACTTGAACTCGAGAAAACACTAAAATATATAGACATCTGTTAAACTCCACAGTAGCAAAAGCCCTGCGAAGCCTGAGTGGAGTTTACTCCTGAAACGCAGTCCCATGCCTAGGAGGAGGTGGAAGGCAGCTCATTCTGTCTAAAATATAGATGGAGATCATTTGTCTGTAGCCTTGAGGTTTAATCTTCTCTTTAGACCCTTGAAAACCCATGACATTGACTGCTGAAACTCATCACTGAGCAACAGTCCTTAGTCCTCCATTCTTTTTCAATTCTTTTCTTGAGAAACTCATCTGATTGGTACGGTCATTATTCCATGAATCTTAGGTACATCTGCTTCAGGCTCTTAGAAATGTTTTTCACCTGCTTGCATCTACCAAGAAATCAAAGCTTATAACATGTTCTGTACTCTGCATGTCCTCATGTTTCCAGAAGATGGCTTCTTTCTGAATTGACTTTAGAAGAATTTATAGTCACCAGAAAAGACACCAGCTATGAGGTAGAATGCTGCAAAGACTGAGGTAAGTGAAGAAGGGAGAGAATGAGTCAAGATCGAGGAATGTGAGGTCAGGAGCAACTGGGAATATGTCTGTGGAGTAAAAGACTCATATATACAGTAGCAGGTCTTGCACAGTGTGAATGGTATGCAACTTCTGCAATCATGGGACTGGAACATTACAGTGAGTTCACCTTCTGTACTTTCTTGTCAATGCCATTTCTTGCCCTTCTCAAAGCCTGCTCCACTGTGTTTTTTAACTGCACAGTTTCCTAAAGGCAGCACTTTAGCTAATGGACACCCATGTTGTCAATTTAGAGCTTCCTTCTGAAGGTTCTTTCCCTTAGAACACACATGGCTTATTAATTATTTGCTTTTGATGATAGGACCTGAAATTGAGCTTTAAGGTGTAAATCCAAGGAACCAAACTTGATTTTCCAAAAGATGATTCTGATGGCTTGTGTAGGAAATGTGTCTACAAAAGGAAACAACCTAGGCCGTGAGAAGGGATAGAAACTGGCTGAGTGGTCCAGGGGAGAGGAGGGAGGTGTGTATGAGGATATAAATAAAGAAAATGGTTGAGATAATGAGGAAAAGGACAAAGCCTCTGCTCCACAGGGAAATGGCTAGATGCTTTAAGAAGGTTTCTGGCCAGGATACAGAAAGGCCACTGTCAGATCCTAATTTATTCTTGAGCCTTAGGAAAGGCATTCAGAATATGAGGGACAGACCGGGTAGAGGAATTTGGGGAGCACAAAGATGCTTTCTGTAGGATACTAACATGTTGCTAACTCACTGTGTTCAGGAATCCTTCAGGTTGTATATTGATGAATCACCTCAATGAAAAAATTTTTAAAAGCCAAGGCAAAGTCACATGATCTGCTAAGGTACATGTTGAGCCAGATACAAAACATACATATTGTGAATGACTGGATCCCACATCTCTGTGATTCTTTCAGGATTCTCCTACAAATCCAAAGAAGATAACCTGTTGTTCTTGACCAGGCACAATGTGCCAACACATCATACCCCAAGGCCTTTGCTCCTAAGATGTTCGTGGCCTCTAGGTATCTACTATCAAATCTCTGTGTTTTCATGCTCAGCTCTAATGTTTACTCTCTCTCAAAGTTGAGAATGCTCTTCACCAGTGAAAAGTTGCATTTATAGTGGAAGTTACACATTTTCACCTGCCCTGTGATCTTAGAAAGTTTCTTGAACCACCAATAATTATGAACACCTCTTGCATGGGGCAACTACAAAGGCTGAATGGGATAGCATATGTGGAATATATAACAACATAAAACCTGCTTGTAGTTGACAGAAGATAAAGTTGTCCTTACTGAGTAATTACATTTGTACCTTTTTCCATAGCCCTCATGTGACAGAGCACTTATCCATAGCAGATGCTTAGAGTTGCTCAAAGGAGTGAGCCAATAATATAAAGAGCCTTTTCAGGTACTAAATACACACATGTATACATGCGTGCTCATACAAACACAGACACACACACACACACACACACACACACACACACACAGACCCATGTTGAAGATCATTCTTTATACTCCCATTTGCTACTAAGAATCGAGGGACTTGAGAGGGTGGCAGAGGCAACCATGAGATCTGGGGATAAAGGAACTAATGTAATAAAACATGCATGGTGTGGCTGTGAGTGGGGGGTCTGTGTAATAGTATATTTGTGAATATAGTTATTGAGACAGCTGAGTGTAAATATGTGCAAGCGAGTGTATATGTGTGGAATTGAGGAGACAGAGCACATAAAGCAGCTGAGGACACACACATACCTGCCCCATCTCCCACTCTGGGTAGACTCTTTTGGGAAGGCAAATACAAAATGCTCAGAAAATGTACCAGTTCAAGAGTTGGTACAGGAGAAGTTCAGCCACTAAAGCCTGATTTGAGCAGTAAAAATCTGCTTGGTATGCTACCCAAATTGGCTCTGGACTTGACATTTCTGACTCCTTCTGGAAATGGCTTGGGTGATTTGCTCTTGGAACACAATTATCTATCTTGGTACCAAACCAAAATTTCAGATCACTGTTATGGGTCTGAACTGAAAGGACTCTGGACAGCTTGAGAGTGGTGAGCATGGACCTGGCAGACCTTGCCTTCTTCCCCGTTCCCTCTGCCTTACTAAAATCTTTTATGTTATATTCCTAAACCTAGCCGCCAAGGTCTTTTCCCTTATTTGTCCAATTTCTCCTCCTGAGACTGACTACCAAGGTCCAGCTACCAAAGCATTGAAGTCCAGCAATCAAAAGCCCCCTTTGGATCACCTAATTAACATGCCTGAGCAGAATATATCATTGCCTTGTAGCTCCAAATAAAACAGATCTCCTTCTTTTTGTCTCTTCTTTAAAAAATACTATTTTTCTGCCTGACTAAAGTAGCCTTTAATTTTTCTTCCCCAGTTGATAAAGGACATCTCTGTGAAAACGTGTATTTGGGTGTGTTTTGTGCCTAATCCAGGAACTGAGAGGGAACTCTTGCTGTGGTGGGGTCTCCTTCATGGCCTACTACCACAGACTGGGGTTTCTTATGGGGGTCCCTTTTTCTGCAGGACGATGGGTTCTGGCCAGGTGTGCACGGGATTCGGCTTTGACAAACAGACTAGACACGAGTGGTGTAAGGTCTGAGTGTATTTCTTAAAAAATGACATGAGGCTTTTACAATCATTGCAAAAGAGAAATGAAAAATCTGGCAGCTCAGTAGTCAAGGTACATCTGAGGCCACCTAAAACACACTAGGTCTAAAACAGCAGCCATCTCCTCTGGACTAGTGCAGCACCCCCGGGCTCCGAGTATGTTCGGGCCGCATGGGCCCGGCCGGAGTCCCGGGAGGCTGTGGGTG
This sequence comes from Mastomys coucha, assembly GCF_008632895.1. Classification (NCBI taxonomy): domain Eukaryota; kingdom Metazoa; phylum Chordata; class Mammalia; order Rodentia; family Muridae; genus Mastomys; species Mastomys coucha. Next base: position 35,901,254 of record NW_022196912.1, read on the forward strand.
CATGAGCCAGGAGGGTAGAGGCTCAAATCTCGAATCTTCAATGCTGAATGCCCAAATCTCAAATGCTCAATCTCTTGATTCTCGACTGGTGCTGCACCCCCCGGGCCCAAGCGCTCTGGGCCCGGGGGGCTACGGACTGCATGAATCTAAGTCCTGGTCCACCTAAGCTCTGGTTCTAGCCTGAGTGCGAGTGAGTCCGAATGTTGAATGTAGACTCTAGAATGCTGAATGATCTATGCTGTCTTTCTGTTAAACTTTAATGCCCTACCCACAATGCTGGAGGCAATTAGTTAGAATGGCTTAACATTCCAGCCAGGGTTTGACTAGGATGTTGGAACATTGGTGAAGGTCAGAGAGCAATGTCCAAATTTTCTTTTTCTAGCCGTTAAGAAATATCTTTGTGGGCCCCTAGCACACAAGTACGAGGACATATCTGGGCTACCTCTGAGTTTGGGGTGCCAGGCAACAATGCGGAGGCAGGAGACTGACTTTCCTTGAAGTTTACGCCTCAAATACTGCTGTCACGCAAAGTGTGCGTGGCAGCCTACCACCTCTGTTCTCTGGCTCTGTTCAGTTCATTGGCATTGTCAAGCACTCTTGTTTTCTTTATCTTTGTCTCCTCCCAAATATTACTCCCTTAAGAAAGTGTTCTTGGAAGCATTCCTTTACATCTCCAGACTGTAGTATTAATTTTGTTATTTAATACGACTTTTTAAAAGCTATTATACAAAAATATTCCTCCCTGCAGTATTTCATATGGAGTTTTCAGTTGATCCTGGCTTCACATCCTCTCCCCCAACTACGTGACCACTGTTCCCACTTTTATCTTTCCTGGTAATATACCTGGAGTATTTTCTGTTCCACTTCCTCCGTATATGGATTTATTGCCCTCAGCACACCCTCCATTAATGAATCCTTGTTTCTCATCCCATGGGTCCTTTTCGATTTCCTAGTCCCTATCTACATTTACCCCTAAGTAAGTACACACATATAAAAATTAGTAGGCATGATCTGCATGTAAAAGAGAACATACAGGATTTGTATTTCTGAGTTTGAATTGCCTCATTTAATATATTTTCCAGTTCCATTCATTTTCTTCCAAATTAAATTTTTCCTATGACTGAGGAAAATCCCATTGTGGATTAGCCATTTGTCTACTGATAGACATCCAGACTGATTGGTTTCTGATTAAAAAAAAAAAAAAAAAAAAAACGAAATGATTTCCAAAATGCCTGCCTGTTCCTGATGTCCAGGGTTTATGTCATCTCTCCCTCAAAAACCTTTTATAGCAGAGTTCCTTCTGGAAGGACAGATGACAGAGCTATGGAAAAATGGCCCAAGTCAACATTTCGTACTGGAGGCTGCTTTGTTGTGATCTGCAGAATTCTACCACCTTCATCCTTTGTGGGGCTGGGCATCATGCTTTCTGCTTGGTTATTTATATTTTCAGCAAAGCCCACAATACAGACTTCAGTCTTTCACAGGGAAGAAATGTTGCCTTTTGAGAATCAAACTTTAACCTTTACACAAAAACAAGCCAAGGGAAGAGGGATGGTTCTGAAATTGCTTCCCTGCCCTGTGAAAATGGCGAGTGACACAGAATCAAAACAATCTTTCTAACTGATACAATGTGCAAAATGTTTCCTTCCATCTTCAGAGTTCAACTTACTAGCAAGCAAATAGGATACACCCAGAATTACAGTCTGTGGGGCCTGGGACCATTGCTTCAACCAAGTACACATTAAAAATGCTTGTGAAACATAGTGACTATAACAAACATGTGTAGACTTTTCTTGTCATTATTTTCTGAAACGTTGATTAGAGCTCAGATTTTGATAGTATTTATATTATGTCAGGTATCATGTTTTTCCTAGAGATAATTTAAAGCATAAAAGGGGATGGAGAGATTGCTCGGTGGTTAAGAGTGTATTGTTTTTGTAGAGGGTCTGAGTTTGTCTCCTAACATCTATACCATCTATTTCACAACTGCCTACAGTTCCCGCTCCAGGAGAACTCATGCTCTTTCACTTCCAGAGGCACCTGCAGTCACATGTATAATCCCCCCCTAAACACACATAAATATATTTAATTTAAAAATAAAGTATATAGAGGGATGTGCATAGTTTACCACATGATTTTATGCAAAGGACTGGAACAGTTGTAGATTGTTGTATTTGTGACCTTGGAACAAATTCTTGCAGAGACTGAAGAACAATTATAGTTCATGAACAATAGACTATATTTTATGTCTGACTAGTAGAGGTTTTTTTAGCAAACACCTCAGATATTACTTAGAATAGGAAAGTATAGTGGGAAGGGTTATCTCAGCACTGAATTGATGTCCAAAGCCCTTTAGTCTAGGGGCTGGATCTTACGAAGATTTCATTTCCCTAAGCAACAAGTGTTTCATATTCATGTTAGGCTTAAAACAGTGATAGACATTCTAGTTTCTACACTGGGATCTTGCCACCAGCCAGTGACCAACTGGCATCTTTCCTGCATTCTCCCTTCTACAGAACCAGCATGAATCCTAGAGAGTAGTCCCACTTTCTATGCCTAAGCTGGATCCAGTTACTGTAACACTCCAGCTCTGTTATTGGTGTGGGCTGCCCTGGTTTAAATCAATCAGACAACATTTGCCTATATTTTGGCCATGGGGGACCAGTTTCTTAAAGGCATCATGGCTCATCTCAGGTCAATGAGATGCGAGGAAGAAATGTGTTGGGAAATGTAGTCAATGCCTTCCTACCTTCTCTCTAGCCCTTTGGGAATAACGTGGTCATTTTGCCTTTAAGAGCCTTGAAAAGGGACTCAAAATGCATAGGAAACTAGAGCAGAGTGACCTCCAAAGAAGACACTAGACTCAGACAAACAGGAAGTCCACCCTTCTGTTGGGCTTCTTATGCTTAGACCAAATAGCTTATTCATTATTTAAATTAGGTATATTGTCTCCCTGTGGTTGGAACATGAAATGCACTAATTGATAGATAAGGATAATAGACTTGGGAGGAGGTGTAATATCAAAGATTTCCAAGGAAGGATAATTGATTCCTTGCATTTTGAGAGGTTGTTAGTGGTTCTGTAGGTCTGGGTGGCTCTGGTCCTCCTAACTTTTGGACCCTGGATAGTGTACTTCTTGAAGACCCATGTTTTCCCTACCCTTGATGACCTAGTTCCCTGAACAGCATTTGCAAATGAAGAAACCAATGAATGAATCAATGAATCTCACTTTCCTAAGCCACACAGATCCTAAGGGACAAAAATCTACTGATTAAAAAGGCAGCAATTAATAGACACTAGATGAATCAGTGACTAATTCCAAGATAGCAGAAGACATAGGAAAGTGGCTTATGCCCTCCCGTGACCTCTGTCTTTGGTCTGAATCATATTAAAGAAGTGAGGGCATCATACTACCTGTAGCCAGAATAGTTACCTAGTGGATATTTGTAGATGTGGTGCCTGCCAATCAGTACATTTTTGGAAATGTTTCATCAAGAAGCTTGCTATCTTGAAGGATTGCATATCTGCCAGGTGGGTGTGTGTATTTTTCTGGAGGTGATGGGGTAGATCTGATATTATGGAAAGTGACAACTCTACAAAATTTCCCAACAGTTGGTTCCAGAAGAGCTCTGTCTTTGGGACTCCCAACATAATTATGGTACCAACTGCTTTGTCTGTGCCAGCCAAGCCTCTGGAGAAGGCCAGAATCAATCTCTATCATTTTGCTTTTATTTCTTCAGCAACCACAAATGCAGAAATCAACAGGGGATAACATGTGCTTTTCTCTTTTGTGGGCATCATTTGAAATCAGAGAGCTCAGTTAAGTCATCCAGTCACCAATATCAATGCACTGATTCCTGGAGAGATCTGAAATCCTACATATCCCTCCAACAACCTCTAGCATCCTGCTTCATTAGTCACCAGTTTTCCCCTCATGCTTCTGTGTCCCATGCTTGCTCCTGGAGTTTTGCTCTCAGCAAATGAACATGTATCTTTATCTTCACTTACAGATGTAATGGCGTTTTCTTCTAACTACTGTCCCCTCTACTCTGTTTTATTTCTTTTCTATCTCTATACACTTAAAACCATTGTGATTCTGTACACAATTCTCAGCTCTCCATCTGAGTTATACACATTCACTATGTGACTTCTAAACCAGTCCTCAAAATTGCTCTCACCAGGTACAACTATGAACCTCTGGTAGCCAGATTCTTTGGCCTTTCAAGCTGATAAAGACACTTTAGATGGTAGTAATTTTTCTAGAGAAGATTGGAGCAGGTTCTGGAAAGAGCTGAGTGCTACGACTCTCCTGGAAGCAGTTCAATGAGTGACACTTCTAGCTTGAGTATGATGTATTCCCCAAAGGTGTGTGTGTTAAAGCCTTGGACATTGTTACTGTGTTACTGAGAGATGATGGGAACTTTAACAACTTAGCTTAATTGGAAGATGTCATAGGGGGATGTCCTCCTACCTGTCCTCTTATTCTTGGCAGCAATGGGGTGAACAGCCTTTCTCACTGAAGGCTCTGCATACATGCTGGTAACACTCATGGGTGCTGTAAAAACAACACCAAACAATCACAGACCAAATCAGAACTCTTTTCCTTGTTATACTGTTTATCTCAAGAGTTTATTTCAGTAACTCAAAGATAGTACTTATGCTCTAACAATGAGATGGTTTTCTAAGTACTTGTACGCTTGTAAAGGCAAATGTGGCCTGGAGAAACAAAGCAACTAGTTGAAGATTACATAATGTAGGTTATGACTTGAATTCAGCCCTCTCGAATCTAAGAATTCATAAAGGACCTTCTCTATACTGTGCACTGCTCCTAGGTATTTTGCCCCTGAGATCTTAATGGTATGATTCACATCTACATCTTACACATTGTAAAAATAAAGTACAGAACAGTAAATAACTTGCACAATTCTACAAAGCTGGCAAAGGAAGGGGTTAAACTTGACTGTAGAGCATGCAAGTTAAGAGCTATTCAATGGTATAGCTATACTCTCTTGCTTTTTATTGTTCATTCAGGATTTTTATAAGTAGGGAATATGACATGTCCAGGTAACTAAAAGTAGTCCCAAGGTATTACTATTCTTATTCCCAGAGGTCTTTGGGGTGTCTTTGGACATCCACAGCTTCTGAATAAGTCTCCTTCTACTGATACCTGACCACACAAATATACTACTTCAAATTAGCCCACTATATAATGCTTCAGTAAATATTATTTATGTATCTAAGATAGGCATTCTGCAAACACTTATCAATTTTCCCTAACAGTGTCTTTTTACAGTGTTGTGAGTGATCCTCACAACTCTCTTATCATACTCAAACCATAAAGTTTGCAATAACCATGGGATGAGGTGTGAGTACAGAAAGGTTCTAGAAATGTTCATTACAAAGGAATTAGTATTCGGTTTGCTCCTGTGTAAATACCTTCTGTTGAATTTCCCATAAGACTAACCCCACTTATTTAATATTCTAAAATGTTCCCTTGAAGTCAAAGTCATACATAATTATATAGAATCCCAGTAGAAGACAAGAAGGACATACTTCTGAAACAGAAGCCCTGCAAACAGAACAGGGGTCACACCACATAGTTTCTTTATAACCTGGTGTTAGCTGTTTCCCCCAAGATAAAGATTTTAATAATTAAGGGTATTACTGAAAGCACAGAGAGTTGCCAATTAATGTAATATATAATCCCCTTAGTTTCCCCACATTTCATGGTACTTTTATAACAATAATGCCACTTAATAATAGTTAAACCTTCAACAATGCCAGCAGCACCAACATCTGCATAGTAATTTGTAAAATATTCTCCTATAAAATATTTGAAACAAGGTTTGGGTAGGAATAGGTATATCCTGAAATTTTCCCTGACATCAGTAAGATGAGTGCTCCAGGGTGGAGCTAAGATGAGTTCCCAGGGATGTGCCCCTGGGTGCTTTCCCAGGAGTTCTAGCTCTTTACTCTGGGTTAGGGACTGGAACAACTCTGAGCATCCCACAAAGGAGGGGAGAGGCATGCATACAGTGTATAATAAGAACCATATCCCTTCTTTGATAGAACTATCTCACTGTATCCTTATGCCAAAAATGTAAGCTAGCTATTTTTCCCTCATTTGTAATTGTGAAGCAACAGTGCATAGGCCTAGCACAGGATTGTTATTGTCATCTAGACCTACTTCAATCTTACAGATATTAGGGATTAGGAAAAAACTACTATGCAAACTAGCATTCACTTGATCCCACCCAAAAGGAGGACTTGAAATATTCAAAGGGATTTCTAGTTTATACACCCTGAACTCACTTATATTACAAGCATTTACATATAGCTCAAGCATTCAGAAAGTATGACCCAAGGTCAAAATGCCTCCCCTAAATGGGACTTCACTTTTTCTATAAGGAATTCCAACGAAGAACAGTGGTATATGTCTATAACTGATACTGGAGAGGCAGTTGCAGAAGAAACATGAAAAGTTCAAGGCTAGCCTGGTTTATAAATGAATTCTAGATCCTATAGTAAGACCCTATCTCAAAAGATAGTTGCATAGATAGATGATCGATGGATGGATGGATGAACAGATGGGTGGATAGACAGACAGATAGATAGATAGATAGATAGATAGATAGATAGATAGATAGATAGATAGATAGATAGATAGATTGAAAATGCATTTTTAATTGAAGAAATCCCAAATATTCACAGAGGTACAATTCTCAGTATTTCTTTTTATTTGTTTTTTTTTTAATTTTATTAGATATTTTCTTTATTTACATGTCATATGATATCTCCTTTCCCAGTTTCCCCTCCAAAAAATACCAAAAAACCAAAAACCCAAACCAACAAGAACAAACCCCTGTACCCTCCCTACTCCCCTGCTCATAACCCTACCCTCTCCTGTTTACTGGCCCTGGTATTCCCCTACACTGGGACACAGAACCTTCACAGGGTCAAGGGCCTTTCCTCCCATTGACGACCGACTTGGCCATCCTTTACTATACATATGCTGCTGGAGCCATGAGCCCCACCATGTGTACTCTTTGGTTGGTGGTTTAGTCCCTGGGAGCTCTGAGTGTACTAGTTAGTTCATATTGTTGTTCATCCTAAAGGGCTGCAAACCCTTCAGCTCCTTGGGTCCTTTATCTAGCTCCTTCATTGGGGACCCTGTACTCAGTTCAATGGATTGCTGTGAGCCTCTACTTCTGTATTAGTCAAGTACTGTCAGAGACTCTCAGAAGACAGCTATATCAGGCTGGATTGTCCTTCCTTCAGTCTCTGCTCCAAAGTTAGTCTCTGCAACTCCTTCCATGGGTATTTTGTTCCCCCTTTTAAGAATGAATGAAGTTTTCACATTTTGGTCTTCCTTCTTGTGTTTCTTGTGGTTTGTAGATTGTACTTTGTGTATTCTGATCTTCTGGGCCAATATCCACTTATCAGATATACCTAGTAAAAACTTTTATAGGTAAGCCACCCCACCATTCCATGTAGTTTGAATAGATTTTTTTTTTAACTGGAAGAGATTCAGAATTTAGACTGAACATTCATGAGGAGTCCAATGCCAAGATTTATTGCCTGAAAGAACAATATTATAGGCTCCTAACTCTAATGCATTTGGCTGCAAGGTTATATAAATTCAGGCTGCTAAATTTATATCTAATAGACAGTTCAGGTAGTAATGAAATACTTTGAGTGAGTATAATTTTCTCTTCAAAAGAAAGTGACAAAGAATTGCCCAGGTTTTGGGGACAGGTAGTAACATCCTTTATATTTAGGTACTGCCAGCCCTCCAAGAATCTTCAGTTTCCTGGACAAACATCACCAGAACACAAATCTTCATAATGCTTGTGAAAGGAAAGTGGTGACATTATCTTAGATTCTCTAGGTGAAGTGATATTATGGGAAAATGTTCTATTTTAGATAAGTCTAGAAAGAATGGAAGGACTCAGAAGAGTGGAAACTTCCCAACATTCAGACATGTGTACATGAGTATCTCATGGATTTGGTTATGGTGTCTTATGGTTATATTATCAACATTATTAATAGTATCATATTCAAAAAAATCACATTGATCTCTGAGTTGTATTGGCCTGGAAAAACTGAATCCTGCCTATCCTCAGAGATGTCTAGTTTTTCTAGTATTAATATACTGCTTATATTTAAAGAGCTCATAAGGGATTTATCAGATTCTCAGGACTACTGCAACAGAATACCATAATCTTGGAGCCTTTATATGACTGAAATGTATACATTGACAAGGCTGTAGTTGAGAATCTCTTCCTGCCCTTTTCATCTTCAATTAGTTGCCAACAGTCTCCAGGACTCCTTGTAGTTGATTCACGCCAGTCTTTGCTTTCACCTTTATGCGTCAATTCTCTGTGTGTGTCTCATGACATGGCTCTGTGCATGTACATATGTGTGTATGAGTATTTGTGTGAATATGTTTGTATTTGGATATACATGCATGTGTGTCCACTTGTATGTGAAGGGTAGGGCTCAGTCTACAAGTACCACTCCTTGAGTGCTATGTACATGGCTTTTGAGGCAGGATTTCTCAGTGTCCTAAAACTTGCCTCAGGTTAGCTAGTGAGCCACAGGTATCCTCCTGTCTCTTCCTCCTATGTGTTAGTGTTATAAGCAGAAGCCTTTTTACATGGGTTCCGTGGATGGAGCTTGAGTCTTCATGGGTATGTAAACAAGCACACTCTTGGCTAAGCTATCTCCACAGCTCTTTGTGTCCTGTCTTAATGGCCCCCTTCTCAAGTGGACACCAACTATTGTAGCAGATCCATCTCGACTCATTATGACATCATATTCTTTTATTTCATATTGGTATTGGTTAAATTACAAAATAAAATCACTTACATAGGTATTAGAAATTGGGACATCAGCATGTCATTTGTGGAAACATTGTTCTATATGTTACAGATTCTTTGATGTATTGGTGTTCATATATTACCAATTCTCTATTGAGACTCTTTGAAAGAGACATAGATTGTAATAAATGAGACAGACTTGAACTCTCAAGTATGATAACCAAAGATTACAGCTCCCATGGGACGAATGCCCTTTCTGGAAATGCTTTCAGGGGTGATATAATGCTTTGACAGAGGAAAGATTATAAACAAGTTTCCGGAAAAAAGAGAAAGGCTAACAGAGGAAAAGAGAAAGGAAATGAGCTGACAGAGTGAGCTGCACTGAACAGAGGGTCCAATTTCTGTAACCCAGATCCTCATCCCCATCTCTGACAAGATGAAAAATGATACTTCAGATGAGCACCCTAGCCTCAGCTCTTCTCCTACGATATCAACAAACTAATCCCATAGCAAGTCAGATGAGCAACAGCTTCATGTCTTGAAGCTATTACTCTGGACTCAGTTAAACTGCCTCTAGAGAATGTCTATTTAAGAGGATATCCTTTCCTTTTATCGAGGGGCCATATAAAAATGATCAAATAAAGCACGTTTCTATATCACCTATAAAAGTGTAGCCAGAGAGAGTCTCTCTTCCACTCTACCATGTTTCTTACATAAAGATCTCTGTAATGATTGCCTCTTAAAAGTGGATGCCAGTAAAAGGTCTATCTTTCCTGTCAGCCTGTTTTTCTTGTAAGCACAAACAATTTTAGTGTTTTATTGTTGTTTTTTGATTTTTGCTTTTGCTTTCTGAAAAGCATGGCAATTGGTTTTGTACTTCCTACCAGACATTATAAGAGAAGTTTTCATACTATAATCGACCTATCAAAAAAAAAGAGACTCTTCTAAGATTGACAGGGTCTGAATGGAGGTATATAGGCAGCACATAGCACTGCCCTCTGGGTGCTGAGCACGGCTCCAGCAGTTAAACCGGGTCTCTAGACCAGACACCTCAGTATAATGGCAAATTTCAGCATTATGAATATGACAACAGCACTTACTAGAAGCAGCATAACCTGTATTGTGTGGCAAGTGCGATTTGCCTTTTTAGCCTATTCATAATTGTGCAAATTACAAAATAATTTAAAATAAATATATAAATAATAAACAGAAAAATTAGTGGGCCATGTGGACATATTATCTTATACTTGTAGTACTAATACCTGAAGAACTACAGCAGGGGGATTATTGTGAGTTTCAGGGCACCTTTGGCTGTACAGTAAATTGCAGGGCAGCCTGGGCTGTACAGTAAGACCCTATCTCAAAGAACAACAAAACAAAAATAGTAAATAAGGAACAAGATTTGGGGAGTATACTCTCCTGATGTTGCTCCTCAAGAAACCAATATTTTGTTGTTTAATTTTCCAAGTGTTCTTATGGTCAACATGTCCCCACAGAGTATCAGGGAATTAGCATTTCAAAAAGTTCTCTCATGTAGGATTGTAGGATTTTATGAGAACACCTGGACAGAGGCTGGCTTTAGAAAGGCAACCCTATGTCTGGGATTGGATACAAATAAGTTATTTATTCACACCTAATTCTGCACTATGTAAAGGAAGTTTGTATCTATATCATTGCATGTATATGCGTGATAGTTCACCTCATCATGTAGTAGCTATTACATTCAGTAGCTACTACCCGTAAATTACCTATCTCCACCACAGCTGACACATTACATAAATATAAATAAAATTTACTGTAGAAGATGAATGAAGATCACATTTAGATCTTATGGGTTTGGAAGAATGAAACTTGAATGAAAGTCTTTGGACAAGATCATTGAAATATTAAAAGAAGGATTGCTGAAAAAGAGAAAAGTAACAAACATATTCATAATTGAGTAAATGCGGATGATATAGAGTATATCTATTTGTTCAAATATACTTTGTTGTTTTTTATTTTGTTTTGTTTTGTTTGCACAAAGTAGGCAAAGGCCATTGTGTTAACTATTAGTTACAATAGTGACCATACATAATCAATGGGGTAGCAACTGATCTTATTTAATTGCTGGATTAATAAGACATTATTGAATACTTAAATAAATGGAAATTCCTACTTATTCTATAAATGAGAACACATGCTGATAAGATCAACTATGAGTAAAATGTCCTACAAAGTGATTCTTGAGCTTAAGGTTATCAGAAGGGCAGCTCATCCACATGCTTTAGAAGGCTTACTGTCATCACAAAGCACGCCAGTGAGAAAAGCAGCCCACTGCAAGCCTTTCATTCCTTATGGAGGAGAGGCTGAGGTCAGAGAAACCACAGTACATCAGAAGCATCCTCCAACACTTCTAACCACCCTTCATTTTAATATTCTACAAATTTCTGCCACCCTCTAAACATTTCTTTCATATGTATCTCCATTGTCTTTTGTATATGTATATACTTACTGTTAATGAATATATCACTTATTTGTATATTATATACCTTCCTCACTAGCAGTATTCTCCATGTACTCCCGATGAAGACAATGTTTTTGTTGTCTTTGTGTGTCCTCTGTATTTCTGTCAGCTGTATACATGACATAGCAATGTTTATTGAATACATAAGAACACTAGACTAAACTTGTAATGTTGTCTGTTTGTCTTGTGTTATAACATAGCTCAGATGCCAGTATGATACATTGCATTCCATTCTTGGTTATGTGGTTGTCCCAATATAGGGAAGGTGGAGACTCACCAAAGTTCTTCACATGGGTGGTACTCGTATCATCATCTCTGAGACCAGACACCAGATTAACCAGACATCTGTCATGGCTAAGAAGGTGGAGATACCATTGTTGAATCAGTAAAAACACAACACAGCCTTTGAAGGAGGAACATGCACATAGAAAGAGAATTCTGGTGGAACATAAATGACCAGTGCCCAGAGCCAGCTCTGCATTTAGCCCTATCATGGGTGTCCTTACTGATTGTATATAGGTACTCAGAAGTACCATCTAGTATGTTGATGTTGAATATTTCTTTAGTTCTTTCTCAGTCATTCAGTATTCCTCAGTTGAGAATTCTTTGTTTAGCTCTGTACTCCATTTTTTAATATAGTTATTTGGTTCTCTGGAGTCTAACTTCTTTACAGCTCTTTGTATTTATTGGATATTAGCCATCTGTCGGATATAGGATTGGTAAAAATCTTTTCCCAATCTGTTGGTTGCCATTTTGTCCTATTAACAGTGTCCTTTGCCTTACAGAAGCTTTGCAATTTTATGAGGTCCCATTTGTCAATTCTTGATCTTAGAGCATAAGCTATTGATGTTCTGTTCAGGAAATTTTCCCTTGTGCCCATGTGCTTAATGCTCTTCCCCACTTTCTTTTCTATTACTTTCAGTGTATCTGGTTTTATGTGGAGGTCCTTGATCCTGTTGGACTTGAGCTTTGTACAAGGAGATAAGAATGGATCAATTTCTTACCCTATTCTATATCTAAGCCAAATCCTAACTATAGCCTAAAACCTAACTGTAACCTTATCCTTGTACAGAAACCCAGTAAGAACCATAGCCTTGACCCTAATCCTATCCTATTCTAACTGCCACCTAATGGGTAGATCTTTAAACCTCTCCAAGCCCTGGACTTTACAGTCCCTTGCTTTGAACTGAAGGCCTTGGCTAGAGACTGGGCCCTACCCTGTCTTGAACAGAAAGGCCCCAAGGTGAGGAAGGCTACTATCTCCTTGACTTTCTCCTTGTTCTCCTCTTATCAGCTTATTTATCATCCATGCTTTACCAATATACAACTGTTTCCCTCTCTACAGTCAGGCTCCATCTTGTTCTTCATTCCCCTTCACCTCATTCATACTTAGTAGGTCCTGGATACTATCAGTTGCTGATAACAATGAAGAATGTGATAACAATAAAACCCATACCTGGTAAGATGTCCACACCTCCCACTTCTGAAGCTTAATCTGAGTTCTAAATATAGTCTGTTTTCAGAGTTGAGTTGTCTGCATACCCAGAAACTTTCCCACAGATGGTGGGAGAAACAGTCTTCTAAATCATTAGTGAATTTCTATGATCTACCTATTCTTTATCTCCCCAATTCCTGTTGGGGAACTCCTACTACATTGTATAAATATGATCATCCTTTATAAATTGGCCATGTAAATTCATTCTCTGCTACAGAGATAACCAGCCTTCTTTGAGGGTCCAATACTCACTTCCTACTGCATTTTACCAGAATCTCCTTGAGGGTACTGCTGAACTGACCTATGTAATGTGAATGAGTTCTGTGTTTAGTAAAGCATCCAGTCACACAAAATTTAATTTGCTTCTATCTTCCTGTAACAGAAGTCATCTAATAGGATCCAGCCTTCTTTTTGTCAATTATATAACTTAGTATAAATCTGACAGTCAATTTAATAATATCTAATCTTTTCTAACTATAGCCTTGCAGTGGTAGACATTTCTTCAGAAGACTGTGCCTTGCTAGGGATCCCACAAGTATGAGGGGAATGTGGAGTATGAGGTGTTAACTAGTGACAATTGACATGCTCTACATTAGTCTTCCACTTTGTGGTAACTCCCATCAGTTCCATTTTTCTGTCAAGAATGACATAGTTCTTCTGACACTGAAAAGTTGCTTTCTTAATTGTACATAAAATGGCCCCCTTTACAGCTCTATAATGCATACATTAGTAAGTCAGATGTGGGCTTCCTCTGGGATTAGTTATTCCAGCATATTCAAGTTCTTGTGCCTATTGAGGAGTACAGTATTGTATTGTCCCATGTTTCTATGCACAAGAGGGGATGCTAACCAGAGCAAAGTGGTTAGAATAGCAATCACATTCCCCTTGCTATCCATATATCTCTCCCAGAGTGGAGGAAGAATAATTGATTCACTGGTGGGATGCTGGGAGACTCACATTCATTGGTTCAGCTTCTTCATTTACACAACATTAAGATGACAAGTAACATGTTACCCAGGTATTAAATCTCATTCTTCCTTGAGGAGTTGCCTTGACTGCAATGAATATTAATTCATAGCTTTTTTTTTTTACAGCCTTGTAAAGTTCTGTTTCTTTAAGAAAGCAAGCCAGGAAAGGAGAAAGATACATCATTTTATTCCAGTGCATTTCCTGTGACTCAGTAGGTGAGTTCAACTTATTAGGACATGGAGGAGTAATATAGTAAAAGATGCATGTAGCCAGACTTGAAGCTTTGTGCTCTAATCCAGAGCATCTAGCACTAACACTAGTATTATAATATCCTTGATTTGTGCCAATTGCAGTTTCTCAGTTGGTTTGTAACTCAGAGAGAAGAAAGGTGTAATTAATTTATCCATCTAACCTGAACAGCCTTTCCTATGCCAGGTTAGTCACCTTTGATTTATCTATGCTGACAAGGCATAGACTAAAATGCCCTTTATCCTATCATTAAAACAAGTACCTCTCACCATGGTCCCTCAAATCCCCTGCATATGTGGCCTCCTGTTATACCAGCCCACATGTCTTCTCCCAAGGAACTACCTTTTGCCTGCCAGCTAGATCAAGATGGTGTTCTTCAGTTTTTATTTAATTGCTTTGAAGGTAAGACCTTTCTTCCTTTATTTATGAATCAATATTATTCTTTGAAGCTGTGATTAAGTCTGGTTTCTGGATGCTAGAAATTTTAAATGTTTACTTTCATTTTTTTTCTATTTTAACTCAAAAGAGTTTTATTGTCTTGGACAATAATGCTCTTTATAATATTTCGTATGATCTTGAGTGAAAGCGATGCCAAATACCACTTAATTTGGATTAAAGGAGCTTGTTTCAGATATCTGGACCTCTAGAAGAAAGTCTAAGTAATTTTTGTAACACAGAGCTCCCTCTGCCCCTGGGCACTGCATTTCTGAATTGGCTTCTTTCCTGGCTTTTTCCAGTAGTTTGGGACTTGATATACACATATGGCAATCTCTGAATAAATAGAAGTGTAATGACCATTTCCTAATGACTCCAGGAAAACACTTAAGCCTTTTTATACCAGTTTGCAAGAGGCTACCAGTACTCAATGGGGATTACATTAACCAAATGTCTAACACTGAGGAGATGGAAGGGGAAGAGACCACTTCCAGTATATAGACGTGCCCTCTGGTTCAGGCAGGGAGTCACCTACTACCCATCTCCTGAGATGCCTTACTTTGTTATTCTTGAGTAAACTTTGACCTCACTGGTTTGACTAGCCCAGCCAACTGGCAAGCTCCAGGACTCCTCTTTTTTTTTTTTTTTTTAAGACATAGGGTTATAGACATGTACTACTCTAGCCCATACTTCTTATGTGGGTTATGGTTATTTAAATTCAGGTCCTCGTGTTTGAACAGAAAACAGTTTACCAACTGAGCCATCTTCTCAGTCATGTGCATTGACTCTTAAGTTCACTAATGATCATTAGGATCAGGACCACTCCTGGGCACAGGAAGAGACATGCCTTTTCCTGAGACACACAGGGAGAGAAAAAGGTATGGATAATGAGCTACATATACTTCACTGATTTTTTTTTGTTTTGTTTTTTTGTTTTTTTGTTTTTCGAGACAGGGTTTCTCTGTATAGCCCTAGCTGTCCTGGAACTCACTCTGTAGACCAGGCTGGCCTTGAACTCAAAAATCCGCCTGCCTCTGCCTCCCAAGTGCTGGGATTAAAGGAGTGCGCTACCACTACCCAGCATCACTGATATGCTCTTCAATGTTTCTTTGTATGAACCTACAATCTGATCTTTGAAATCCACGATGATGGCTAGATGTTATATGCAGTACCAACTTCACACCGAATAAATAGCCAATTGCCTCTAAGATTCTCCTTTAGATACTCTATGTCCAGTGACCTTAGAAGACCACCATTAACATTTTGAATAGTTTAAAAAAAGGCTCCATTTGAAGTTACCTCTTTATAGTACTAGTGATTAAAGTAACATGTTCAGGTTAGTAGTTATTAGCAGCTAATCTAGATATTCCTAGCATACAGTCCCAGTTCCATTCATCAGCAAACAAAAGACAAAAATATCTTCTTGGAATGAAAGTAAAATCTTTAGGAAAAATAAGCCTTTTAAGATGTCTTTATTTTATATGTATGGGTGCTTTGGTTGCATACATGTATGTGTATCATTTTCATGCCTGATTCCCATAGGGCCCAAGAGAGGGTATCAATCCCCTTAAATGGAGTTATAGATAGTAGCTGGATACAGTATTAGTGCTGAGAACTGAACTCAGACAGTCAACTAGAGCAGGACGTTCTTTTAAGCACCTAGTCATCTCTCCAGATCATATAATATAATCATTTTCAACTGGTGTGTGTGTGTGTGTGTGTGTGGTGTGTGTGTGTGTGTGTGTGTGTGTGTGTGTGTGTGTGTGTAGATGTGTGTGTATACATGTATGCTTGTGAATCCAGGCCTGACACACATATCCAAGAGCCTTTTACCTGACATAGGAGTATTTGCACCTGTATTGAGAGGGGAAGAAAGTACTGACCCCTTGGGGCAAAAACATTGCGAGACTTTGCTTGGGTAAGAAGTATTTTTCAAGTCCTGTCATTCAGAGGAGAAACAATCCTTTTTTATATCAGTCTGAGTTTTCTAGGAAGCAGATTCTCAAGTCTGGCTTAGATGACCTACTTAGGAGAATTAATTTCTTTGTAGAAGTGTGTGGGTCTTGGCAGGTGAAAGGAACAGTTGGAACCTTGCAAATTTGAACTGGAATGAAGTGGATAATAAGGGAAGATAAAATGTTCAGGACTGTTCTGGTGTCTACAGAAGGTTCAGCATGTCTTATGGTGCCAGAGTGAAAGTCAACTGAACAGACACACCCTACATTCCTACAAGAAGAGTTTCCTCTACAAGCCCAGTGTGTTCTGTTACTGGAGGTAGAGCTTTATTGTACCATGTGACAGCTTGGAAATCAGGTACTCTAATACCAGCTTTGATCATATGTTCATGATGAATTTTTTTGTACTCGTTGTGATTTAAAAGTAGTGGATCAATATTATTTGTACTCATAAATGAATTTTTATGACACACCTTAAGCAATCTGCCCCTGGTCCAAGCTGTGGTTGATGCAGAACAGCCCTCCTGGTGAATTCAGGTCTAAGTACACACACTGTGATGGATTTTAAGGCTCAGTGCCTGGGGATCCAGATCAATAACATTCCCTGTGGCTGGAGGCTTGTGAGATACACTCTCATGGCAACCATAGCCTCTCGGTGAGAAGAAAATGGTATTGTCTCACAGTACCAGAGAAAACATCCATGCTGGGAAACCCATAGCCTCCAGCAAGTCGCTAAGAGGTTTGGTGACATGTCCATTTTATGGACTAGGAGAGTAAGGCAAGAAACCCTGAGAGGTAGGATGGGCTGATGGGAGCCTGAGAGACTTTAAGAGGTATAAATGACATCAGATGAACACAATATTTGATAGAACTTTTATTTTTGGACAAACAAGAAAAACCTCTTAACTTTAAAATCAGGTGCCTGGATAAAGCAACCCATGGTTGCTAATTAGTATATCTTTGATGGAGGTTACATACCTCTGAAAGAGAACCAGTAGATTCTTCCTTATATAAAGTACTTAGTGAAAAAGCAAAATTTGAATCCTGCAATTGCTGAAGTGATAAATAGTTGTAAGTTGACATTAGGATTCACGACTATTTTCAGAGTGTAGTGAATTCAGCTTGTACATAACCTTAGATAAGGCCACTATGCTTTCCAGAAATTATGGAACTAGATAGCATTGCCTTAAGGAATGTCCAGCTTGTTTTCTATAGCTCTTTATATTGTAGATTTTTCTCATTTCTAATTAACCTCTTTACCCCAACTGCCTAGGACAATGTTAGTGTCATACATTAGATAATCAATAATGATTGAAGAAATAAAACGTTGAAGAAACTTGTGAGATGAAAATTTTCTTTTTAAAAATTTTTTAACAAGGTTTAATTTGTTATTATGAGTTAACATGATCTCTTCTTTAAAAAAATAGTGATTTTCTTTCTACTTGAAAACGTAAATTTTGAAAGGAGGCCTATAGCAAAGTCTTCAGTATTAGTATGCCAGGGTCATTCATTATCTGTTCCCTGAGATCATGTTCAGGGGCCTAAAATAAAGTCTCTGAAGCTGTGTGTTCTAGCCTCTGCCTTTATTGTCCCATTGCCCAGGCACTTTTGTCCTTTCTGTGTTCTCTGATTCTGTGTAGTTGTTTTTAATATTCACCAACTGACAAACTGAATAAGCTGTGCTTAGTTTGTTATGTGACTTCTCTACTGAGAGTTTTGTTTCCAGCTCACTCGCTTGATTTTGCCATAGACAACTGAATGACAGTGTGTGGCTCTCCACAGTTTCTGATACATGGGACATAGTGTTAGCTTAGTTCTGAAGGATATGACTTTTCTAATCCGGAGAAAGTTTTAAAGCCACATATAGTAGCTCATGCCTGCAATCTTAGCACTTAAAAAGTAGAGACAGGAGGACGAGGAAGCCATCCTCAGCTGAGTAAGTCTGACATAAGCCTGGGCTATATGTCACCCTGTCTAAAAAGGAAGGAAGGAAAGAAGGAAGGAAGGAAGGAAGGAAAAAGGGGAAGAAAGGAAGGGAGAAAGGAAGGAAGAAACAAAGAAAGGAAAGAAGGAAGAAAAGAGGAAGGAAGGCGAAGGGAAGGAAGAAGTTGGAGGGAAATTTTTACCCTTAAGTGAAGATTTTTAAATTTTAAACAAACAATTAAAGAGCTTAAGGCTTCTTTCAAAATAAAAGGCCTGAATTTTCAGATTTAAGACATTTAAGAACTTTCCTTGAATTTTCTCCTAGAGCTTGCTAGGAGAACCTACCAGAAGGTAAGAATAGGCTTCCTGAGGGCCCATGGAGTTGTAGAGCCATGATTAAGTCTCCTCTGAATCCAGCGGCAATGCTGGATTTAGACAAAAGTTATAGATCTTGTTTGGTTCGGTGACCTCCGCTCCTGGGATATAGTGTTAGCTTAGTTCTGAAGGATATGACTGTCATCTTCCTGCCTTCCATCCATGGTGCAAAAGTGGAACTCACAGGAAGGTTTGGGTGATGATCAATCTTAAGTGCCAACCTGACAAGATTTCAAATCACCCAGAAGACAAATATCTGGGCATGTATAGGTGTGAAGGTGTTTCCTGAGAGCTTTAACTGACATGGGAAGAGCTACACTGCATAGGAATGTCATCATACCATGGCCTGAGGTTCTGGACTAAAATGAAAGCATTGAACCACACACAACATTAACCTCTCTCTGCTTCCAGACAATAGAGGCAGTGTGACCAGCTGCTTCACGTTTCTGTCACCATGGTTCACAGCAGCTCCAGAGTATGAGCTAAAATCAACCTTCCTTTTCTGAAATATTTGTTTATTTGTTCATTTGTCCATTTGTTTACCCATTCACTTTGTGTGTACATATTTAGGTACACATAAAGGCTAGAAGAGGCTACAGGATGCCTTGGAGCCAGAGTAAAAGGTGGTTATGAACTGACCAGTGTAGGTGCTAGAAACACAAACTCAACCCCTCTGCAAAGAGAAGGAATTTTACCTGGAGAATCAGCTCCCCAGTCCTATCTCTTCCTTTCATAATTTGCTTTTGTGAGGTATTTTTTTTGCCACAGCAGTGAGAAAACTAGCTAAAATAAAAATAATCAGTACTGAGGAGTGAGACTGTGGCTTTTGATATACCTGATCATGTGAAAGTGGTTTATGGATGGGCTATGAACTTTATCCCATCAAAATGGGATCCAAACAAACCGTTCCTTTTTACAGTCTCTTTTGTTAGCTATCTTGTCACTGTAGCCAGAGAAATAACTAATACAATTTGTAATGCCTAAGTAATTCAGTTCATAAGTGGTGACCTACTAATTCCAAATAATTTATTTGACATGTGCAATTGGCTCTCTAATCTCCTCTTTGTTTCATTGTGTTGATTGATAATGAAAGGGTAACTTACAGCAAAATCAATGCTATACATAAGTTTATTTGTATTTGCCTTTTGATTGGTGACTGTCCCTGTCCATGAGCCAATCCACATAGTGTTCAGGGTAGTGTCCACCAAGATGGAATAGTGTTTATTACAACTTTATTGACCATCCCACTCTGTCAAGTATGATAATAGGTTCCAATCAGCACTCCTGTAGCTAACTGCTACTTCTGTCAACTTCTTTTTTGAACCTTCCACTGAATGTCAGATAAAAAGATTCAGAGCTTCACTGACTTCATGAGAATTAAAGAAAAAAAGTTTCCATGTCCCCTTGGAAAGAGACCCTAGTGGTCACATGGGAAAATCTTTGTGTGTCGGGGCGGAGGATGGGGGCATAAATGAAGTCTAAACCTTATTGTGATAAAAGATGACAGATCTCAAATTGAGCTAAAGCTATGTAACTCTGGGGACTTTCATCACACTTTAACTTTCCATTTCTAAGTGTCAACTCTTTTGACCACTCCACATGCAGGAAGTGGCACTGTTCTGTGGGCTTGTATACCTAGAGAAAAACACCATTCAAACAAGGAGACCACTGTGTAATAGCTTGTATTATAAAAATTGTATGCTCTTAAATATTTATAATAGAAAAGTAATATTCAGCATCTTACATGCATTATTAACAGTATCTAAATACATCTTCTAAATCAATTACAGTGTGTATTGTGGTCCTGCTATCAAAATCTACCTTCTTGCTTTTGGTTATTGGATTGAGGACAAGAAATGATGAGTCTCCCAGGAATGCTATGACCTAGATTCAGTTTCCATATGTTCAATGCTTCCTGAGGTGCTCATATCTGTTCAGCTGTTCACTATTTGTGTCTTCATGGTCATATAAAATGTAAATTTCTCATTATTGTAATTTCAGAAACATAATAAAAGAATGAAATCATTTGTCTGAGGTTTGAGCAAGTTGCAGTCTAGTCCTGACTTTGAGGTTAATTTACTGTGAACCAGACTTGTTGCTTCTAAGGTTCATTTTTCTTCACTGTGAAATGAGGACTAGAAATAGGTAGCTTGTCTTTTCTAGAGCATGGTGAAACTTGGACCCCTAAATTCCCTAGCTGAAGGCAATGACACTACTAGGAACTGGAGAGAATTTTGCTGACACAGCATGGTAATGGGACCATGATGGGACCAAACAGGCAAAACATAAGAAAATAAACTTTAAATGGTTAAGGTAGACTTTATCTGTTTCTTTGTGTTGGTGGATGTGTTTAGATTGCATCTTTGTGTTAAGAACTCCAAAGGAGCTGATCATTTTTCCATTGGTCAATCTGGAGCAAGAAATTATATGGTTCATAGAAGTAGAAAAAGCCACACTCAGAAACAGCATGACTCTCAGGAACTCTGAAAGAACCAGCCTAACAGGTGAGACAAGTCCCTCCACTCCATCTGCCCCTCCTTCCATCCCTGTTCCCAATACCTGGCTTAACTGGGACCTTCACAGGATCCAGCAGAGGCAGAGCATATCCTCCCTGTCACATAATACTCAAAACATCATATGCACAGAACAAAAAGAGAATATTAAAAGCAGTAAGGGAAAAAGATCAAGTAACACATAAAGGCAGACCTAGCAGAATTACACCAGACTTCTCAATAGAGACTCTAAAAGCCAGAAGATCTTGAACACATGTCATAAAGACCCTTAAAGGAATACAAATGCCAACCAGGCTACTATACCCAGCAAAACACTCTATCACCATAGATGGAAAAACCAAAATATTCCATGACAAAAACAACCTTAAACAAGATATTTCCATTCATCTATCCCTACAGAGGATAACAGAAGGAAAACTCCCACACAAAGGGAAACCACACCCACC
>NW_022196912.1:35922945-35924371 GCF_008632895.1 Mastomys coucha
AAAAAAAAAAACAAACAAAACCCCCAAAACAAAGAAATTAATCATATCACAACAAACCCAAAAGAAGAGAGCCTCACAAACATAATACCACTACTAGGAACCAACAATCATTGGTCTTTAATATCTCTCAACGTCAATGGAGTCAATTCCACAATAAGAAGACATAGGCTAACAGACTGGGTAAGTAAAAAGGACGCAGCATTTTATTGCATACAACAAACACACACCAGTGACAAAGACAGACATTACTTCATACTAAAAGGCTAGAAAAAAAAATCCAAGCAAATGGTCCCAAGAAACAAGCTGGAAGAGCTATTCTCACATCCGATAAAATAGACTTTCAAGCAAAGTTATCAAAAAAAAAAAAAAAATGGGGAAGGACACTTTATACTCTCCAAGGAAAAATCCACCAAGATGAACTCTCAGTTCTGAACATCTATACCGCAAATGCAAGGGCACCTATGTTTGTAAAAGAAACATTACTAAAGCTCAAAACATACACGGATCCTCACACAATAATAGTGGGAGACTTTAACGTCACACTCTTACCAATGGACAGATCATGGAAACAGAAACTAAACCAAGACACATTGAAACTAATAGAAGTTGTGAACCAAATGGATTTAACAGATATCTACAGAATACTTCACCCTAAAACAAAAGAATATACCTTCTCAGAACCTCATGGTATCTTCTCCAAAATTGACCATATAATTGGACACAAAACAAACCTCAACAGATACAAGAAATAATCCCATGCATTCTATCAGATCACCATGGACTAAGGCTAGTCTTCAATAATAACAAAAACAACAGAAAACCCACGTACTCATGGAAACTGAATAATTTTCTACTCAATGACTTAATCAGGGAAGAAATAAAAAAAAGGAAACTAAAGACTTTCTAGAATTTAACAAAAATGAAGGGACAGCATGCCCAAACTTATGGGATACAAAAGAAGTGCTACAAGGAAAATTCATAGATTTGAGTACCTTCATAAAGAAATTGGAGAGATCCTACTCTAGCAACTTAACAGCACATCTGAAAGCTCTAAAACAGAAAGAAGCAAACATACTCAAGAGGATTAGAGGGCAGGAAATAATCAAACTCAGAGCTATAATCAACCCATTAGAAACAAAAAGAATTATATGAAGAATCAACAAAACTATGAACTGATTCTTTGAGAAAATCAACAAGATAGATAAATCTTTAGCCAAACTAAATAAAGGACAGAGAAATTAACAAAATCAGAAATGAAAAGGGAGACTAACAACAGAAATTGAGGAAATTCAAAAAATCATTAGTTCCTACTACAAAAGCGTAAAATCTAGTTCCTACTCAACAAAACCGTAAAATCGATTTTCTCTCGGGTGAGTTTCTGAGACCTGAACAGCCAGCCGGGAGCCACAGGCCCCACGACCCCCAG
>NW_022196912.1:35934199-35943408 GCF_008632895.1 Mastomys coucha
AAAAAAAAAAAAAAAAAAAAAAAAAAAAAAAAAAAAAAAAAAAAAAAAAAAAAAAAAAACAAAACCGTAAAATCTAGATGAAATGGATGATTTTCTAAACAGATACCAGGTATCAAAGTTAAGTCAGGACCAGATGAACTATCTAAACAGTCCTATATCCCCTAAGGAAATAGAAGCAATCACTAAAAGTTTCCTAACCAAAATAAGCCCAGGGACAGATGGTTTTAGTGCAGAATTCTATCAGACCTTCAAAGAAGACAAAATACCAATTCTTCTCAAACTATTCTACAAAATAAAAACAGAATACTACCTAATTCACTCTATCAAGCCACAGTTACACTGATACCTAAGTATCAACAAAGAGAGAAACTTCAGGCCAATTTTGCTTATGAATATCCATGGAAGAAATACTCAATAAAATTCTCACAGACTGAGGTTTTAGTGCAGAATTCTATCAGACCTTCAAAGAAGACAAAATACCAATACTTCTCAAACTATTCTACAAAATAAAAACAGAATACTACCTAATTCACTCTATCAAGCCACAGTTACACTGATACCTAAGTATCAACAAAGAGAGAGAACTTCAGGCCAATTTTGCTTATGAATATCCATGGAAGAAATACTCAAAAAATTCTCACAGACTGAACCCAAGAACACATCAAAACCATCATTCGTCATACTCAATGGATCCAATGGATGCAGGGATGGTTCAATATAAGGAAATCCCTCAATGTAATCCACTATATAAACAAACTCAAAGGAGAAAAAAACACATAATTATCTCATAAAATACTGAAAAAGCCTTCCACAAAATACAACACCCCCTCATGTTAAAAGTCTTAGAAAGATCAGGAATTCAAAGCATATATCTAAACATAATAAAAGCAATGTACAGAAAACCAATAGCCATGATCAAATTAAATGGAGAATTCTTGAAGCAATCCCACTAAAATCAGGGACAGGACAAGGCTGCCCACTTCCTCCCTATCTATTCAATATAGTACTTGAAGTTCTAGCTAGAGCAATAAGACAAAAGGAGATCAGGGGGATACAAATTGGAAAAGAAGAAGTGAAGGTATCACTGTTTGAAGATGATATGAGAGTATACATAAGAACTCCTGCCCTAAGATTCTAACAGAGAACTCTTACATCTGATAAACAACTTTAGCCAAATGGCTGAATAAAAAATTAGCTCAAACAAATCAGTAGCCTTTCTCTACACAAAGGATAAATGGACTGAGAAAGAAGTTAAGGACACAATACCCTTCACAATAGTCACACATGATATAAAATATCTTGATGTTACTCTAACCAAGCAAGTGAAAGATCTGTATGACAAGAAATTCAAGTCTCTAAAGAAAGAAATCAAAAAATACCCCAGAAGATGGAAAGATCTCCCATGCTCATGGATTGGTAGAATTAGCATAGTAAAAGTTGCCATCTTACCAAAACAATTTTCAGATTCTATACAATCCCCATCAAAATCCCAATTCAATTCTTCACAGAGATAGAAAAAGCAATTTTGACCTTTATCTGGAATAACAAAACACCCAGTATAGTGAAAACAATTCTCAACAATAAAAGAACTTTGGGGGGAATCATCATCTCTGACCTCAACCTGTACTATGGTGTAATAGTTATTAAAATTACATGGTGTTGCTACAGAGACAGATAGGTACATCAATGGAATAAAATTGAAGACCCAGAAATAAACCCACACATCCATAGTCACTTGATCTTTGACAAAAAAACCAAAACCACACAGTAGAAAAAAAGTAGACAGTACAAATGGTGCTGGTCTAAGTGGTTGTCTGCATGTAAGAGAATGCAAACTGATTCATTTTTATCTCCTTGTACAATGCTCAGGTCCAAGTGGATCAAGGACTTCCATATAAAACCAGATACTCTGAATATTATAGAAGAGAAAGTGGGAAAGAGCCTTGAACATTAATTTTCTGAATAGAATACCAATGGCTCAGGCTCTAAGATAATGAATGACAAATGGGACCTCATGAAACTGAAAAGCTTCTATAAGGCAAATGATATGGTGAATAGGACAAAATGGCCACCAACAGATTGGGAAAAGGTCATTACTAACCCTATATCTGATAGAGGGCTAATATCCAACATATACAAAGAGCTCAAGAAGGTAGATTCCAGAAAATCTGATAACCCAATTAAAAATGGGGTATAGAGCTAAAAAAAAAAAAAAAAAAAAGGCTGAGAAGGGCCTAAAGAAATGTCCAACTTTCTTAGTCATCAGGGATATGCAAATCAAATCAACCCTGATATTCCACCTTACACCAGTCAGAATGACTAAGATTAACAAACTCCGGTATTAGCAGATTCTTTCAAGGATGTGGAATAAGAGAAACACTTCTCCATTGCTGGTGGGGCGGGGGTAGGGCTCATGGAGAGGAGGCTGTGAAGGGGGCTAACATTTGAAATGTAAACAAATAAAATGATTAATAAAAAAATTTCAAACTAGCCAATCCAAAATATTAGAAGTAGAAAGAGAAAGATGATGTAATCCACATGGTAAAATATTTGGACCAATACTCATATGTATGGTAAGGAGATGCCCTGGGAGTATGCTGTGTAGAAGAGATGGTTCCATATGAGAAGGCAGTGGGCATTGGGCAGGTACTTTCAGTATGGCTTAGGTTTCTGAGTCTAAAAGAAACTGCCTCTTAGTTATTCTTCCAGCTCACCTAAATTATCTTTATCATCTTCTCAGCATAACTAAGTTCTGAATTTTGCTGTGGAAAGTTATGGATGTTAGTAACATCCCTCTTTTCTTTCCAGGCTGCTATTGGACATTAGTGACTATGGTAGGAGGAACACGAATGCAGCCCCCCAGGGCTACATGGAAGAGACTGGGGGACTCATTCTATAAGAAGCATTATTTTTGGAAGTCCCAAGGCATGATGGAACTTCATGGCGTACATGTCTTGGAAAGTTAAGATCAGCACATCTATCACCCTGGAAATATTTAACAACATAGGAAAATGAGAGGCTACCCAAGTGTCTTGAATCTCATGTGTTTCATTGAAGTAACTTTAAATAGGCACATTAAGCACAGAAGTCAGAAAGCAACACAGTGTCATTTTGTATCCTATACTGGATATAAAATACCAGGAAAATGTAAAGCTCCATTGGAGCTTTAGATGTCTGGGGACAACTGATCTTTGTAACATTCCTCTTATCTTGGACTCAAAATAATTCAAAGCCATCATTCCAGCACTGCTTTATAGAGTACAGAACAATTAAACCATGACTTTTGATTGGCAATGATCACTACCTAAGCCTTCAAAAAGAACATAAAGTAGGAAAATTCAATTCAAAATATCTATGTATGTGTGTTTGCTTATAAGTCTGTCTACACTTCTGCACAGTCTAACATATATATAATGATCAGACTTTAGAGCAAGGGACCTCAAGTTCATGAGAAAGAAAATACCAGGCCAGAAGGTGAAATTTTTTTCTGTTCTTGGATTAGTCCTGTACCAGTTTACTACCTAACTCTAGATGGGGTTGGGGGAGGTCACCTGGATTTCCATTTCCTTTCCCTCATGTAGAGATGGGAATTAAACCAAACCTCTAAGAAATTTCCCCTATCTAATGGTTCTATGTCATAAATGATTTGGTTCAAACTAGTACGGTAGGGCCAGTATACGTTGTAGAGATCTAGTAAGTTGTGAAGCTAAGTGATAGGCTATGTCTTTCTTTTAGGGGAATGTTAGGAAAAATAAGAGAAAAATAAAATAGAGTATATTGATATTGACCTTTGAGGTTTTATTTTTGAAAATGTTTTCAAAATGGTATGAACAAGCAAAAAATAATCTAAGCAAATAATAGACATTTTGTCATGGAAACAAAAAGACAATAGATGCTGTGCTATGGAAGCAAGGGAAGCTGGCAGTATGAACATGTAATACACTGCAAGAAAATTTTCTGCCTTACCCAAGAATAGGAAAAAAATCTGAACTATTGGCCTCTGTGCTTCCGTAAGAGCTGAAGGTCTGAAATCAGAAATACAATGGCATTGTATTAATTTACATTAAAATGAGGCACATTTTGATAATTCTTTGTTGGGAGAGCCTTTCCTGGGCTTTCTAACATGGTTAGTGGTGTCCCTGGCCACTTACTAGATGCTAATGACACTGGGCTCATCTCTTCTTTGTGGAGGTATAATACCTGTTGGCTGTTGAGTATCCCCTGGGCACAAAGTTGCGTACTATGCTGGAGGGAAGATTTCTGTTAAGTCTGTGAGATTAAACTACAGAGCCAGGTAGTTGCTGGTGTGATGCTTGGCTATTCTATTTACCATGGGTTTGACTTTATATGTAGTTTGTAAACCTTGTCTCTTCATTTCTAACATGAGGAAGGTGTTGACAAACTCCTGCTGTAGTGATAGGATGGGGTTCCACAAGATTATACTTGTGAAATGCCTAGAATATAACAGTGCATTCACTAATGTCTGAGTGCCAAGACACAGGGGAGTGTGGACCTATTCTAGTCTGAAGAAATGAGCATGGAAGATGGTTTGCAGTTTTATGTGGGTGAAGATATCAACCTTATACCACAAAATTCTCATTGCACCCTTAATTGGAGAGTAAAGGACAAGCCGAGGTATGTCACCAACCACCTAGCTGGTGTTGGACACTATGCTGGTGGTCCTTTACAAGCACAGCCTTATTTGCTCTCTCAGTTCCCATGTGAAGCATTTGCTTCAGGCCAGTTTTCAGATGCTATAACTGAGGCTAAGAGAGGATACTCTATCTCGTGTCATATAGAAATGGAGGACTTGTGCAAAGTTAAAACTCACAATTTCAACATTCCCAAAGAGAAGACTGGTACTCAGGCTACGAGTGCTACAAATGATACAGTTGTATCAGCAGCCAACTAACATGAATTTGGGAGGAAAAAAAAAAGACTTATTCAGTATTATATCTTGTCTAGCTGCAAATAATTCTAGTGAATTTAACTTGTGATACTGTGTTACAGGGACTATTTTAATGGCCCAGAGAGGTTTGTGGTTCAGATTTCAGAGTACAAATTTGCTAACAAATACTTACTGTGTGAGAAAAGAGAATGCTCCACATCTAAGCTATTCTAATATTCAATTAAAAATGAAGTAATGGTGGTTCTTTTTTGTCAGCTCTCCTTTTACAACCCTGTGCCTGCAAGAACTCTTCCGTCTGGTTCTTTCTGTCCCCAATCTTTCATGCTGGGAGAGGGGAAAATACTGATTCATGGGTCAGAGAATTGGGTTGTATTGCTTTTGAAATATTAGGCATGGTAGGAATAGTTTCCAATTACAGCGGACTGAGTGTACAATCCCCACACTGTTCTATTTAAATAACTGCTGAATCGCCAGGTCTGCCTTCCTGTTTCTAGCTCCCCCAAACAAGTAAATAATGGAAAGCCAGAAGAAAATCAGCATCTGTAATAAATAACCGCACAAGCTGCTGGTGAAATTTCATCCTGTTTACATTTCTTCCCCTCTGCCACAATTTCCTAATCGTAACTCTGAAAATAAAAAAGTGGCCTTTTCTATACAAAATGAGGAATACAAACTTAGCTTTTGGTTGTGAAGTTAAGAATGTTTGTAGCACTCTGTTGCAATGAGAAATAGCATAGATTCTGGAGCCAGAGAGAATTATTGTTGATTTTCAGCAGTATTGTCAGCCAGGGTTTTCAGTGAATGTAAGCTCTCACTTTTTGCCTTCTGAAGAACTGAGAATCCTGAAACTTGAACTTTGTATTTATTAGGTGGGTAGAGCATCCTTTAATCGGCAGATTGTGATTAGGATAGTGTGTGTAGAGCCCCCAGCAGGGTTCCTGCTGTGCCACAGGTATGTAGAGTGAGACAGAACACTGTTACTGTCAATATCTTTGCTAGATGGAGATATAATCATCATATAGTATAAGCTATAAAGTATACAGACAGGGTAAATTTCAAGTTACAGTAAGTGATCAGATGAATATATTGGATCAGGAGAAAGCCAAATGGGCTAGAAATTTGCCTTATTATGGGAATTGACTTTGGGAAATCTATAATGACAAGTGGGTGTTAAGTAATGAGTTGGTACCTATGATCCAATGATTAATTAATGGAAGGAGAGATAGGTGTATGTTGTGTGTGTGTGTGTGTGTGTGTGTGTGTGTGTGTGTGTGTGTGCTAGAGATAGAAAGAATAACAGGAAAATGGACCTTCTAATCCCTTCCTGCCCAACTCTGTAGCAAAATGAAGGGGTTTTTATTTTTTTGACAGGATTTCAGGTTTCTGACAGTGGTCTTTCAGTAGCTACGGATGATCTTGAAGCCCCAATCCTCCATTCTTCCAGTTCCCAAGTGATGAGGTTGTGATTGTGTATTACCATTCCAAGTTTGTGTGATCCCAAGGCTCAACCTGAGCATCTGATTCATGCTGTGTAATTATTCTATCAACTATGCCACATCCTCATTGACTTCTGAATTTTAAAGATATCTCCTCTGACAGGCACAGGGAAGGAGAGACAGATATGGTTCTCACATAGTAGGATATAGCAATGGACCTCAGAGTCCCAGTAGACAACAGTAATTGCAAGGAGTCATTGGTCGAGGCCCACTGAGTTTACTACAGTTGTCCAGAGAGGTGCCTCTAGTCTTTGTGGTACCTTAGTAACTGGGAGCTCACTGTGCAGTAGGGCAAGTAGCTGTAGATGCTAGTGAAGAGAGTTCCTTGCTAGTTAGACTAAGACTTTGTCCACCTTTTGCCCATTTCTGGGTCTTCATTCTTATATCTGGACAATCTGTTCTTCTTGTTTATATGAAGCTTTCTAATCTCAGTCTCCATTTTCTCTCTGATGGCTTGTTAGGGACGGAATTGGACATGAAACTGGTTCTTGGAGTTGAGTGCAGCATTAGCCACATCTTGGATGATATTATATATATATATCACTGGAGTTGAGGGATCTGCCATATATTCACATCACAAAATGAGCCTGGCCTTCCAGCAACCCCTTGATCTTGCTTTGCATTCCTTCCTGTGAAATGGGATGAACACTTGTTAAATTTGCAAGGCTTAAATGAAATCATAATAAATTATACACAATAAATTATGAACCACTGTACAAATATGTTGCCCATGAAGACACTGACTGGAATAGTTTTATGCTTGTTTGGCTTTGATTTTATTCAGTCCTAGAACCATTTCATTGAAAGGTTATTAGCTTGAGGAGTAAGTCTCCTGAAGGTTTGACTTTTGCTTTGCTGTTTGTAAAGTGTATCTCTCTGAGTGTTTCTTAGAAACCCGCTGTCACTAGACACAGATGTGCATGGACAGATGGCTTTATCACTGGCCTGGTGAAATGTGGTGTGAAGAGATCGAAGTTGAAATGTAGGTCAGTCTCCTTCCTTAATGGTGAAAATAACAGATTTGCTCTTGGAAACAAAATAAAGTGTTTCTATCTTTGACATCAGCTCAGTTCCATAAATTTGTTTATTCAACTGTGACAGCTTTTATGTTGACATGGTGGTTCATTGTAAGCATGCATCAGCCCCAATGCCATTTTTTTCTCTTTGACTACTGCTAATAGAATGTTCTTCACTTTTTTGTACCAGGTCAATTTTGAGCTGTGGTGTTGAGCTGTGCCCTAGGACACAGAAGGGTGAACTCTGGAATGTCTCATCTGTTTAAAAAAAAATTGTGTATGGTCACAGTAACCAGGCAAGTGACAAAACAGTTTACAAAATGGATCAGGGAGATGGCTATATTTATAAAGAGACTGCTAGACAAACATGAGAACCTTGAGATCATATCCTCATCACCCATGTTAAAAAAAAAACAAACAAACATGGGTATGTGCATAACCCAAAGTAAAAGACTTGGCAGGGCCATGTCTCAGAATTTTCTGACAAGCTACTCTGTCTAGCTAATCAATGAACAACTGACATTGGGTTCACTGAGATACCTTGTCCCAAAAGTCATGATAGACAGCCACTGAATAAGACAATGGATATCAAATTACATTCTCCACATGTACAAGTATGTATGTACATATGTGCACACATGCACGCATGCACAAGAAGTTTACAAGATGTTATAGGGAAAGAATGAGCTTCCAATAGCAGTCTAGGCAAGTTCTTTCTCTCTGTGTATCTTTCTTTCTTTTTTTCTCTGTCTGTCTGTCTGTCTGTGTGTGTGTCTGTCTGTTTGACTGACTATCCCCATCTTCACAATCTGATGATGTGCTTGCCACGTGACCTTTAAGGGATAACCATATTCTCCTGTCTCCCATCAGACTGAGAATTTCAAGTGCCAGGAATAGAGATCAATTTTCAGCTTCTGAATACCCATCGTGGCTTCTGACACAGCAGAGAGTCAACAAATGTGTAGTAAAAATGAAGGGCAAATGAAGGAATGAGGTGACAGTTGAGCTTGAAGACATGTTACTTGAAGAAATATTCAAAGCTATATCTTATAGAAATAGAATTTCCATTAACTTAAAGGACAACAATATATTTCTGGGTTCTTGAGTCAAGGACAGGAAGTAGGGTAGACTGTTTGCCTAGGGAGAGCAGCTAGGAAGTGGAAAAAATAAGTGAATATAGGGTATATCATAAGATCTTTAATGTTCTCAAATGACTATCATACTATGTGGTCAACTTTATACTAAACTTTATATTTTAGCCAATGGAATGCTAATAAAATGCATTTAAGTATTAAAGTATGTTTTGGGGAGACTGCCACTGAGAATGGAGTGTATTATGAGAAAGCTTGAAGTTGGTAGTCTAACTAGGATGATCATAACATCATAATCCAGGTAACATGACACGAGCAACAGGACTCAGAGCCTAGGGACAGAGCAAAGCACATCTGACTGATTGTCAAGCTTACCGTCATGGTTATTTGTTGATTGCTTGCTCTGTGATGTTGACCATTTTTCAAAACTCATCAGTGATGACAAAAATCATGGGAAGGATATCTATGTCTTGCTCATTCTTAAGATGTGTTTGATAAAGCTTGGGGGGATTGAATAAATTTCTAAAATTCACAAAGCACTTAAATGACAAAGTGTGAACTCTGATCAAGATTTGCTGAGCTGTAAATTGAGCTCATTGAATCACAAGGATGTCTGAGCTACAATCCTTGGGAACTCACAACCTGTCTAACACTATAGTTTGAGGAGAATGTGATCCTGCCTCATTACCTAGGTGTA
>NW_022196912.1:35943795-35979362 GCF_008632895.1 Mastomys coucha
CCATTCTTTATTCACAGGTTGTGACCCTCCTCGTTCCCCCGAATTACTGGACCTGCAGGCCAGGTCATGTAAGATCAACATTTGCACATTTACACACTGCTGATCTCTGCCCCCTACATCTTCCCCTTGCCTCTCTGTCCATTTCTTTTCATCCATTCCAGTGCCACAGGAGCACTCTGAGGAATCTTATTCTCAACATTCTTTTTAATGGTATATATACATTTACATATGGAGAGAAAGAGAGAGAGAGAGAGAGAGAGAGAGAGAGAGAGAGAGAGAGAGAGAGAGAATGTATATATCAAGCTCACTCTTGGTTTTTATCCAGTGAGGTGAGGCCTGACGTAGAGAAGTTGCCTGTGAGAGCCAGTACAGAGTGAGAACCAATGGAACTCTCCCAGCTTAATTCCCATTGCCTCTTGAAATGGAAGACCTTCAAAGAGAACACATTTTCCCTTAAAAGTTGTCACAAAAGAGAGTTTAACATATGTCAGGTTTTTTAATTATAGAAATCAGGGGCCCTATCCTTGGATGGGAAAACTCACTTTGGAAAAGCGATTTCTATGTTGACAAAATATGTAACTCCATACACCTGCTACTACATGTTTTTACAAAACACCCATTACTGTCTGTCTAGATTCTGTTTCTTCAGAAGCATTCAGCAGGATCAATCCTGTTACAATAGGTCCCAGACTACATGTGCAGAAAAAATCAACTGACAAACAATGAATAATTATTAAGTATGGGTCTGTGGAAGCTTAAGTTTAAGGACTATAGAAACTGCATAATTCATCCTGGCACTTCTGCTAACCTTTAGGACCACATTACATGCTGGGACTACTTACCATAGACCAGATACTACATGGATGAACTATCTCAAATTTGTTAAATAACATCATTAGCCAAGTGACCTTGTGGGACAGAAATTAGTTTCTCTATTTCAGATGAGCACATGGCATTCCGAGAAGCAGAGAGATGTGGCCAAAGTGGAAAATCTAGCATCTGGTACCATTTAACAGACCAAACCAGAGTGAACAAAGGAAAATGGCATGAGAAGGGGACAGAAAGTATAAGATGAGGTAGGTATGAGATCAATTCAATTTCTTTTTTAAATTGGTTATTTATTTATTTGTATTTCAAATGTTGTCCCCCTTCCCAGTCTCCCCTACATAACACCCCCATCCCTCTTCCCATTTGGAATATGGTATCAGACTGCTTTCTGGTATATACTTCTGTTTCCCTTCAGGACCACACTGTATATATGGATTGTATACTATAGACTACATATTGCATTGATGAACTGCTTGACATTTGTTATCTAACCAAGTGACCCTGTGGGATAAAGATTTGTTCCTGTATTTCAGGCGAGCACTTCCTGATAAAGGAGCTAAGACTGTTGTTTCCCTTGCAGTGCAATTCCTAGTAAATTTTGAAAGAGTGGAAAGGAGGGTCCTGTGTGATACACGGGTTACTGGGAAGAGAAAGCAAGCAGTTTTACTGGTGGTATTCATTCAGTGAATATGATATCATAGGGTTCTAGCACTTTGGCTTTAGGGGACGAAACATAGGCTTGTGAGTATTTCCATGAATAGCTAATACTGATATTAACTATATCAAACACTGATGTATTCCAAGTGGTATATAAAACAGACATTGTTTTAAAATAGACAATCAGACATGTCCTTTTCTAAGCAAGAAGATTATAAGAAGATTCCATCCTCAATACCAAAATATATTTCTTCACTTCGATATCAAGACAGTGTAGGAACTGTGGTCAGAGAATCTCAATGAACACAGTATTAAAGAAAAATGAGTGTTGCAGGGCAAGTGTTGGAAATGTATGGACTCTAGGCTAAACCTGCTCTGACACCTGTATTTATTTAATAAAGTTTTATTGTAACACAGCTGTGCTCATGTTTTAAAACAGATGTTCTTGTTCACCTTTATAACACAGTAACAGAGTTGGGTAATTGGAGACTATATAGTTTACCATGCTTTAAATAGTTATTCTCTTGCCTTTTTACAAATATTTGCCAACCTTTGTATATGCTATATTAAACTTGATGCCCCTTACTTTTTTTCTCTATTTCATAATTTCACTCTTACAGGTGTCCCAGTTCCTCTCAGTCACAGTGTTTCATTTAACTGCAGATACTTGCAAATGACAAAACTTCAAAGAAAACTTACCCAAAATGAAAAAAGGGTTATTGGCCCATATGTTCAAGTTTGAGTTGCTTTTATGAACATCTGGAATTGTAGCAACTGTAATCAGTTCATTTGTATTCATTCTCTCCTCCCCCCATCTGTCTCTGTGTGTGTATGTGTGTGTGTGTGTGTGTGTGTGTGTGTGTGTGAATATTATTCTCAATTTTGTGGTGAAAATGACTGCTACATACTATGCTTCTTGGTGGGTAGAGTGCTTCTTTAATCTTTGCTCAAAGTTGAAAAGGCTTAAAGGACTTTACTCTGCATTAGGCTCA
Organism: Mastomys coucha; assembly: GCF_008632895.1. Lineage (NCBI taxonomy): Eukaryota > Metazoa > Chordata > Mammalia > Rodentia > Muridae > Mastomys > Mastomys coucha. The sequence goes on from NW_022196912.1 coordinate 35,946,273, forward strand.
TGCTGACTCTATAACCAATCACTGTGGTCAACAGCAAAAGATACTGAGACACAGCATGAGTCCACTTTGGTTCCTAGGTCTGTGATCTGTTAGCCAAGCAGGAACATAGCAGGTAAAGGCTTTCTGGAATAGATAGTTTTATTGCCCTGTGTATCACCCACAACAGCCCTATTGCATTATCCGCAGAATTTGCTGATTTTTATTTCTTTACACATGTCTTTAAATGTAAGATGGACACCTCCTAAGGTCATCATTTATTTATTCCTTGGTACTGTTGCTAAGTATTGTTTGCTAGGTATTGTTCCTAAGTACAATTGAAAGAAATCTCTTAGAGAAAACTGAATACAGTACACACTTTTCCACTCTTGCCTCTTCTTCCATGATCAACTGACAAGAAGAAAAGCCTCACTATTGTTTCCACCTGTCTCAAATTCATGTTAGCACTTTTTCTACATTCATGCTTTGCTCCACTCAGGTAGATCAGCTCAATGGTAGTTCATCCTGACTTCTTACAATACCTGCACAAAACACATACTGTTCAATAACTTCTGCAACTTATTCTTCCAGCTAACTTCTAGCTTCTTTTGTGTTTCTTTTGTCTCAGAACCATCCACATAGCTCCAGAACAGCCCATGGATGTTCTTTACCATCCTTGAGCTATGGACACCTATCTCCGTGTATACAGACACAGCGCCAAGCTGTATGATCTCTACACATGTCTCCGTGTATACAGACACAGCGCCAAGCTGTATGATCTCTATCTGTATGAGCTGAAGCATTCACATTCACCAGTTTCTTCTTTTCTCAGAACAGCCCTATGATCCTGCCCAACACCCTCATCACCTCCCCTGTCTTTGCAGCAGTTCTCTCCTCAATATCTTGCTGTAGGCTCACCATTAATTTAAAATAAGGCACACTTTACTGGATCTGCCATAATACATAAAGAAAGTCTGATCATCAGCTGGTATTCTAGAACAGGCATCGTCTCTGTCTCATTCTTGGAGCCAAAACTCTTAATCTCCTCTCTCAAGCATCACCCAGATTCCTCATCTGTCTGAGAAATGTCTGTTATACTTCGTTGGGAGGGAAAATTTTTTAAATACTGTATTTTAATATCTATACTCATGTTAAATTATGCAGCTATAAGAAGACACATTATGAAGACTTTTTCAATTCTATGTTTCTAACATCCTAATTAGATATTTTGGGCTCATATTCACAGCACAACACAAGACCTAGCAAATGGATATTGATCTTGGGGACCCTAGTTACTTATCAGTATTTTCTGTTTGCTTAAACTTTACATTTTTTGAAAAGAGATAGAATTAGGAACCCCAGATATTGGTCTTGGTTCTACCTTTTATGCTTTGTTGTGGAGAATTTTTAATTTAGTTTCTTGAACCTTTTGATTTGCATTTAATATACAATGACATTTTGCTGAATAATGACCAACATTAAGGTAGTGTATAGAGGCACAGTTTTAAAAGTGAAATGCAATAAGATGTCATTTATTATAAAAAAAAATTTCAAGCATGTGCTATTCAATATATAACTTCCATAGGAAGATATACTTAAATGCTCCCTACTATAATTTAATATTTTTCCTGACAAGGTATGGTGTGGAGAATCACGAGCACTTTAATTACCTGTTTGAAAGACAGCTTTAGCAGCACTTAACAACCACTAGAGGAGGACTCTGACAGGTTTGCTATAGAAACCAAACCGACATTAACAGATATGCCTGGTACTTCATGGGCCCCAACATCAGAGAAGAGCAGCTGCCTCTCTGTCTTTATCTCTGGTAGTTTGACTTTAAGTGTGGCTGCATTTTCCTGATGATCCCTCCGACTAAAGCTTTATTATCTTTACTTTTTTCTAAAGATGGCCATTTTCTTGACAACTCCATGCTGATACAGAATCACAAAGATGCTCTTCTGACGGTTATAGGTACTGAGAGAATGACAAGGTGGAGGTGCAAGCTTCACAGGCAGGCACACACCTGGGTGGCAGAGGGCTGACAGGCCCTCACAATGAAGGCTGTAGCTGTCAGCACGGTGATGGTGCAGTTAGTCACAGGATTTTGTCAGTGACGCTTGGATATTTGCTTAAGTGCTCCAAAGTTCACTGTCCTTCAGCTTAGAACAAAGGCAATTTAAGCATGGTTTGGAAGAAAACAATGCAAAAGGGGTCGGGTGAGGAAGTCTAAGCTTGCCATATATTTCTGGCCCTCACTTTCACCCTTGGGCCTTGATCATACAGTATCAATATTTATAGCATTTTTATTTCATTGTTGCATAGCTCTTTCAAGCTATCTTTCAAATATCACACATAGAGTGATATTTGGAGATAACCGTTTGCTAGGTGTTTAGGGCAAAATGTTTATTCTGCTTTTTGCAAATCAGAGGTTTTTCAGCTGTAACTCATTTCACATTCTGAGCCCCAACAAGTCATAAACAGTGAGCCAAGCACGCACAGGTGGTCAGTGTTCCATAAATATTAAAAATGCATTAGTAAGTCTATTTTTTCTTCTGTATTTCCCAAGAATTGTCAATCATAAATGAATAGGTCCTATTTGTAGAGAAAGGACAGATTTAAAATGACAAAATGTGAACATTTCTCAGACTCCTGGAAAGGATGATACTTAAAAAAAAAATCAATGACACCAAAACTTCAAATGAGTTGTCTTAGGTGTCTGTCAGATTTGAGATTTATTGTTCCCTCAAAGTCTGCGTATTCCAGATGAAGTGGTTGCTGAAGAAAAACAATCATGGTGATATTAAGGAGAGTTCACTTGGCAAGAAAATTATGACTGAACTCATGCTATTATGACATAATGTAGGAGTTTATAATTGTGATTTGTTATGAAACAGTTGGACTGAATCCAGAGAATGGATATTTTAATGCTCCATGGAGACACTAGAAAGAAATGTACCATCAGAATAGATGTGGTGACAGAGTAAGGAGGGCCTATTGGGATTTATTAACATTGTCAAGTCCACTGAAGTTCCATGTGTAGCCCTTCAGTAGACAGGTCTAGGAACTCCATCTTACTAATGTCCCAGGGTTGACTATTATAAAAGTCAATTCTTGTGTTGTCTATTCAGAAACAAAAGCCCAAAATGAGATGAATTATTAGCAATGAAGGATAGCACTATTAGAAAAGCCAGACATTCATTCTTCTTTCATCTCTGCCTGTTTCTGTCTCTGTTTCCATCTCTGTCTCCATCCCCATCTCCATCCTTGTCTCTGCCTATGTCTGTCTCTGTCTATATCTCTGTTTCTCTCCCTCCCTCCTCTCCTCCCTCCCTAGCTTCCAAGCCTCCAAGGTCAGTCTTTCTTTTGGTTTAGCCTGTCTCCTGCCTGTAGATAAACTCCATTAGAAGTCAATATTGTTGGTAGGTTTAGAATCACAAAAGGTATACAGTTATGTAAACAAAACACAACTGGCATTATGTATCCACATTAAACACAATGCACAGTAAGAAAATGGAGTGTGGGAGGTTTCTTGTGGTCACCTTCTACCTGTGGGAGCTCTTTCACTTCTAATGCATCGCCCCCAGAACTATCTGACTTTCTCAATTTTTCTGTTGTTAATGAATCCTCAAATACAACCTTTGTATCTTCTTTTAACTATAGTAATATTTCCAAACTAAAATTAGGAACAGGCAGGATGCTTTGCTCTCTGTTCAAATTGATATCCTTTAAATACTTGTTCAGCATTTTGAACTCCATGAGGTCTTCACAGAGGGAGCTTAAAAGTGGAGCCCTGTGGCTGCACTATGTCTCTGCTGTTCCAGATAGCCCCTGTCTGGCCCAATTTTACATTTCCCACTCAGAAAAAGAAAATGCTCTGCAGGACACTGGACAGACCTTCCTAAAACAGTAGTATAAAAATAATCTATTATTACACTCTGATCAAAAATTTCTCTAGAATGTAGAAGCTTACAGATTAATTTTTGATACACACATGTGTGTGTGTGTGTGTGTGTGTGTGTGTTTTAATGTGGTGATATTTCGAAGAGGTTTTTAGATCTGATGCTGGAGGAGCCACCCGATGGCATGCTCCTTCGCTGGCTAAATTCAGAGATCCCATGTATGGCTCTTCATTAGACAGGTCTAGGAACTCAATCTTACTAATTTCCCAGGGTGGATTATTCTTGTAAAAGTCAATTCTTGTGTTATCAATGCAGAAATAAAAGCTCAAGACAACCAACCACAAACTCTATCTTCATTTCTTCTCTATGTAAAAAGGAGCTTAATATTTAGATCTTGCTTTATTAAATTAACTGTGACTTGTATTTTTTAATTTTGGCAAATGAGTTTACCATGAGGTATAACTAATTTTTCCCATAAAGTGAATATTTATTACTTAGGGTAAACGACTTATCAGATCTTTTCCAGTTCTAAATCTGAGAGTAAATAGTCTTCCCATTGCAACTATTACTGTCGTAGTATACTAGGTGAAGTCTTTATTTCTGTGTTAAGAACAAGTCTCTCAGCTCTATCCTGGGATGCCTTCAAAAAGTATGGCTGGGACCCTACTGTTTGTCTGCAATAAGGTTCCCTCTCTGGTCCTGCAGCTATAGCTGTGGGTTTTGGTTTATCTTCCACACCTTCCAGAGATGCAAGCAGCACAGAAGAATAATTGATATATTAGTGGTGTGGTTGCTATCACTGAAGGTTACCTATGATTCTCAATCTCTCCTGTCTATCTCTAACACCCCATAACCCAACACACTGTACACTTGGGTCTGAGTCAGGGGATAGGAAACAAAGGTATGGACAATATCTCTACTGGAGAGCACTCAGTCATAGAACAGTTCCGAAGAGAATAACTTTAGGAGGCAGGGCTCTTCCTCCTAGACTGCTTCTGTGGATCATCATGAAGATAAATGCTAATTGTTTTTTCATTGGAAAATGCAGAAAAAGAGTCTTAGAGAAGTTGAGAAATTTGCTTTGACTGTTTAAAAAGGAAATAACATAAAGTTAACAAATGATGTGTCTGTTGCATTGGGTGTTGCTTAGCTCATAGTCCTGACTAGAGGAGAGCCAGTGACTTGTTTATCAGCATTTGTGGGGCAGTAGATTCACCCTTGTATCTGGGATGGTGTGTCAGGGCAGCATGAGAAAAAAAAGCAATCCCATTGTAACCCTAAGTTTCTCCACTTAAAACACAGAAATTAAATGCAGAAATTCTTGATTCGCAACTTGAGTGTATGAGTGGTTGCTGAATACAAATCACAGTGGCCATAGTGTAGCATATGCTCAGTAAATGATGACAGTTACCATTACTTCTATTTTCTCATTTGTGCACATGTGATCTCTAATGTCTTCAAGTTCAGAAGATGCTGGTAATTTGAAGGATGTGAAATTATAGGACATGCGGCTGTTCAGTGGTGGCGTATTTTATGGGCTGGATTAATTCTGTGAACATCCTTTACATAGACAGACAATTCTAAGAATATAAGAGCTATGCCCATCAAAGCTTCTTGGCAAAATCTAGTCTAACTGAATTCAAAAACTGATTCTTTTTTTAAAGCTGTATTATCTGCCAATTTATTCAACTGCTTTGTTCCCATTCGGAATGTACTCTTAAAGGAGATGTTTCACATTAGATTTGATGGAAAAATAACTATAGTTCTTTTTCTATATTATATGCTATGTGAGGCAATGTCATTCATTGCTTTGGTTCCCCTGGGGACACTTGCAGTGGGACTATCAATGAGGATTCTTAGTGACACACCCACCAGCAATCTAATGCCCCTGTTGAGAAAGAGGATGATACAAGTCTCTTTCTTTCTTTCTTTCTTTCTTTCTCTCTTTCTTTCTCTCTTTCTTTCTTTTTTAATTTTTATTATATTCTTTATTTACATGTAATATTACATCTCTTTTCCCAGTTTCCCCTCCAAACAAAAGAAAAAAATAAAATAAAATAAACCCCGTTTCCTCTCCCCTCCCCCTGCTCACCAGCCCACCCTCTCCCACTTTCTGGTCTTGGCATTCTCCTACACTGGGGCATAGAACCTTCATTTGGCCATCCTCTGCTACATATGCTGCTGGAGCCATTAGTCCCACCATGTGGGACTAATCTTTGATTGGTGGCTAAGTCCCTGGGAACTCTGAGGGTACTAGTTAGTTCATATTGTTGTTCATCCTAAGGAGCTGCAAACCCTTCAGCTCCTTGGGTCCTTTCTCTAGCTCCTTCATTGGGGACCCTGTACTCAGTCCAATGGATGACTGTAAGCCTCTACTTCTGTATTAGCTGGGTACTGTCAGAGCCTCTCAGGAGAGAGCTATATCAGGCTCCTATCAATTGGCATCCACAATAGTGACTGGATTTGATGACTGAATATAGGAAGGATTCTAGGTGGAGCAGTCTCTGGCTTGTCTTTCCTTCAGTCTCTGCTCCATAGCTTTTCTCTGCAACTCCTTCCATGGGTATTTTGTTCCTGCTTTTAAGTAGGAATGAAGTATCCACACTTTGGTCTTCCTTCTTCTGGAATTTCTTGTGGTTTGTGGATTGTACTTTGTGTATTCCGATCTTCTGGGCTAATATCCACCACTTATCAGAAAGTGCATGCCATGTGTGTTTTTTTTTGTTATTGGGTTACCTCACTCAGGATGATATTCTCCAGATCCATCCATTTCCCTAAAAATTTCATAAATTCATTATTTTTAATAGCTGAGTAGTACTTCATTGTATAGATGTACCACATTTTCTGTATCCATTCCTTTGTTGAGAGACATCTGGGTTATTTCCAGTTTCTGGCTATTATGAATAAGGCTGCTATGAACATAGTGGAGCACGTGTCCTCATTACATGTTGAGCATCTTCTGGGTATATGCCCAGGAGTGATATAGCTGGGTCCTCTGGTAGTATTATGTCCAATTTCTTGAGGAAACCACCAAACTGGTTTCCAGAGTGGTTGTACCAGTTTGTGGAGAAAGAGGAACACTCCTTCATTACAAGTCTGTTTCTTATTTCTCTTATTTCCAAGGCAAATGTAGAAAGCAGTAGAGGCATGGTCATGGGTGCAGAAATGTGTCCTAGTGCATTCCAACTCACTGAATAGGACTAACATGCAGAGTCCACTGAACAGCTATACTCAACAGTTTCCAGCCACAGAAATAAAGTCCTTTTCTTGGAGATAGGACCAACACTTAGAGAGTCACAGTGGGATCCTCTAATGAACATATCTTTCAGACAAGTGCACCTCCCCAATTAGGAAAAGTAGTAACGAGTTGAGTCATCTTTCACACACAAAAAAATCAATGTTCACCAGGAATATTAGACTATGACTTCATTTTGCATTAAGGTCTTTGAAGATAAGATTTAAGATTTAAGACACAACCTTACTGGATTTAGTAGAGTGGGACTTAAATTCTGTGAGAAAAAGAAAGACACATGAACTCTAGGAGACACACAGACTGAACTTGATGTCACTTTAATTTTTTTAACGCTTATTTTTAATGATGGTTCTTAAAAGCTTTCTTGTCCCTTCTAGCCCACCACCCACCAGAGGTAGTAGAAAATACAGGATATGGGGGAAGTGGACCTGTTTAGAAAGGTTCTATGGAGCAACTCCTATCTGTGTTGTCTGGAAATCTGCAGTTCAGTTCGCAGATCAGCAGTGGTAGCTCAGTCCACTTGCAAACACTTCAAAGATATGTCAGCAGTCCAGTTCTGTAGTTGAGATGGCAAACATGAATCAGCAGTGGTATAACTACCTAGCAGAGACAGCCAGGCCTCAGCCAAATTGGCATGAGTCAGCAGGAAGGACCAGGAGGAATGCCAGGAAAAGTTCTTGGCTGCCTCTCTCAGTGAAGTGAAGATCAGTGAGAATGGGAGGCCAACAAGTGTTTAGCTATGCAAGTAAGCCTAGCTCAAGCCTCAATCACTGTTTGTCTAGTCCTTTTATATTCCCTCCAAACTTCACATGTCCTCCACTGGTCTTGCCTCACCATATGCCTTGCTTCAACACATACCTTGCCTCAACACATAAGACTGTTTCAATTGACATTATTCCTCTAATCATCCCAAGTCCATGGAAGCATGAAGAAACTGCAGCACACCACCAGAAGTTTTTTGGTATGTGTCTTTCTATTCAGTCTCAACAAATGGAGCTCAACTATGCAAGATAAGGCATAGTTGACACCAATACATGGGTGTCATTAGTGAAGAATCCTTCCTCACATGTTCTTTCATTGGCTTGCTTTAGTAGAACATCCTTTCACCTGTGTCTGCTTCAGTGAAATGTTCTTTCATGTGTTTGTCTTAGCAAAACACCATCCAACACAACAGATTTTCAAAAGAACCCTTAAGTTTCCACTTCAGCCTGGTGTATTAGAAACTGTACTAGGAAACCTTCCTTCCATTGAGCAGGCTAACAGCCTCCTGAAACTTTGTCACAGCAACTATGGGGAACTAATATGGAAACACTGTTTAAAACTATATTAGTAAATAACCCTGGTGAGATGATTTTTAACCAGAAATGATTGGTTCTGGATAGACCAAATCAATCACTCAAAATTTATTGGAGTTGTTCACTGGGAGTACTACCTATCCTTAACCTTTAAGGGTATCTGAAGTATAAAACAGTCCCCTAAACATCCTTGGATAAAGTTGAAAACCTGGCAATTGAAGCAGGCAGGCACTTGAAAGGTAACACAACATGCCTTCTCAGTGTAGAATTCTTCTCTACTTTTCATTTGGCTGTTGTTTCATTTTGCTTTTCAATTGACCTTTGTTTTAAATTGAGCTTGAGCAAAAATAATGGGATTTGATATGACAATATGATTTTGGTTCAGTTTTCTATTACCAGGAGAATTCAATTCATAGTGTGAAGGATGTCAAGGGGTCTTACTGAAGGTGCTCAGTGTTTGATTAGTATTTTAAAGGAGGCATGTTAGGTATGAATTCTATCCATTCTAAAAATAGTCTAGAGAACAGGAAAGCCATTCTCCCACTACTACAACTGCCATTCTAATACCGGACTCTAATCTTTGCCCAATTTAATGGTATCAGAGTTACAAAAGAATGTAAATAACTTAAAACTCAGCACTTATAAGGCTGAAAAGATGGCTCTGTACTAAAGAACACTGGCTGCTTGTTCAGAGAACCTAGGTTTGATTCCCAGTGCCCACATGACAGCTCATAACCATTTTTAACTTTTTTATCAGGAGAACCAAGGCTTTCTTCTGGCTTGAGTGGGTAGTATTGCATGCAAATAGGACACAGACATACATGCAGGCAAAGCCCTCACAAAATTAAGAAGTGAAACAAAACAAAAACAAAAAACGGAACTCAGTACTTAGGTTAGTAGGGGATGCATGCTAACTTTAAGTCTGTGAAGGAATGATCTATCAGGAGGCTGAAAACCAGGAAGAATATCACAGTTTGGGGACTGCCATTTGGTCATGGTGAGAAGTCCTGGAGTCAGGCCATTCAGCTTAGTGACCTTTTGATATTTCTAAGAGGCTCTGTAGAGGTAAGAAATAAAAGAATAAGTAAAAAGGGTCTGTGATAGATTATTCTTGTGTGGTAGTAGATGTGGAACAAATATGAAAGGAACAGGACAGGTCTATATATCCCTTCTCTCTTCCCTGAAGTACAACTGAACTTGACAGTTCTGCCTACAGGTGTTTTATTACCAGAACTTTCAAGTAGATAGTGGGCATACAGTCTTTATCTTCACTATTTCACATCACAGCTCCATTAGCTACACAGAGAACTCCAGGGAAGTAGCTGTATTCCTGATTTACCACAGGCTCAGAGATTAAAGACATAGCCCTATGTCTCACTGCTAGAAAATATCAGATCTGGGATTAGACTAGTAATACAATTCTGAGCCTCAGCTTTTCTCTACAACGTTCTCTTAACATATTTTGAAAGCCACTTCCATTGACTTTATAAAAGGTTGTTTATTCCTAAGCCAACCTAAGGGATAGTCACTAATACTATACTATTTAAGAAGTAGACTAGGAGTAGAAGTCAAATATTTATCGAATCTATCACTTCATTCTTTTATTTTCTATACATAAGTATGTGTGTCAACTTAATAAAACACTTCAATTCTCAAGAAAGATCCTTTGGACAGACAAGCGTTTATTTAAAAAGACCATTTAGAAAATACAGAGTAATTTCTAGACTGTTTTCTCTAAGGTTGCTCCTATGGGGGAGACCCAGATCACTGCTGCCTGGAACTGGAGCTGGCATATTCCTCAATGTCATCTAACTCAATGTGGAAGCAGTGACATCGGTATCTTGAATTTGTATTGCTACATTTTTCTGGAGCCATTTATTCATTTGAGTAAAATATCATTGCCTCATGTTTTGGGGTGAATGAATGCAGGCCTTCTTCTCTAAACATAGCATACATTCCACTGATACTAGATCAACTAATGAAAGCATATCCAAGCAAAGAGGTCACAGCTATAACCTGAAGTAAAAATACTACTGTGTATCAGGTATTCTATGCATTTAGTAGCCTTAAGTTTGCATAAAACTTGTAATTAAGATTGGTTTTTGCTCCATTTGTCTTTGCAGATCAGAAATATTTTTGTATTTTAGATAAGAAACTATGTAAAAAGTTAAAACATGTGCCTGAGATCACATCATTTATCTAAGGACTTACGTACTCATTTACTTGATGTAAAGTCCATGTTCTTAGGCCTGCTATAAATCAAAATAGAAAAGACTCAGTGGTCATTTTCTCCATTGTAGTTCAAGTTCCATGCTATGGAACCATATGGGATATTAGAGAGACCAAATGATATACCCCTTAGTTATTAACCGTCCAAGAATATTCATTGATTGCCTGTTATCTTCAAAGTATGACAGTGATTGTCAGTGATGTAAAAATAAATGATCATATATAAAACTCAATTCCTTAAAGTCAATGTGCTGCAAATGAATGACCAGTGATGGTAAGCATGACCAGAGACTGACATTAAGAATGGAGTTGGTATAGGATATTTGTTTATAGTAATCTCCTCTGAATTAAAGCATTTTCCCTAAGGAAAGTGAAGACTCACCAGTCATAGACATTAAAACAACTCACAAGTCTTAAAAGGCTCCTAAAACAAGCAAGATTCACAGGGCCCCATTTTATTTTATTTTATTTTATTAGGTTATATAAGCTGTAAGGACTGAAGAGAAAGAGGAAACTCTTTGACCACTTGAGCTGCCTGCAAGTTGCACAGAAAGCTCCAGAAATGTGGCTCTGCTGAGAAGTCACATAAACTTGGGTAGATTTTGGCACTGCAACTACAATTGACTTGTCCCTGCTTCTATAAGTAACTCCCTACCCATATTCCTATAAACAATTCCAATAAACTCATTGGTACCAAGTTGGATTTTGTTATAATTTTTATGTTGTTTGTCATTGCTTCTCTATCTGAGGTGAGATATCAAAGGTGAACAGACTTTATTTTATAACTTCCTAAGAATATTCTAACACAACAGTTAAGCTAGAAAAGACAGGAGGATCTGGCTTGTCTGGTATGGTAGCTTATGCATGTAATCATAGTACTTGGAGAGTGGTACAGGGGGCTTGCTGCAAATATGAGACCAGCCTAGGCTTTATGAGTTCCAGGCTAACCTGGGTTACAATATAAAACCCTGTCCTATAGAGAGAAGGAAAAAAATAAAAGGGAAAAGAGGAGAAAAGGAAAGAAATTAAAAGGGGACGTGTCCCATGAACAGTTGAGATTGAATATTATCTACAGAACACAGAGAGCAGTATATACAAAGACCCAGGCAAAAGAGAGTCGAGAGGTCCTCAGCACCAAAAAAGAATGATCAGAAGACAGACAAAGGGTGTCTACAGAGCTGCACACTGATGCTGTAATGTGGGGACAGGTTGTGGGTTTCATTCTGCTGTGCTCATGAGAGCTCTGACTCTACTCTTCCATCCCTATGTTCTTCCTAGCATACTTGTATCTGTTCAACCAACAGCAATGACTTTCTTGGTAAGTTAGGTAGGATTTTACACTTTGAAAATATGTAATTTAAATATAGGTCCTTTTGTTTCCTCTTTGTATGCCAATTATTCTATTAGAAATTTGTTTTTGCCTTTTTGCACTTTCTAGTACTGTCAGCAGAATACTGAATAGAAATGATGAGCTGGCACTTTATCTTTTCTTTGGTTACTTTTTTAAAGTCTTAATACAATGCTTCCCAAATTTTGTCAGTATGAGGTTATAAATAAACTTTCCAAGTATATATTATCATATTTTACAAGTTTCCAAGCATTATTAATTTAATAAGAATTTGTACTATAATTACTTCTTATATTCTAAGTTGGTAATGGCTTTTGTCAGTATTTTATATGTCTATTGAGAATGTCTATTTTCTTCCTTTATATTGTTATAACAAGTCTCATTCCTAGGATAAAATCTATTTGGTTATGATATATCATTCAATTAGATTTTTAAATATTTTATACAATTTCCCATAAATATTCACAAAGATTATTAGTTTATGGTTTTTATAAGGTCTTTGATAAACTCTGGCATAAAATGAGTAGAAAACTTCTCCCTCCTTATGGGTTTGTATAACATTGGTGTTATTTCTTCAGTGTTTGCTAGAACTTACCAATCAAACTGTGTCAAATTCCAGTTGTTTTTTTCTTATGAGAATATTTTGATAAATGTAATTTTTTAAAGTGATATAGTGGTTTAAATTCTTCTGTTTTATTTTCTAAGACAGTAATTTTGAGATTTCCTTCAGAATAAGGAGGACCTCGGCCCTGTGAAGGTTCTGTGCCCCAGTGTAGGGGAATGCCAGGGCCAGAAAGTGGGAGAGGGCAGGGTGGCAGGCATGGGGAGAGGGGAGGCAACAGGGGTTTGTTTTTGTTTGTTTTTTTTGTTTTTTGGAGGGGAAACTGGGAATGGAGAAATTCGCATGTAAATAAAGAAAATATCTAAAATAAAAAAAAAGAAGTCTACTTAGAATTAATTTTTAATCCTGCATCATTTCATATAGGATGCAGAAAGCTTCCATCACCATTGGCCATTTTCTCCTTGTTCTTTACTAGCTAGTCTTCATGCTATTAAATAAATAAATGCTATATGTCATCAAAGACAGTGTGATCATTTGATGAATGACCACATGTATTTGAAATAAAATTAGAAAGAAAAATGACTTTTGTCCTCTATAGCTCCATTTGGAACTCTACTTTCCTCTCAATGGTTTATATTTCCATGTGCCATTTGGTTCTTTCATCTGAAGACCTAATTTAGTATTGCTGTAGTTCACTTCTGCTTGCAGACCAAGCCCTGAAGCTGTTCTCTGCACTTAACATTACTATGTTCCTCCATACTTGCTCTATATTTAGTTTAGAAGTATATTTGTGGGTTAAAAATTCTCTTAATCTCTAATGATCATGATTGATCTGTTCTCTTCTTTATTTAATTGTTCCTGATAAAAAGGTCAGTGACAAATACAATCATTATTTCCAGATGCTTAATTCATTTTCCTCTAGATACTTCTGAGATTAGCTATTCATTTGTCTTCCACTGGTTTAAGCAGAATATACAAGGCTCATGTTTCTTTATCTTTGTTCCTCTTGTGATTCAGTGAGTTTTAGAATCCATAACTTTATACCTTTTTCTGATTTTTGTGGTCATAGTATCATTTCTTGCTGTTCTCTCCTCTCCTTTGAAACTTCTATTGCTTGTTAAGATTTTGTTAAATTTTAATAGCCTCAGAGGGCACTGATATTTTTCTCCACCCTTTTGTTCCCTATAAGAACATGCTGGGTAATTTCTATTAGTCTACATTTACATGCTATGACTCTGTTACTCCTGTTAAGCCCATCTAGAGAATGTTCTATTTCAGACACTCTGTTAGTTCTTGAGATAGCTTTTCAGTAGCTTCTCTTTTTTCTTACCATATATGTGTCTCTGTGTATACACATATACATGTATAATAATAAAAACAATTATAACTTATCTCAAATCCTAATCTGCAGACTCTGATGTCTTGGCTATCCAATGATTAATTTCCATTGGCAGAATTTGGGAAGGGACAGATTACAGTGAGGTCATATGCTCTTGGTCTCAGACTGTCCCAGACTTACTTCATTTCTTACTATTACTAGTAATCATACACAATAGAGATTTCACTTTGATAATTTAATGCATATATATAAGGCTATTTATTCCTGTTATTTACATCTTTCTATATACTGATCCCCTTTTACTTTCATGTCTTTCCTTTTAGATTCCATATATAATTGAAAAAATGTAATACTTGTCTTTCTGAAGTCAGGCCCCTTTTGCTTAACATGTTTATTTCTATGTGTGTCTTTCTCCCTGCAAATGGCATTTCATTCTCCACAATATCTCAATGCTTTCTTTATTCATTCTTGCATTTATGAGAGCCTAGAATGATCCTAAGACTTGGATACTATGGTTAGTGCAGCACTAAGTGAAAGGTGCAGGTCTCTGTCTGCTGTGCTGCCATTGATCCCTTTGAGTATTGCCTTAGTTGCTTTTCTATTGCTGTGATAAAACACCACTACCAATGCAACTCAGAGAAGACAGCACTTATTTAGCTTAAGGTTCCAGATGGATAATAATCCATGAAGAAGAAGCAGAGGTAACAGGTTGCCTAGCAGGCAGCTGGCGCAACAGCATTGAGCTCACATTTTGAGCCACAAACAGGAAACGTAGATCTCATGGTCCAAGTCTTTAGGCTTTTAAAACTAGTTGCCTCCAACAAGTCCACTACTCCTAAGCCTCCGGAAACAGAGCCACCAACTTGGTTCTATTCTACTATAGGGACAGCTCATTCGAACCAACATAGGTATGTAGCCAAGAATAGTAGAGTTGGATTACATGGCTGTTCTTCTTTTTCATTTTTCAGGAAACTCCATACTGATTTCTTTTCTGCTGATACTAATTTATGTCTTCATCAACAGTATATAAGAACTCCCTTCTTAATGTTATTTTTTTCTACAATCATTAAGAAAGTTTAAACATAGCTTTAACTTTAAGTCTATATACAATCAAGCCAAGCCAGGGATGAATTTGGTTTACATACCTTGCTGACTTAATCTTTAAAAGATGAACCATATTTTCCCTTTCCTTCGTGTGTCAATTATTTATTATTACAACCAGGAAATGATTTGTTCTCAGTAATGAAACTTCTATCTTCTGCCATTTTATTCCAAAGAGTATTTCCTGGGCTAGTATGTGGTTTTGGGTGCATACTAGAAATTTGCTTGGTTAGGTTCAAACTTTTCTGTAGCTCAGCCTCAGGTTAACTCTCTAGTCCTCAGCTTGGGTGCTTGGAGTGATCTCTATGTAAAGCAAAGATTAGGGTTTATCCTGGGATCTGGCATAGGTCCTATGAATGCAATTTAGGATTGTGTCTCATCTTATTTTACAATTGATATGGTGCATGTAAATTACATACTTTCATTGTGTCCAGTCTTGAGAGGCCACTGCTTTAATGTCAAGTGTAAGGAGGCTGAAGCCTTTCTTCAGGCAAAACTACAAAACAAACAAATTCAGTCTGTTATTAGGCTCTTCAAAATGTCAGCACCTCTCCCAAATGTACTGGCTCTTGACTGTTCTCCAGCTTTTTTAGTTAATACCATGGTGTAGTTTGTATTTTCCCCTGTTTCCCACCTGCAAGCTTGTTGGTGCTGAGCCTTGTTCAGTTGTATTGAAGAGGAAGCTAAGCACATATTTTATAATATACATCACTATATAATTTTATAATATACATCACTTTATAGACATGCCACTTGTAACATGAAATCAAGTTGATTAGTTAAGTTATTCCAGAGATGCTTCATGCTCAACATTATGTTTTCTAAGTCAGTTCTTGATGGACTTGTAGGTGGCTGTTTTGTTTTGATTTTTTCATAAAATATCAGTACTCTGACATTTCATTAAAAGCACTAATACATTGTCAACTTTAAGACTTTCTTCCAAATTAACTCTCCTGTACGTCTTGGAGTTTCATCTTATAGAAGGCCTGTCTATGTGTTGATGGAGACTGATGAATAACAATGTTTTCTACATGCTTGTTCTTGCAGTTGTGATTAATGGTTTTCTCACTGTAACATTCGATAGATACTATTATCTAGTGACACAGAGGCATACGTAGCAAGCTTACAGGTAAATGTGATATCATAGTGGTCACCTGGGCAACAGCATCCATGAGATAACTGGAATTGTATGATCCATTTCCATACCAGAAATTAAAATGAAAAAATAAACAGTGTATATGATGTAATTGATTAACATGATATTTCAGAAAAAAATAAGCTAATATTGCCAACTCTTTAAGATCACTAAATCACTGAGGAATTTTCATTCATTTATATTTTCCTGCTTTTATACTATTCAATTTTGACTTGGGTTCATTTGTAGGAGTGCTCTTTTGAATCATGTGTCACACTAACTACTAACAGGTACCTCTCAGATTCAGCCACTACTTTGAGACTCAGTATATTTCACTTCTGCTCATCCATTGCCATGAACCCAGTCACATGCCTGGTCTTAACTGCAGTAAAGGTTGGGAGATATAGGCTGTGGTGTGCCCAAGGATAGTAGAAGTAAATGATCTCATTGGCCCATAGAGGCTAAAATTTGCTTAAGTTATTAAGCAAGTAAATATCAGAGAATAAATTAGTGATTGAGATATTATTCTCTAGAATTATAATTTTCTTCAATCTTAGCCTCATTTTTGTTTGTGTAAAGATTTATCGTATTATGTATATGTGGGTATATATCTTTGTGTATATATGCACATGTACCCATGGAACCCAGAAGAAAATATTAGATTGTACAAAGCTTGAATTATAGGCATATGTACCACCAAGCAGTCTTGAATTCAATCCTTGAATTCATCCTATATGATATAAGGATAAAATTAACTTCTACAAGTTGTTTTCTGAACTCTTCTCATGCACTGTACCATGGCACATACCCATCCACACAATACATATTCTCACAGATATATTAATTTAAAATATAATTAGCTTTTTTTAAAGACGATAGGACTGGAGAGATGGTTTGGTAGTTGAGTACCCAATGCTCTACCAGGTGACCAGAGTTCAGGTTTTAGCACCATAAGGTATGATATAGAAATCATACCAGC
This sequence comes from Mastomys coucha, assembly GCF_008632895.1. Taxonomy (NCBI): domain Eukaryota; kingdom Metazoa; phylum Chordata; class Mammalia; order Rodentia; family Muridae; genus Mastomys; species Mastomys coucha. Next base: position 35,963,389 of record NW_022196912.1, read on the forward strand.
ATATAAAGTAAGGTACTGATACAAGGATTATGTGATACACCAAAATGCATGAAAATCCACTTTGTAACAAGTCCTGTACATAGTCTTATACAATACTATTTCAGAGCTCTATAACTTTTTGGTACATTACAAATATACTCTTCTCTTATTTGAATGGGTGCCGTTGGTGAAGACTTTACTGTGAGCTATGTGCATGTTTTCATTTTATATACATTCCTAATAATTATATGAGGAAAGCTAATATTGCCAACCATCTGCATGGTACAGATAAGAAATTGGACTTGGAGAGGTTAAATATTCAGATTGCTTACCTATTACTTTGAGGATTATTCACAGCTCAACTTATTCCTTTTCTTGCAGAGCATAAGCTGACTAGCCCATACCTTACTGGCCCCTGAGAAATAACTTTTGTAATGTGCCTAATCCCTACTACTACACTGGATGCTTTAAGAACTCAAAAAGATTCTATGTATCTATTGTTTTGTTAACTGACAAAGCAGGATGGAATGCTTACTGTACTGTCCCAATTTCTTACAGCCTTTCTTAAGCATGAATATACTTAATTGCTTCTTATGATCTTCTGGTAGAAAGCTAGTCACATTTCTGTTTAGAGAACAATTCCTTCAGTTCTCATCTCCACCAATCAGTTCAGCCTCACCTATTTCTGAGTATGCCTCATTCAGCTAAATCAATGGTTACAATTAACATAGCACCCTATTTTTGCACTGGCTGTGAGGCCATCTTTTTCAATCTACCATAAAACAGATCCTCCAGGACCCTTATCTCTAAGGCTCTGCTGATAACTCCAAACACTGCTGAAGTCCCTTATCACACCTTACTCAATCCCATGTAGAATTTCATCACAGAAGTTACAGATGTACCTACTTGGTTTGTCTCCTAGCTTGGTAAGGTGGTAAATTTTGAATGAATTTGCTTATGTAACTATAGAAACTAGCAATTAGCTTAACAATGTAACTAACTTCAATTAATAAGTGGGTTTGTTTTCTGAGACCTCCACTCACTCTGCCTACCACATAGTTCAGTTAACCAATTCATGTTCTCTGTGTTGTCCAGATAGAATTTCTGTGAGTGTTCTTGGCCCTAGACCATTAGATATTGAGTTTCACCTGCAGAGACTTCATGCTGAACTGGTTCCCATCTGCCACTGTTCCTTAGTCATCAGAGCACTGGGTTGCTGGTGGCTGGTCTTCACTCCAGTCCTATGCCTATTCAGCTGGACTCCTTGCTGCCTCTCAGTGTGTGACACATAAACCTCTGTGGCACATAGGACTAACTTCAACTTTACAGTTCCCTCACATACTATCCTATCTTCTTTGAACATACCCATCTCTTCAGATCTCTTTTGAAGAGCTTTCTTCTTCTAAAGAATGTTGACCAGTTTTAGAGTACTTTACAATTTATAAAAATTGCTCTGTCTTATCCAAAAAGAAATCTTGTGAATTATCATGATTAGTGTCTTGATTGTAGGGACTGATACCTTTCAAACAGCGTCAAACAATACATCATGATAGTAGGGGGTCTCAGAAGAGTATCCTCAAAATGTATTTAATGAATATTTACTGAATGATAAACTATGAAAATCACTAGGCTCTATGAAATAGGGACTAAAAAGATGATTGAGTTATATAATACTTGTCTTCCAGGGTCTAATATTCTAGTAAGAGGTGATAAACACACAGTACAGGGATAATAGTAGTAATAAAGACAGGCAGTTTTGAGTGTCTGTAATATGTCATACACTTTGATTTATTTAATATGATTTTATTTTGATTCTTATGTTTCTTTGAGGTAGACAATGCCATTCCATTATTAGGTTTTAAAAAAAATCCAAGTTTTAGAGGTAGTTTAGAAACTTCTCTACTTTCTGTAGCTAAGTTCCTGACTATGGCTGCTGGCTTCCAAGTGCCTGCTCTTCCTATTGTACTTCAGTGTTTAGGATGAAGATAAACATGTTACAGTGTAAATGCATGATGAAAGAGAGAAAAGAACAGAAAGTTTAGTTCCTGAGAATAGAATTTATGGTTTATTTCAGAGCTTGATACAAGGATAACATTAAATAGGAAAGGACGGGAGGAGAGCTAGAAAGAAAAGCACCAGGTAAAGAAAACAGCCTGTGCTGCAGTGTGGGTGTGCAGAGGAAGAAATGACTAATCGCATATGAAAAAGTCCCAAAAGGTAGGTAGGAGGTGGACCCATGAGAGGATAAATATAGACTTGAGCAACTCTAGGTAGTAATGTAAAACAATGGTTCTCAACCTTCCTATTGCTTAGACCCTTTAATACTGTCCCTCATTCTGGGGACCCTCAACCATAACATTGTTTTCATTGCTGCTTCATAACTGCAATTTTGCTACTGTTATGAATCATAGTATGAATATGTCTTTTCTGATGGTCTTAAGTGATCCTTGTGGAAGGGTCATTCAAACAACCCCCAAAGGGGTCACAACACACAGGTTGAGAACCATTGATGGAGACTCAACCAGAAAAATGGGGGTTATTGACCTTTGTTAGTGATGGAATAAAAGGGTCTAGGACAGTGGTTCTATAAAATTTTTATATCTGGAAAGCTGAGATAGGATACAGATAAATACTAATGTATACCACCACCACTGTCGTATGAACAGATTACATGAAGATAAGCATCTGTGGAAGAAAAGACAATGAGTTTTGTTCATGGCATAAATACAGATTAGTTGATTTTCATTGATTATACATGGGAATTGGCCAATATTAGGGACTCATGTCTGCTGGCAATGCACAATTCAATGTGTGTCATGGTATTCTGGTCTGCTCTCCTCTTCCTTTATACTGAACAGAATGAGAAAGAAATTATAAATGTCATCTCAAGGTTGAAACATGACTTGGTCCTTCTCCTGCTCCAGTGTTTTAATAAAGGTACAAGGCTGTACAGAGATTAGAATCATGCTAAGCAGGGCTGGGGCTGCTCTTAACTCTACAGAAGTAACTGAGGTTTATGAATTCCTTATTAGGTCCTTAAAGCAAAATGAGGAACCTGTAATTCCCGTCTGTCAAGATTAAGGAAAGAAGAATTTATTTTTCCTCTTATAATCTATAATGATTCCTTTTCACTTTTCCTCTTGTATATCACTGAAGCGCAATATTCCCACCACGGGTTAATAATGGGTTTAGGTACAGAGAAATGGAAACCTGACTCTTTGTTTTGAATTCTGCATATAAATAAAGATTAATGATGAAATACAGTTCTAAAATCCTCCCTGACACTTCAAAGATGAACAAATGGTATTGGTATCTCATTTAAGTTCTAAGAAAAAAATCATGTTGACTTACATCATTATGATCTATACGTACTGTGAATTAGGATAGTCAGTTTCTCAGATGTTTTGAAAATGTCTTCAAGTTCATGGTAACAAATAAACAAACGACAACAACAAAAAGGATGAATCTATCCACCAAATTTAAACAGTGATAGTTGGGATTCCATCCCAGATCTGATGCCAGAGTTTTAGAAATCTGGACTGTTCTTTTGTTCTGTGTATACATTCACAGATGGACACTGAGAACCTTTGGACTCTGGCTTCCAGTCAAACCAAGTATTGCTGGCTGGCTACCCAGAGGCCAGTGCCAGGAGTTGCTAAGAGAGTAAAGTGCCTAGTCAGCGCAACAAAGGGTAGGTGGGTGTGAGTGTGGGTGCATGTGTGGAAGATTTTTCTGTACTCTCATCCTGCAGTAGGCTGTGGTCCTGCTTGTACAATTTTTCCCCCGAGTCTATTTTGTGAAATATAATTGAAATCGAAACACCAGTGATTTTTAATCATACTCTCAATTTATATCTCATGTAACCATATGCCAGTGTTCTCGGAGTGTTACAGGGATATGAATTATGTTGAAATTGGATTAGGCAAATACACATTTTCCTTAAAAAATAGATACCCAGAGCAGTAATTTAATTCCACCGACTCTAAAGATTCTCTCAGAAATGCCCTGTGTATCTTATCAGCAGCTCATTGTGAAATTTCTTCTGGGCTACTTTCTTTTCATTTCTTTCTAGAATCCAATGTATTTAACAAACATTAGTAGCCATATGAAGTCAATTTATATCAAAATGATCCCTAAATGTAAGGAAATCAGGTCTTTCAAAGGAAGCCATTAGGGTTCTTTTTCCAATTCTTCAGTTTGGGAGAAGCAAAACAAAATGCAATTAAGGGTTCTTTCTCTTCCCAGTAGATACATTAAGCTGCATCATGACCTGAGTGTTTAAACAGTTATTAGGTAGATCAGAGCTGCAGATTCCAATAGGGTGTAAGACAGGCATTACCTTAGTGTCTATAATAATCTGTACTTTGCTGAGGATACTATTGTGGCAAATAGTACATTTTCCTGGAATGATTTCCTGATAATAGTAAATGCAGTAATTTTAAACATATATCCGGAATTTTTTTAATAATTAGATTACAATTCTATTGCAAGCAATTCTTCTGATTGCTTCAATATTACTTCTAAAGTGACACCATTGTCTAAGTGTGACTTCTGGCACCAGATGGCCTTGTTGTATCCTTGTCCAATGAATGGCTCCACCCAGAATAATGGGGTCTTCCCACCTCAATTTAGTTTACTAAAATTGTCCACAGACATGCTTAGAGGCCCAACTCCTGGGAGAGTCTGAGGCTCATCAATTTGACAATCAATATTAGCCATCACAGTAACTGCATATGGATTTTGGATTTGACCAAAGTTCTTTTATTTTGCTCCTGAAATGAAAACATTTATTTTTAACCCTTCTACTCTACTTCAAAATATGTCCATATATTTCTGGTCTTCCCTAGTCATTTCTATTGACTCAAAAATCTGTCACCATCTCACAAAGGATCTTGTGCAGTGGAATATGTCCACGTAGCCAAAGCCAGAGTTCATTAAATACCTTACTCCTGTCTTTGAAACCCTGGTGGATGTGAAGACACCATTGCTTTCTACAAGTACCTGACTATTCTCTAATCCCCACAGCTTAAGGGATGAGTCTGTGTGTGAGGTGTGCATCTTCTTTGTGGAGGCTGATTGTTTCAGTAAGCCTAATGTAGGTTGAAGCATAGGAAATTGGTTGCCTATTCACAAATTCTACCTCAAACTTCCTTACTCTCCAAAATAGCTCTTCTTTTATGCTTGAAAAGCTTCAAGCATTCAGGATCATATTTACTCTTCATACCTGGTCACTCGTCTTATTTTAAAACATGGCTTCTTCTCAGGTTTTTCCTTCTGTCCTCCCTTAGTCTTATGGGAGAGCTCTGTGAAAGTTCTTCTCAGTTCATATCCACATAAAATGACTGTTGAGTCAGGAAGTGATCAAATTTGGTAAAAGCAATCTCAGTTTGTTGTTTGACTTTGAGTCTTTTCTGGGCAGAGGAGCAACTCAGTCTAGCATAGAGAACAGGACAGCCTGGAAATCTTGAGTCAGCCTGTGATGTCAGCTGTAATAGGAACAGGTGGCCAAAGATAGTCAGCTCACCTCGGGGAGCAGACATGAAGGGGCTAAAGAATGAGGAAAGAATTTTCCTCCATCACACAAGGAACACCCAACACTGGTGAGAGTCCTGGCTCTGCCCTTCCTTTTCTTTTCTTTTCTCTTCCTCTTCTTTCTTCTCCTCTTTTCCTTCCCCTCTATCCCCCTCCTCTCCCCCTCACTCCCCTCCTCTTTCTCCTCATGCCAATTTTCTTCTTCTTCCTTCTTCTGTTTCTTACTCTGTATCTTCTTTCTCTTTTTCCTTCTAGTACTGAAAGTATAGATTTATTAAAATGAAAGCCAAAGTACAGAATACACTCCACAGGATAAGAACAGGCTCAAGCAAACACATGGCTCAAGATCCAGTTTTTATTTCTGGTGCCTATCTCTTACCTATTTTACTTCCATCTGATCCCACAAACTCTTTTCTAAATATCGTTGGGAAATATCTAGTAATTAACTTTTTCACACTCCAAATCCTCAACTAGGACATGGAAGAGAAATTATATATTTTAAATAGATTCAGACATCTACTCCAAAATTATAAAGCGTGCAAATTAAAGAATAAGACTTTCATAACCTCTTTAGGAAATCCTTTCAAGATATATATATTTAAACCATATATATAATTAACAAATATGGGCTATTCACATTAAAAAAGAGATAGAAAAAATTGCTTCTACATGTAAAATGAAAGCCCACAGATTCACCAGTATACCACATACATGAAAGCAGTAGATTATCTCCACAGATGAGAACTCTCTGTGTGAACTGTGTACATCAGGAAAATATTCCCTAAAAAGGAAATAGATGATATAAGAGACATGCCTGACAGCAGACTGCTTAGGCTCAGGTATTGATGAAGGGGTGTAACACACATGGCATTTACAGATTTTGACCCTTTATCAAGGTCTTCCCTCTTCTTGAAATGCAGAACGATTGCATAAAAAGAAATTAACTATTCAGATGATAAACTCTTCTTCATGAATATGGATGAAGAGCTAAAATGATAGATTAACTACCCATGCCACCTCACATTCTTAGTGAAATTCCTCCAGACCACAGTGAGGAAAGGAAGAGCTTACAGGGAGAGAAGAATTAGAGAGAGAAATAGAATACAGGTGATGTGAAATCATAAGAGGGAACTATTTATGGGGGAGATGTGATAAGGAAGAAATGGAGATGGGAAAGGGGATAGAGAATTGACTGAGAACTAGGCATCATGATGTATATATGTTTAATAATGTAACAATGAAACATAATTTTGTTTTGCATGATAACTGAAAATATAATGACAGCAGCAAAAAAATCTAAAATCCATGGTAATAAAAGAAATGTATTCAAAATCCCATTTCCTTTACTTATTTATGTTTGAAGAAATTTTTATTCTACATTCTCTGACAATAGAGCAAATGAAGTCATATGACAGAAGGCCAAATAGACAGCAAAAAAATTCAGCTCAGCAAATATTTACTAAGACCTCCCAGGTGATAGATGCTAAGGCAAATCTTGAAGAGACTATGAGAACCAAAATGTTGTGTCTATTTTCTGGGAATCAACGGGGTGAGCGTAGACCTGTAGGTATTTAATGAATGTTTAGAAAATGAATGAAGGAAAGGCAAGGGTCAGGATCCTTAGAAAGGAATCATAATACTGTTTAATAGGAACCCGGACAGAGGATATACAAAGCACACATGCAGCACAGAGGAGGTAGATGGAGTTCAAAGTGGAGGATGTAGAGGGGCACAGTGGAGAAGACTGTGACAGAGGCTGCTACGAAGCTATTCTGTAAAAGATGAAAAGAATGATTTTTTTTTTCTCTTTCACAAAGAAAGGAGGAGATGGAGACAGAACATATTGGCTTACAGCATCCTTGAACTAACCCATTATGACCTGTGCCCCTCAGAGCCCTTTATCTGCAGGCAATCAACCCTGAAGCAGCCACATCTCACAGTCACAATGCTTTTGCCTGTGGCCACATGAAGAGAAAACACTGCATGTTTTATCGATAGAAGTGTAAGACATCACTCAAGCTTCTTGGAAACTCTGAAAGTGTCCAACAGTAAATTTACTTTTACTCCATTTACTCCCTGATGTGCTTTAAGGTCCCCTCTTCCCATTTCTACAAGTTTCTAGTCCTATTTAGATCACAAGAAGTCCAGCATAGTTTTTAAATTTCTGCCTCTTGTTAGGAGTCTCTAAGATGAATATTACTCATACCACCATCCTAAAGAGAGAATGATATTTGCTTCAGAGAAATTAATTCTTGTTTCTTATCAAAAAATTTGGGGGCATCTTTCAAATTAAGAGAATGTAGATCTATACCATTCTGGAATCTGCTATACACTCCTGGGAAACCAATGCGTTATTGATGTGGAAGGGAGTTTTAAAATATAAAGATTTCTTCTGGATGATCTCTTTCTTGAATATGAAATTATCTTAAGTTGTTGCATCCCCATTGACTAAAGTTTGCCAAAAGTTTCCTTTTGCCTCTTTGTTTTATGTATGTGGTGTGTGTGTGTGTGTGTATGTATGTATGTATGTATATATGTTTGTATGTATGTGTGTGTGCATATTTTCATGTCTGTTTATGGGTTTATGTATACACATATAGGTGAACAGAGATGAGGTGTGGAGGCCAGATGACAGCCATACAGTCTTAGGTGTTGCTCCTCAGGCATCATCCAAATTTTTTTTATTAGATGTTTTCTTTATTTACATGTCATGAAATATCTCCTTTCCCAGGTTTCCCTCCAAAAAAATAAAATAAAATGAAATGAAATAAAAAAAACAAAAACAAACATCCATTTTTTTTTTAAGACAAGGTCTCTCATTGGCTCTAGAATTTGCCAAGTAGATTAGGCTTCCTGGCCTGATTAACCCACATATTCTTCCCTCCGGCTAGAATGGTGAGCTGTTGTGTAACTGTTTCTTTAGATAATGAAACAAACCATCCTGCAAAGAAGCTCCTTAAACACAAAAATAAAGGACTCAAAATAGTTTGGGGGGGGGATCCTCCAAACTGACCAGATTCACTGTCCCTTCCCCTCCCAGAGTAGATGAGCCAAGCTGCAAAGACCACTCTGATACCAAACCACTTCACAGAAAGGGCAGAAACTACCCAAGGTGTCCAGAAGAGATTTAAATGACATGAATCACTTGGGCCTGCTGCAGGCCGTTTGGTATGCTTCAGGTTCTCAGCATTGTGAGCTGTCACCCATTCTGGAACTGTCTTTAAGTCATTTTTTGCTGCTGTATGTAACTGTCACCCATACTCCAGTAAATAACCTCAATAAAATTCATCAATTCACCAAGTTGGACTTAAATGGTTATTTGTACTTTGGTTTGCCAGTGAGCTTCATATCTGTGTATGTTGCACCTCCCCAGGAAAAATTTTGTCACACAACACAAGCATACCACCCACTTCACTGTTTTCAAGATGTGGATTTTGGGGCTCAAACTCAAGTCATCAGGCTGACAAGGCAAGCACTTTAGTGACTGAGCTATGTCTCCAGTTTTTGCCTATTTTTCTTAATATTTGACATTACTTTCTGGAAATAAATGCTTTTTCTTCTTTGAGTTCACCTAAGATCTTGCTTTAGTTCTTCAATTTTGGAATTGTGGTATCTTAAAATACCCATGACCCTTTTTCTTATATGTCATTTAAGAATATCAAATATGAATATAGAAAGCCATGGGCTAACTTTAGTTTTTAAAATTAAATAAGACTACCATCCACCAAAGGCCATTATATGGCCTAGGCATCAATGAAATTTACTTAGATGGTTTTCCATAATGACATGAGTTTCACACTGCTGTTGACTGTCATTAAATGAATCACTTTTTTTTGAGATTTCTCTTTTCCTCATTTTAATTAAATCTTACCAACCTTTTCCTAATTGTAACTAGGAAATGTTCACCAGCATTTATCCTCAAACTCTAGATCTTGGCCTTGGCAGATAGTACATAACATTTAGTTTTAAAAATTGTATGTTATTCAGTTAAGAAGAGGGTGAATCAATTTTTGCTTTTATATGTTGTTTATTATTGTTGGAAGATGAATAGATATTGTCTTAGTCAGGGTTTCTATTCTTGCACAAACATCATGACCAAGAAGCAAGTTGGGGAGGAAAGGGTTTATTTGGCTTACTTCCACATTGCTGTTGATCACCAGAGGAAGTCAGGACTGGAACTCAAGCAGGTCAGGAAGCAGGAGCTGATGCAGAGGCCATGGAGGGATGTTCCTTACTGGCTTGTTTCCCCTGAGTTGCTCAGTCTGCTCTCTTATAGAACCCAAGACTTCCAGCCCAGGGATGGCACCACCCACAAGGGTTCCTACCCCCTTGATCACTAATTGAGAAAATGCCCCACAGCTGGGTCTCATGGAGGCACTTCCCAACTGAAGCTCCCTTCTTTGTGATAACTCCAGCCTGTGTCAAGTTGGCACACAAAGCCAGCCAGTACAATTGACCCCTTGTCAACTTGACACACAAATACATCACTATTAAGCCTCAACCCTTACTTTCTTATTCATCCTCAAGATCTAAAGTCCCACAATCTTTATATATTAAAAGTTCAATCAATTTAAAATGTCCAATATCTTTTAAAATTCAAGGTCTCTTAACTGTGGGCTCCACTAAGATACTTCTGAAAAATATCAGGGCACAGTCACAATCAAAAGCAAAAATCAAACTCCAACCATCCAATATCTGGGACCCACTCACGATCTTCTGGATTCCTCGAAGGGCTTGGGTCACTTCTCCAGCTCTGCCCTTTGTAGCACACACCTTGTCTTCTAGGTTCAAGATGCCTGTATTCCACTGCTGCTGCTGTTCTTGGTGGTCATTCATGGTACTGGCATCACTAAAACACTGTCTTCACCTGTAACTAAGCTTCACCAATAGCCTCTCATTGGCTCTCTTCATAGTGCCAAGCCTCAACTTCTTTGCATGACCCCTGCAGTCCTGGGCTATCAATTGCAACTGAGGCTGCATATTCACCAATGGCCTCCCATGGCCTCTCACTGTGCTGAGCCTCAGCTGCTCTTCATGACCCCTTCATGCCTTCAAAACCAGTACCACCTGGGTGATTCTTACACATTACCAAGTCTTGCTGCAGCACAAGGTACAACCTTGGCTACCTCTATAACACAGTCTCTTTGTGCTCTCAGAAAACACTTCCCAGAAGATGTCACCTCAGTGATGCTGGTCTCTTCTTAATCACTGCTAATTTCTTAGCTCCAGCTAACCAGCATCCATAGTCCCAGTAATGCAAAGTTTTTGCTTTAGTAGTTCTGGTATCTTGTTAATCACAGCTGATACTTCAGCCCCATCTAACCAAAACCACAGAATCTTCACAATCAAAACAGCATGGCCCTGATAAGAGTCTTTAATCTTCCTCTGAAATTTCACAAGCCAGGTCTCCATCTCTGCACTATTCAACGTGATGTTACAAGCTCCTACAGAACATCCCACGGAGTTCTTAACAACCAATGGTTCTTCTAGCTCAAAGTTCCAAAGTCTTTCCACAGTCCTCCCAAAAACATGGTCAGGTTGTCACAGGAATACCCCATTATGCTGGTACCAATTTGTCTTAGTCAGGGTTTCTATTCTTGCACAAACATCATGACCAAGAAGCAAGCTGGGGAGGAAAGGGTTTATTCAGCTTACTTCCACATTGCTGTTGATCACCTGAGGAAGTCAGGACTGGAACTCAAGCAGGTCATGCAGCAGGAACTGATGCAGAAGTCATGGAGGGATGTTCCTTACTGACTTGCTTCCCCTGGGTTGCTCAGCCTGCTCTCTTATAGAACCCAAGACTTCCAGCCCAGGGATGGCACCACCCACAAGGGGCTCTACCCCCTTGATCACTAATTGAGAAAATGCCTCACAGCTGGATCTCATAGAGGCACTTCCCAACTGAAGCTCCCTTCTCTGTGATAACTCCAGCCTGTGGCAAGTTGACACACAAAACCAGCCAGTACAGATATGTTGGGCAAAAATGAAGATCCTTAAGATAGCTAGTGGTAGAACAGTCCTGTTATGACTGGTTTTAAAAGGCTTTAAGGAAATCTTAGGTGATGGGGAAAGTGAGTCACTCTCTTGAGTGGATAAAAGTGAAAGTTTTTTTTAATGCAAATGAACTTACAAAAAAAAGGATATATTTTTAAACCTACTGCACAAGCTGAAAGCTCAGGAAATCTATTTCCATTTTTGTCATGTAAATTTTGTGAATGGGCTTAAAGGTCTTTATTCTGAAAGTAGAGCCAGTGGGAGCCCTTGCAAACACTTCAGAGAGGAAGAGGCTGCTTTCAAATGAATAGAAGGGGCTAGAGCAGAAGGCTGGGTGAGCTGCAGAGGAGGGAGGGGTTTTAAAACCCGGTTGTCTAATCACCCTAAAGAGCATTAGCAGTGAACATAGCCTGCTGCTTTGAGGTTTGAATTTACAATTAGAATATATTCATTTATGTTCACATATTTTAAATTTTTATGTTTGTGCTTCCTACACAGTTTGTTGTACTTTGAAGTTCCAACTCTTTCTCAAACGAAATTGTGATTTGGACAGATTTAAAACAAAACAATACAAAACCTGAAAACAAGCTCTTACCATTCTGGGGAACTATTCTTCTGGTCAGCTTTTTCACAATCATTTTCTTGAGTGATAGAACACTTTGGACAATGACCAGGGTCTTTAGTTTTGTTGCTCTGACTGCATAGGTCAGAGCATATGAAGTTAGAAAGCAACCAAGGCTGATTTTAATTGTTTCCTATGCTGTCTTTTCTAAAGATCCTGGGCCACTAATTACATTTCCCAAAACTCCCTTGCTTTTTCCTTATTGCCCTTAATTTGAAGAATATTGGGTGATGAGCTGTTACTAGACTCAGCCACTCTGCCTTCGTTCCAAGATAAGAAAGTCCTTTGAGAATTGAAATTTAATGGGATTGCTATGTGCTTAATAGACTTGTCATTTGGTTTTTAATGCAAGATTTTTGACAATTTCAGGGAAACATTATACCTTTTCTTCTGAACAATAGACATTTGCATCCATACTTGTAATTAAAAAAAAAAATTAGAGCACTCTGAAACCCCTGAAATCACTTGGGGTTCTCAAGGGATCTCAGGGGAGGCCTAGGGTCCCAATTCTGTGATGTGATCACCCAGTGCCCTTTATTTCTTTAGAAAAACACCTTGACTTCCTTTTAGCCTGAGTTTATTTCATTGTAACATTCTATATTCTTCTTTTTATTGAACTGAAATGTATAGACCATCAATTTTACCCACAATCCTTTTTTTCTACATCCTGAATTCGTACAGAGCAACCAATTTCTCTTCCCTAAGCTGCTTCTTCTTGGGTCATGTTTGACATTTATTCTGAATTTCTCCAGTCTTCATTTTACCTGATTTTCAACTTTTCTCACTAATCTTAATATTCAGCATAGAAAGGACTATGAATTCCATATGCCTTTCACTAGCTGCTGGGAGAAATACCACAGGGATAGTAGTTTCTATGCAAAGAAAAGGTTTGCACAGGTCATGCAACTTAAGATAAGCAGTGATCTGATTTCTACAGAAAATGCTTCAAGATTTTTTGCTAGGGCATCTAATGAGAATTGACGGTTGGCACGGCCAAAATGTGTAAACCAGTATTCTGGGAGATGAAGACAAATTTATGACAACAGTTGAGCTAGAGGTGAAAAGCAAAATAAAATCCCATGTTTTTGTAGATATTCTCATGGAGACCTAGTACACATCCCACTGTAGCTTGCCAGCTGCTGCATAAAAAGACTAAAAATGACAGCTTTCAGAAGCAAAGCAGAAGAATCCATTTAGGATCAAGAAATGTTTCCAGTGCAGCATCTCAATACCAGATTCTGAGACCTGCTCTGCTGTTTATCGTCTTTGTAAGACTGAACAAGTTGTTTCTCACTTAGCATCTTCAACTGCTGTTTCATGAGCAAACACACAAAAATGGGGAAGATAGGCAATTCCAAAGGTAGTCATATAAAGGGCATCAAATAGTAGATGTTAATCACTTGGAGAGCATGGGGTTGGTTATAATCCCTGATCCAAACTATTATATCATCTTTGCTCTTACTGATCAGTATAGGAGTCATGAGTAGGGCCAGAATTATTACCAATATTTCATTAGAGGTGAGATGGAATGCTTCAGCCACAGAAAACCAGAAGTCCTGCCTGAGGCTGCCATTAGACAACTGTTATCAGTCAACTATGGCTCACCTGCTAGGGCAAACAGTTTCTAGATAAAACTGCTTTGTTGAGACAAACAATACTAGGAGAAGGAAGCCTTTGCAAGCTACTCATATATTCCCCACTGTATCAACTTCTCATGTCTAAGTCCCCTGCGAACCCAATAAGAGAGCCCTGAGCAGCTCCCTTCCCTTAGCAGACCCTTCATTCTAATGGGAAAGAGGTTGTCTCTCTGAATATTCTAATAAGCACAGTCTCATCTGTTGAGATCAGATTTTGGCCTTGTTCCTGACTTTGGTTCCTTTATTGTGCACTCCTAAACCTAACAGTAACTGCATATTCTAAATTTTATTATAGGCAAGGTGTTGGGATATGAAACAGCTTTCCCCTCAAAGGTCTTAAAGTTGTATCAGAGACACAGTCTTCTCAACAAACATGGAACACTTGTCATGAAGGAAACAAGAATACGCTATTTAGAGGACTGGATTTTCTGATCCCACAAATTGAATCCCTTCTGTATGATAATGAACTAAATTTTATCTTGGGGAAGGAGGTAATAAAAGATTGTGATTTCTCTTTTTCTCATTTTAAGTTTAACAAAGACATTGAAAATATCAGACTATTCTCCCATCCTCCCTACTGTAGGTAGGGAGGGTTCATCTTTAGAGAAAAGGCAGAGCAAGTTTCATAAATAGTAAAAAATTCAACAAGAGAGAGGAAATTGTCACTCCATTTTCTGTCCCCCTCTTCATGTGGCGTACACTCTAGACCTCTTGTGCTGTCAGTGAGTAGTGGTGAGATGAAGAGAGCAAACAAGAAGAGAGTGATCACCTTGAGTGCAGAACAGTTTTTCTTAAGGAAATGCCATATGTGAATAGTGAGGAAAAAACACTAGTATCGTGTTTGCTTCTCAATTTGGGACATCAAGGTTGTTTCCACTGCAAGCTGAAGAACATGGGAAAAACCAAAAATAGTATTATCCCTGGACTCATGGCTTCCAGAGCATTTATGATCAGCAGACCATCATTAGCTTGTATGCTTTCTGAAGGTGACGTTTAGACAAAGTCATGTTGCTGCAAAGGCACAATAGTAGGGTATTTAGATTTTTATAGGAACTGTGAAGAACAAATTTAGAGATTCTCTGGTTAACAGAAACCCAATCATGTCAATGTTTCCTTAATGGTTGGTAAATCTGTCTGCTAGGTTGATAGTAAAGTGAGTGCCAGTGCAAGGCTGGGGTACAGTTTGGGAATCTATTGCATAAATTTTGGTAAAAAAGGGATTATAGTATGTAAACTATAACAATTACTTACATACATCTATGGAAAATTAAGGGGTAGTAGAATTGGGCTACACTTTACAGGAAGCCTCCATGAGTTTTTGATGAATTAGATATAGAGAAAGAGAGAAAATCAATCTAGGCTGAGCAATGGGTGACTGGAGAAACCACCAGCTTAAACCAGAAAGCCATGGTGGACAGCAGGTTTATAAGGGAAACTGGATGACTCCACTTTACTGAACACAATGGTTTTAGGATGATAATTAGATAAGCAAATGGAGACAGCACCTTGATTTATGAATCCTGAACTCAAAAGAGAAATCTGGTGGGAGATATATAATTAAGAGTAACCAGGATATAGGAAAAAAGAACCTCACTTAAAGCCATAAGTCTGGATGAGGTCACCCAGGGGTATTGGTAGATTAGAAACAGAAGAGCAAAAGCAGTACTGCCCGGAATACTCCAGCATTTAGAAATCAGGCTGATAAGAAATTCAGAAAGATTGGTACAAGCAGTTAGAAGACCATATAATTACAATATCTTTTACTTTCTTATACTGTAAAGCAGCAATTCTTAACCTGTGACCTATGACCTGTTTGGGGTCAAATGACTCTCCCACAGGAGTTGACTAAGGCCATCAGAAAACAAACATTTATACTATGATTCATAACAGTAGCAAAATTATAGTTGTGAAGTTGCAATGAAAACAATTTTATGGGTAGGGGTCATCACAACATGAGAAACTACATTAAAAGTTCACACAGTTACTGTCAGAGCCTCTCAGGAGATAGCTATATTTAGGCTGGCTTGTCCTTCCTTCAGACTCTGCTCCATAGTAAATCTACCTGACTAATACAGATGGAGAGGCTCACAGCCATCCATTGAACTGAGTACACGGTCCCCAATGAAGGAGCTAGAGAGAGGATCTATGGAGCTGAGGGATTTGCAGCCCCTTAAGACTAACAACAATATGAACTAAGTAGTACCCTC
>NW_022196912.1:35980483-35998336 GCF_008632895.1 Mastomys coucha
CCTTTCTCTAACTCCTTCACTGCGGACCCTGTATTCAGTTCGATGGATGGCTGTGAGCCTCTACATCTTTTCAAACAGACCTATCTTCTAAGACTCCAAAGGCTCCAGAAATAGTGCCACCATCAGGAGACAAAGTATTTACATAGTTTAGAGTTGTTTTCATCTATATAATTCATATATATTCAATATATATGTGTATATATATACATACACATATATATACACACATATATGTATACACATATATACATATATACATATATACATATATATGTATATTTGTGTATGTGTTTGTATTGTCCAGAAACTCAGTAAGGGCTTGAATTGGGGAGGGGTTATTAGCTGTCTTAAGAAAAGGAGAAGGTAATCAATTGTGTCAAACATCAAAACAGAGAACTGAACCTTGAGTTCAGCAATATGAAGGTATGGACAACAGCTGTCTCCATGGTGTGCTAGCAGGAAAGCCTAATGATGATGGCTTCAAAGGAGAATGGAGAAAACTCTGGTAAAGAGTCACAAAGAAAGATGCTATCAATCAGAAAACACAAGAGACAAAGAATGCAGAAACATGTTTATTTTCATGTTTAAAATTCATGTATCTAGATAAAGACAGCCATTAAATCATTCCATTAAAGGAAGTACAGGGAGAAGATATGTAGATAGAGACTGAATGGCTTACCGTAGAAATTTTGAAAGAAGTATGACATTGACCATGGAAGGTCAAAGGGTGTAACAATGGTTGTGAGTGATAAAGGGGTCAAGGTGAATACCGGGGTTAAAACACTGAGAAAAGAATTAATCACGGCTCAATTATATACTTGGGTTTTAAATGATCCTAAATGAAGGTAGGAATAGAGGTAAAATCGTGAGGCCCAACCAAGAAGTGTTTGGTGCATTTAATAAATAATGTAAGTTGTTGGATGAACTCACAGGAAATCACAGCAGCTGCTATATGAATGGCAGAAGGTACATGGATTTTAGGGAAAAATGAAAAAAAAAAAAACCCAGAAAGTGTTCATGGGGAGTCTAAGAACTATTGAATCCTAACTCTAAAGCCTGTAATAACAGAATGCAGGAGACACTGTCTTAGTATCGGGTTGGTGGTATGAATCTGCAGCTACTTGCTCCATGTGTTTAGTAAATTGCAGAGAGTAAGTTAGAGAGTTGAAACTGTATTAACCTGAGTTCAAGTCCCATCTCTCCTAACCACTAAGGTGGTTTGGTTGTACCACCGAGCTCCAGGCAGCTGCTCTGCACATGGTGATGTTCTATATGTAGGTGAGTATATTATAAAAGAGCATATTCCTACCTGCTGGCCCAAGTCTTGTTCTCTCAGGCATCTCTCACCACTTGATGTATATGTTATTGTGCATTTGATCATTTATTCAAAAATGTATCTGGTCTATTTTATACTAGGTGTTGTGGAGATCAATAAAGTCTAAGGCTTCAAAGGCCCTGATGTCATAGGCCCTGTTTTTGATGATTTTTTATCTCCTGGTATGTATAAGGGCATTTACAAAACGTGTTACATCTATCACTACATCTGATCTCTGTGATACCATTGCTTTGAACAAAGTTCTGAGAGTGACTTATCTATGGTGACAAGCAAACCTGTGTCTTAGTCAAAGGTTCTGATTCCCCAGTCTTGGCTCTGGCCTCAGACCACATGCCTTAACCCTGCATGTTCTAGAAGCATAAGCTTCTGCCTCAGGTGTTTTCCTTTCCCTTGTGGGGAGTCCCATCAATGTAAGAGTCCAGTTTGGTCTAGAAAACCCTTGGACAGAACTGGAAAAAGTACTGCTTAATTGCATGGAAGCAAAGCTTTATTTGCTGAGTTGTATTAAATTATAGAAATCCAAGGTAGATGTCTTTAATAGACAGGAACTATAGTGTGGTTAGAGAGAGCGAAAAACAAATAACAACAACAAAAAAACTAAACAAAACAAAACAAAAATCCATTGCCTTCTTATCTGTAAAATGCAATCTAGTTACATTCTCTATGGAGTTCTTTTGGACTCAGATGATGAAATGGAATTCTTCAATTCTATTATAGTTGCAGTGTGTGTTATATGTATATGTGAGGACATGTGTACTATAGCACATGTGTAGCCATTAGAGGACAAGATGGTGGAATCTGCTCTTTCTTTCCACCTTGATGTTGGTTCCAGGGATCAAATGCAGTCCCCCAGGCTGTTCGCCATCTTGCCGGTCTAGGATAGAATATTTTTAATTGGATAGTAATCTGCCAAGTGTAGGTCTCAGAGTTCCTGACTGTCATGAGAAGCTGTCTTCAAAGCATCCGTCCCTCCCCATCACCCTTGGTGTTGAGGAACTCTTTGCAGGCAAACTGAGTGCTTTCAAGCTGGCATTCCCCGATTTGACCATTAGAGATATACTGTAACACTTACCCTGTGGAAAATTATTTCTCCTGAAGACTGGCTAGTGAAAATGCAAGCTTGACCTCCAGGAAACCCCTGGGACACACAACAAAGCAACTGTAAAGATGGGCAAGGTATCAAAACTACAAGGGAGAACCTGTGGTAGTTGGATGTGCAGGTAGATGAAAGCTGGTGAGACAGGTACCATACTCTTCTGGCTTACAGCCTTGCCTTATACCAACCACCTCTCCACAGAAGGATTTGAAACAGAAAGACTAAAGGCAGGAGAGATGTTCTTCAGAGAAACTGGGAGAAGATACTGCTAGGACCTGGCCTTTGCACTTCCTCTGTCCTCACCACTCTGCCTGGGTTATTTTAGAAGGCTCCACAAGGAACCAAATAAAATCACACAATAAAGCATCCCTTCCAAGCTCATTGAAAAGCATTCCATAGGATTTAGAATACAATTCCAGGCACCGGTCTGTAGAACAGGCCACTTGCATATTGTGGCCTGTAACCTTTAACAAGGGTATCTTTTTCTTTTGTTTGTTTTCTTCATAGATAATTTAAATGACTTCAGCTCATTAATGGACTATATTTTACTTCTAAAAGTCCTTTGCTTTTATTATCTTCTTTTGTTGTTCTTTTTTTTTCTGGCTGCCTTTTTGGCTAAGCATAGACCACCAAGACATTGATGCAGGATGCTGGACAGCAGGGTAGGTATTTGTTCTTTCTTTCTACATTTCTTCTTGTAGAGGATAAATTTAACTTTCTCTTCCAAATACTGTGCTGTGCACAGTTGAGCTTGGCACTTTTGCTGAAAACTATGAGTCATTTTTCATAAACAGGGATTGTCAAAAATGCTTGATTCACATTCTAACAACAAATACAGAAAAAGCCCCAAACTGAATGAGCTCCAAATTTTCAGATGTTCTACAAAGAGAAGGGGGTGGGGAAATAATGCTCTTTGAAGACACGTCTTGGATTTCTAGTCTTGAGTTTTTCCATGTTCGAAATTAGGAGGGTACCAGGCATCTAAAGCACTGTAGTCAACCTCACAAAAACCATCTCAAGGTCATTGTGAAGTGTTGTTTACAGGGCTGCCTGATTTCCTACAGCTTCTGAAAAGTACACATGTAACCAGTAGTACAGTCTATTTTATTTTATAAGGTATTAGAGTCTAATACCTCACCTAAATAAATTTTTAGGAAAAAAATATTTCTATACAGTAGCAAATTTTGAATATTTAAAAAGTATCAGTAGAATGGCATCCAACAGTGCAAGCAATTTAATAAAACAGGCAGACCAGATCCAATGTAATCTGTGATGAGCAATTACATTTCTACTTGGAAGGCATGATTTTCAGGTAGAGGCAACGAGTTTATTGTGTTTCATCTTTGAAATGCATCCAAGTAGACACTGCATGGTAGGTACTTCGAAAAGCTAAAACTTATGTACTATGTGATGGCGAGGTCCCACTTTTCCATATCTGTGACAAGTAGAAAGCCTATGTAATGCAGTTCACCAAAATTGGCATCCCATTC
This sequence comes from Mastomys coucha, assembly GCF_008632895.1. NCBI lineage: Eukaryota > Metazoa > Chordata > Mammalia > Rodentia > Muridae > Mastomys > Mastomys coucha. The sequence continues at coordinate 35,984,406 of NW_022196912.1, forward strand.
CATACAATCAGTTTTCAAAGAATTCAACTAACCAGAATTTAACTGCTAATATAAGGGCTATGAGGACAGAGATCAACAATGGTGACAGGAAGATGCTCCTATGGCACTTTAAGAGTAACTGAGGTAGACAGTGGAGGGAGATTTTCCCATGGAAAGTCATTGATTATGATTCCCAGCATTATATTATGAGAAAGGCCTCGACAACTGCTGGGTTATACATTCTCCATTTTCTTTATCCCTCAAAACAGAAAGAACCATGACTTAAAGAACATCAGTATGCCAAATTCTTTTAAAGGGATAGTCACATGACTCATTCTTTTTTTTTCTCTCACAGGACAATATCTCACAGTTACATGAGACAAACAATTCAACCAGGAAATAGAGCATTGACTCCCATCCAATAATGGGAAAATGGGAAGAGGAAGTAGACTTTGCAGAGTCAATAGTCCCTTTTTACAGTTGAGAAATAGACCCAGAGAAAAAGTCCTCATTTCCTGAATATTTTATTTTATTTTTTTTGCTGCTATAGAAATGCAAAGTTATGCACTTAATAGTATGATGTTTATCTTTGGCACAGTTTTCTTTTCAGTCTTCCTGAGTGAAATCTAGATTATGGTTGTTCGTGCTCTCATGGCTAGTAGATTACCATGAAGCATCCTTTAGGACAGAAGTTATGTGTCAAATATTATAGCCAGAAAAACAATAGGGTTAAATGCTTCTGAGAATATAGCTCTTACCAGTTAGGAGCTACCTGGCCCTTGAATTTATTTGTTTATATACCTATATTTATATTTTTCAATATATATTGAATTGATTAATTCAAGACATATGTAGTATATATATATATACACTATACTATATGTATATACTATAGTATAAGACATATGTAGTATATATATATACTATGTACAGAATCTGTCTGTCTGTCTGTCTGTCTGTCTGTCTGTCTTTGTGTGTATACTTTCCTGAGTGTGGCTAAAGCATCAAAATTGATAAATAGTCAGTCATGAATAAATAAAGTGTGAGAAGATAAGGCATTTTTTTCAAATACATTAATGAGAGAAGGAGAGAGGGAGGAGATAGGAAGAGGCCTTAGATTTGTTCTAGTTCTTCAAAAGGAAGTGTATGAGGCTTGGTTGTGGTACTATTCAAATAACCCCCCTGGCACTCCCTATGGTTCTGACCCAATAATTTGAATTTGGGGATTTAAGTATTGGTGTTTATTTGGTATTTTATGTTTTTGCTGTATATTTTCTCCACAGGAATTCCTTGTGGAAGAGAGTTTGTGAATAGCAGAATGAGAATATTTGTTTTAGCTTACTACCGCGTTGATAACACATTGTTAATGAGAGATAATTTACGGAGTGTAAGTCCTTTTGTAACTCCAGTGCATGATTTGGTGGAATGAAACCTGCACTCTTCACATCAAAGACAAACCTCAAAGACAAACCGGGTCCTAGAAACTCTACATTGATCCTGGTTGGACTGTTAATAAATAATAGATCTAGAATTCACACTCACCGATGCATGACTCTGAAATTTGTGGATTAGTTATCTAAATGTCTCATTGATAAGCAACAACAAGATCTGTCAATTATTACATAGAGATATATGCCCAATAATATGTCACACTCATTACAATGATGTTTTTAAATCCTAAAAAGAATATTATAGATAGTAAAAATGAATGTTACAGTGCTTGGGTAATTTGAACAATGTAAAATGGTTGGTTTGCAGCAGAGCTTTGCTTCAAACTCACCTTTTAGTTACTTCAAGATGCATTCTGTCTCTATACTACAAACTATCAGTCTCCATTCAATAATCTTAGATACATTCTTCCTGAGCACTGGAGACTAGTCATTGAAATTGAGCCAAACACCCAGACATGGGGGACATGTGACACAGCATTTTGTTAAGATGAGGAGAACATGTCCTTGGGTTTTGAGTACAGTTTGTGATAAGAAGCTGTGTGTGTATCTGCCTTGGTACAGCATGTCATTGGAGGGGAAAATGGTAACCAGAGAGGAGCTTGTTTCTCTCTCTGTTTATGACATTTGACACAGAGCTCTATAGTCTGCTGGGCCTGAAAATATTAGAGAAGACACACTCTGCTGTTCAGAGAAGGGTTGTGCTTTTTTTCTTTTTCTTTTTCTTTTTTTTTTTCTTTTTTGGCTTCAGCAAGCTGTTTTTAGAAAAAGGACCTTCATGGTCTCTCATTTTGCAGTACATTTCTCAGGTTATTAAAGTTGTTCAAAGGAAATTTGAAAGCCTGCTTGAACAGTGTAAATAAATAGACACTTATGATAGATAAAATTCTATGTTTAACTTCAAGAAAACACAACTCTGGGAGGCAAGAAACCTCCAAGTGCTGCCAGTTTGACACTGATTTTACTGACGACCTTGAGGAATTCTCTTCCCTCTAGGACTCACTCTCTTTGTAAAATGAGACATTAGTAGGTACAATAGCATCTCCTTCTGATTTTCTCAATATTGTCTGAGCTTTCAAGTCGAATATCCTATTTCCTTTTGGGTTGCCCCTTCCTCCGAGGTTATTGGCCATTGGCCCATGAGGGTGAGGGGAGCAGTGGCAGATGTGGGAGTGGTAAGAGGTTCAGAAGGCTGTGAGCATGATAGGATGATTTCCAGAATCAGCTTCAGTGAGACAGCTCAACTTTATTTGAGATAAACAAGGCCTATTTAGATCTTGGGAAGTTGGTAGGAATTTCCAGGGTGGGTGTACATTATTGGCTAAGGTGGAGGTGTTTGGAATGCTTCGTTTACATGAAGAGGAATTCTGAGAACCTGGCAAGCAGGTTCTTCTCTTGAGAGAGGAAGTTGAACCTGTAAGCTGGCCCTAGGCTATATGACTTCCCTCTGAAGGTTTTGGTGGTTAAGGGCAGGAAGGGCTGAGTTAGACTTATGTGATAATCACGGAATGGTTGTTGTAGGGCCATCTCTAGAAAAGGTCGAGCACATTATTTCACATTAAGCTTACATGATGGTCACCTACAGGTCCAGTTTGAATCTTTGATTCTACATCATGCTTTCTTTCTTCTTGAGCTCCGCATGTAAACATTTTAGATTTGGAGTCAGTGAAGGGATTGAAGCTAGAAGTTGACAAGCAACTCTTCTTTTCCCAGGCTTGACTTATGCCCTCAGAAATTCCAGTCTCAGACAAACAAGGACAGTTGGTAGTCTTAGGAGTCAGTCCCTTCCTTTAAACTTCCTCAAGCTCTGTAATTCAAGCCATTCTTTTTTATTTTTTTTATTTTTTTTAATTTTAGATATTTTCTTTATTTACATGTGAATTTCTCCATTCCCAGTTTCCCCTCCAAAAAACAAAAAAACAAACAAAAACAAACCCCTGTTGCCTCCCCTCTCCCCATGCCTGCCACCCCGCCCTCTCCCACTTTCTGGCCCTGGCATTCCCCTACACTGGGGCACAGAACCTTCACAGGGCCGAGGTCCTCTCCTCCTATTGATGATCGATTTTGCAAGCCATTCTTATGAAAGGCTTGACCTACCACCATAACCCTTGGGTCTTACAGAGTTCTATGCAGGAAGTAGAGCTGGTAACATTAAAAGGCTGATGATTAATGTCTTCAAAGTTTTCCCACATTAATCAAAATGATTTGAAACTGTTTAATACAAAACAACACTCAAACATGCTTGGAGTTCACATACTTTTACAATGAGAAAAGTTCATTTTATATTTTGAGAATTGATACATTTTTAAGAAAGGACTGTCTGTTGATAATGATGTGAATTCAAATGCTTCCATAAATTTTGAAGAAGACCTTTCAACGCTCTTTCATCGAGGTTCTGCTAAGAAGGGGCATTGCCTTAGTACTTTCCTGAACAACACAAGTATTAGCTGGCAGGAGTGATTACCCTTAGAATTCCTTGAGGTTCAAACAGAAATAGTCTATGAGTGAGACTGAAAATCTGGGTTCGCACATAGTTCTGATGGTTATGTGTCTTGTGTCATGCAGAGGTGACCATAGTACATTGGTGCAAGAACTTCAGTAGCCAACTGTCTACATTCATGACAGTGGTATGGTATTGAACTATGGCTCAGAATCTTGCTCCTGTTTGAGTTGTCTCTCCCAGAGAAGACACTGTTTATATGAGGAAAAGCCTGTCCATCCCACGGAACTCTGGATGTTGGGGGTGTTTCCTTTGGCCAATGGGGCATAGGCAGATTTGGAAGCTAACATGTGTTTTGGCTTTGCCCCATCTCTGCTTTTTTTCCTGCAATGAGGCCAGTATATGAATGAGCCTGTGCAGGTGTTGTAGCAAAGTACTACATACAATGAAAGCTGGTTGGGAAGCTGGAAGACAAAGATTAAGATGTCGTATAGACTTTGGAACACTCAGCCCTAAGTGGAGTGTCTACATCAAATCCCTCCCCTCAGGCCTCAGTGCATGCTATGAAAGAATACACTGAAAGAATGACCTTTGCCTATATATTATGGATTCAATTTTAAAAAAGGACTGTCTGTTGATAATGATGTGAATTCAAATACTTCCATAAATTTTGAAGAAGACCTTTTTTGGGGGATCCCTGAGTATGCAAACAGGTGGGTCTGTTTTCTGCACCTTCTGAAGTGTTTTCCTTGTTTTTGTTTATTTGTTCCAATTCTGTGTTAGGTTTTTTTTTAATATCTGCCTATAGAAGTTTGTATTCTAATGAGACAGTAACAGAATGGATCCAATTGGGAAGGGGTGGGAATGGAGAGGAGTAGAGGGAGGAGAAACCATGATCAGGATATTTTATGTGAGGAAAAAAAATTGTTCTATTTTCAATAAAAAGAAAAAATGTAAAAAATAAATAAGTAATAAATAATTTAGAATGCTGTTCAATTATAGGGCAAGGGGTGTTATCTATAGGACTGGTGCTTTTTCCCAGGACTGATGGGGCAGTATCTATTTCATGATATTTTCCTAAATTCCAATGGCTGACTGCCAGCCTCTACTATTCCCAGGTTTGCCTCTACCTTGTTTCTACTTCCATCTTCAATCTTCATTTGGTTCTCTCTCTCTCTCTCTCTCTCTCTCTCTCTCTCTCTCTCTCTCTCTCTCTCTCTCTCTCTCTCTGTGTGTGTGTGTCTGAGTGAGTGTGTGTGCACCTGCCTGTATGTCCATACTTTCCTTCCCTATAAGAACACCAGACAGGTTGTTTTGAGCTTCTACTCTAATGACTTTACCTGGATTTGCTGGAAAGACTGTACTTCCAAATAATACCATAGATATATAGAGGTTAGGACTGATTTGATCTTTTGAGGGAAGAAAATTCACATATGACAGCCAGGTATAACCTGGGAATAGGATCACAGCCAGCTCATGCTGCATATTTACATGAACAAAAAAGAAATCTTTCCTTTGAACTAGGTATTGCTATGTGCCCCCAACAAAACAAATAACAAAAACTCCCATGATACGGTTACAAATGTAGGGATATCCCTATGTGAATGAGATCCAGTGCTTGGTAAAGCCTTATGACTTGCATATCCCTATTTGGAAAGGAAGAATAGGGTGGATTACTTCTCCAGTCACCTCTTATATCACAATGGAATTGTACTTTCTATTGATGAGATTCCCTAGGTGATTCAATTAAAAAGCACTTAACTTGTGAGTCAGAGGTCCATCCTATTCTGGATCCACCAATGCTTGACTTTGAATTATGACTTCTTTCCTTTGGTTTAATTTCCTCACCATCAAAATAAGGCCCCATGCCTCTCAGTCATTCATTGCTCACAGCTACCACTGTTGGTTGGGTTAGATCTCCCTGGTTTGGCTTCAAGTCATTTCACAGCTCAATGTGTGGCTCTCCTGGGCATGTTCCTTTCTGAAGGGCAGCTGTGTCTGAATAGCTAATGGTTGTAATCAAAGAGGCAGTAAATACTGCTGAATGAAGATAGGACTGTGTCAAAGGAAAGGAGTTATTTTGGAAATCTCCATCCCAGGAAATGAGGGGAATTGTCTGTTTGAGTTAGAAGTAGCCCCAGTGATTGGCATTTATCTGAAGAACAACATGCTGTGGTAGAAGTGGCCAAGTGTGGGCTGCCTCAGAGAAAATGGGCAGCCTTAGAGCATTCAGCCCAAGAGCCACCTGGAGCTATTTCAGTCCTGATTCCCATGACCTCTATGGCATTGGCAACTTCACATCCAGAAACTGCAACTTATTCATCTGAAAACTGGTCTTCAAAGCATTTGGTCAAAAGAATCCCAGGAGCTCAGTAATATGTCATGGTCATAATATTTCAAATAGCACATATTTGTAAGGGTGTCAGTGCCTTGAAGAGTTACCTTTGGAGGAAATTTTAATCCCAACTCCCAACTAACCTGAGAAAAATCGCTCATACTTATTCTTACCTACAGAGTAATAAGTGTGCTTGCACAAACATGTTATCAGAACTCTTTATACCTAATAGGTCATGCACCTTGTATATCCAGTGACTCTGATAGGCTAAATCTAAGAAATATATACAATGAGATCTCAGCTATTTTCAGGCTTTTGTTTTTAAGGATGAGGCACCTGAAGTGTAAAGGAAAGTAAAATATCTCATTCAAGGTATCATAGCTAGAAATGCAAGAGACATCTCTGTAGCCTCTTTTGATTATCTTTCCAGACCACTAACCTTTCTGTGAACATGCTTTGTTCTAAAAGAGTAAAAGAAAAATGTCATGGTTTGGACATAGAACCCCCTCCCCAAGCTCATTGGTATTAATACTTTATGTTAGTATTATTTCTAGTACTTAGATGGGAGTTGTCCTTTGGCAGGCTCTGAAACCTTTAAGAGGTGGAGCATAGCTGGAGGAAATGAGTCACTGGGAGCCAGGTCTTGAGGATAAGAGCATAGCCCTGCTTCTGGCTGTAGTCGCTCCCTTCTTGTGTATCTGCTGAGATGTGAGCCAACATTCTATGCTTGCAGCCAGCAGCTGTTAAGTTCTTTCCACCTTCCTGCTGTTGCTGTTTTAATGTTCTGTGTCCTTCAACCATCAGCTGATATAAATCACCACTCCCTTATTTCGCTTCTCTTCAATTATTTTGTCACAGCCACGAGGAAATTATTCACCAAGTTATATCTCACACATAAATCCTAAACACAAGCTAACTGGACTCATCATCTCCTTATATCTGCTGTCTATTTCAATCCAGCAGTTTAAGCAAAAAGGAACTGGTTAGCATGTCAAAGGTCAAACTGCTCCAGAGGTTGCATAGGGACTTTATCTTGGTTTTCATTTTCATTCTGATAAATAACACAAACACACACATACTCTCTCTCTCTCTCTCTCTCTCTCTCTCTCTCTCTCTCTCTCTCTCTCTCTCTCTCTCGTACACACTCACACACACACACACACACAATCACAGAGGAAATAGCTATGATTACCTTCCTTCCCATCTGAAGTTTATCTCTGGAACTTTGAAACATTGCTAAGATACTTGGCTTCTTGATACTTGGCAAGGAACTTTGACTGGGATAAGGAGGAAGTTTCTTCTGACTGGGGAATATTTTACAAGAGATTCTCACCATTATTTTATATCCTCTAGCTTCACTTCTAGCCCCTCCATCCTGACTCAACCTATTATATCCCAAAGTTTTCAAGAGTTTTTATAGGCCATAACAGAACATGCTACAGAGTCTTTCATTTAGAGGTTATGTGTGAAGAAAAGGGTGATGGACAGTAATAGTATACTCACTATTTCTCCTGTAATATGTCCTGATAGCTCACATAAAAGGATTCTCCAGTTTGGGAAGCCTGGAGAGAAGACACTCGGTCATTTTATCTGCTTGACTCTCTTATCTCCAGAGGAAATGGGGCTGACCTGATTAATTTAAAGTCCTTTCATTTTCTTCTTGCCTGTGGGATATGTTTATCTCCAACTTCTCTTCCATTTGATTAGTCATCAAGAAAAGCTCTTTGCATTTGAGTTGGATGACCTGTAGATTTGCCACCCACATCTACCTTCTAGGCTTCTGAGAGCTCTGCGAACCCATGGTCTATGTTGGCTACCAATGATGGAGACCATCTCTAGACTCTGTGTTTCAATAAAATACATTAGTACAACAAAGTAAAAAAGAAAAAACAAAAAGAAAAGCTCTTTGCTTAGTGAAGGACCCTAGTTTCTCTGACAGTTGTGTATGGGACCAAGTGAGTGAATTAATTTAGCTGTAGGGATGGAGTAGGGAGTAGCTCACAGCGAAAACAACCAATCAACAAAAGCAAAACCACACTGTGACATGTGATGCATTCTCTCATTCACTTTTATCAGCAATTGAACTGACATTTTTACTTGGATTCCTGATTAATTTTTTGTTTGCTTCTAAACAGGTGGAGTATAGGTATACCAAAATTAGATAAACCATCCTCCCTTTTTGCATGGGAATATGGGGGAAGGGAGAAAGCTTTCCAAGTCTACTAAGCTTGATTCATGAATCATTTCCCAGGCATTCAAATCATCCATGTTAGGGAGTTGTAACATAATGCTACCAGACATGTATGTTGACATAAAGAGCAGTGTAAATGGCTAATATATACAGCTGGAATAGATTAGGTATCATTTCTGAAAAGCCCTGTCAAATTTCTTGGGTGGTACAAGGCTCTGGTTCACAGTCCACAGTGCCTTGTATATTCATTCTCCACAGCTCTAGACATATTTTAGAGTAATGGCAAGCTAGGTCTTTCCCCTTGAGACTGCTGTACATCTGCACTTATATGCAAAAAATAATGTGTTTCTTTATATATCTAATCAATGTCCAACAAAGTACAGGGGCAATTTCTTGAATAAATAGAGAATAAAAAAGGATAAAAGTTATAAAAAAGGCTATTAAGGCATGTAATTTCTTATTTAATGAGAAAACTTGTAGCACAATGGCCCAACAAAGGTTACAATAGAGAACCCATCTGTCATTGTTCTCATTTACTTAAACAATATTAGATATTTTTTTTTCTCATTTGGGGTCCAGTCATAGTAATTCAACTTCCATTTTTTGCTTACCGTAAACTTCATCCTTTTCTACATCCTGAATCTTGTATTTTCTTCAGTTACAAACAGAGTAAGGGATTTTAGAACACATTGAAGAATGAAGCTTTAGAACTATGATTATCATCAACTACATGGAAAAAGTAGGACCCAGAAGGGGATAGCTTTCCAAAGCACCAAGTTATTAGCTAGAATTAATCAAGAACTAGAGCTAACTAGAACTAGTTAGAAGAACTGGCTTTGATAGGGAAATGCTCATTCCTATATTCTGTTAGCTTGGTTTTATTATACAAATGTACCTAAGAACAAGTCTGCAAACTTTTGAATAGACTACTCTAGCTACCAAGTTTTGACCAGCCTGTGAATTTTCTGTCCCTGTATGTCTCTTAGCTGTTCTGTCCTCTGTCTCTGATCCTTATTTTCCCATCCTATCTGATGCCTCCTACTTGCCAAACGATAGAGATCCTAGTCAACTGCACTGATTATTTACTCAGGAAAGTCTAGCCAGATCACAGGGAGATCAGACACCATCAGTGAAGTTTGCAGTATAGTGAGGAGATAGAAAACTGTACTGTATAAAGGGAAATGACATTGGGTGCTGTCAAAAACAAAGTATATTGTAATTAGAACTATTCTGGACTTGAGAAGTATAATCCAAACAGCATAGATTAAGGCAGGGATAAAAGTGGCACCTGGGCTCGCCCAGCTCATGTTTCATTCATTCATTCATTCATTCATTCATTCATTCCTTTACTATTTATTTTTACTGTTGTGTTATCTTTATGAAATTAAGAATAGAATTTACTCTCTAATTCTTACTTTCCATCTTATCTGATGCTTCCTCCATGTCCTATCATAGATCCTAGTCAATTTTACTGAGCAAACAAGTAGGTGAGCAAATACTTTTTCCAAATCTCCCAAAGTTATATGAAGATAAGAATGAATTACTATTAAAAAGCAGTTGAAAAATACCTAGTTTTTTTTTAAAAAAAAATCTTAGATATTATACTGGCATCACATTTCACATTTCTGTGGGCTTATACTGTTGAGAGCACACATCTAATTTACTGCTCATCTTCATCTGATTGAAGTCAACAGAAGGGTTCATTGTACCTGAACAGAGCAGCAGGAAGCCTCTTCCACTCTTTGTCTTGAAGATGGACAGGGACCTCTCCAGAAAAGGGGAACAACTTATAAATGGCCTTCTGTCATTCTGCAGTCAAGTGAACTTCACTAGCCAGTTCTAGACAGCCAGGGCATGCTGCTGCTTACAGTGCGAGTGTTAGGGTTAGAAAAAGGAAGGTCTGAGTAATTGTTCACTCTTTCCTTCCCCCCCCCCCCAAAATTAAAGAAATAAATATGCTTATCAAAGGTCTTTCTTAATTTGGTTCCCTGTAAAACATTACAAAGTCTAACCTCAAGATTCATGGGTAATCAATTATGAAAACTTAGGAAGTTGCAAATAAAAATTATATTTACCTTTATTTAGTGTGGCATGCAGATGAAGGTCAAAAGACAACTTGAGAAGCGGGTCTGCTCCTTTCACCACCTGTGTCCTCTGGATCAAACTCATGTCTAGGGACAAACTCTTTTAATTGCAGAGCCATTTCTCTGGACCAATAAATTCTTAATAAACTCTCCCCAGAAGAAACTATGTTGCTTATTATCTTTTATCCTAAGGGTATAATATTAGACACAAATGAAAACTATAATAACAACTAAGGTAGAGATACTACTATTTAATAGTAAAACCCAAACAGTTCCTGCTTAAATGGAAACAAAAACACAATATGCTTATTAAAAAACACAATAAAAATGAAGAAAACTCCAAGGCAAAGTAGAAAATAGGGAAAAAACTGTATTTAAAATGAAATGAATAATATAGAATAATTTCCTTACTAAAAAGACCAAACAAAATTAAAACAAATTGAGTTAATTAAGCACAAAATTTGGAAAGTTTTATTATGGGTAGGACCAATAAAAAAAATAAAGAAAATGCAAGAGAAACAGCAACTACAAGTAAGAGCAAAGAAATTTATGAGCCAAAGAAAAGAATGGATAAATTGAAAATATATTTTTTCTTATTGAGGCAACCAAAAGGGGTCCTGTATTAATATATGTAGAAATCAAAAATATCCAAATATTTTTATTGACTGTGTATGTGGCCAGAAAGGATCAAACGTATTCCAAGAATAAAATAACTGGATAAAACATGGAATAAAAAAATGATTGAGAAATTATATGGCTGAATGGTACCAGGTTATGGTAATTTTGTATATTTTATATTTTCATAGTATGGTCCTGTATAGGGGTCTTGGTTAGGTTTGTCTCCTCTGCTTCTTAAGGAATTAAATGTCTGGAAAATCTCAAGAGTAACAGTTAGCAATGGGGGAAATCTCAAACATAGCAGAGAGAATTCACTAGTGAAGAAGGCTTTTATTCGGAATGATGAAATATGTATACATACAAACACACACACACACACACACACACACACACACACACACACATACTCAGCAAGGACATAGACAGACAGCAAGCCACCTCTGTCAAGCAAAGGTTAGTCACAGGAGCCTGAAACATCTAGTCTCTCCTTCAGTGCTAATAATTTTACAGTCTTTAAAAGATCTTTCCCTAATCTGGAGTTGATCATGTTGAACTAAGACAGTATGGTTGTTTGGTTCACAACTATTGTGTAAACATGTCCTGAACTGGCCTTGAGCTTGGCATGTATGTAAGCAGGGGGATTGGTCCTACTGATTGGAGAAAAAAAACCAATCAGTCAGATTTTTGTTTAAAGCTGCCAAACTTTTGTCTAAAGTAAGGGGGGCAAGACAGAAGATAGGCATCTCAGAAATTGGCCACTTTTATTGCCAAGTCATAGCCCCTCTTCCTATGTGCCTGCCTACCAGGAGTCTGTCTAACTCCTTTTCCCTCAGTTCCTATGCTATTGAAATTAGCCAAAGCTACAGGATCTCCAAGACACAGGAAATAACAGGATTTCTGAGGAGTCCAGTGGGAATCTAGTATTGATAGAGTGTCGCAGAAGCCAGAGGACTCAAATCACACCAATGAGTCATTGCAAATATGTGACACACTGGGACATGCCACAGCTTTCATGGTAAGATTTATTTATTTATTTATTTATTTATTTTTAATTTTTTGTTTCCTTTTGGGTTGGAGATTGCAAGGGCAAAGGGAAGATATGATGGGACCAGAAGATGAGAGGGAATGTGTGCATGATGCAAAAGTCACAAAGAATCAATAGAGTTTTCTTAAAAAATTATTCCTAGTCACAGAAAAACTAGGAATGTCCACATATTAACTTCACCCAAACATGACAAGTAAAGAACAATGAAGCCATAATTCATCTGTACTTTTGAAAATAAACAGGAAAGAAAGAAACAAACAAACAAAAAAGAAAACAAAGGCACTTAAAATCACATTTAAGGACTGGAATAGTGTCTTAGGGCTTCCATTGCTGTGAAGAGATACCATAACTGAGGCAACACATAAAGGACAACATTTAATTGGAGCTGGCTTACAGTTTTAAAGGTTTAGTCCATTATCATCATGGTAGGAATCATGGCAGCATTGAATCAGACATGGTGCTGGAGAAGGAGCTGAAAGTTCTCCATCTTGATCCTCAGCAATCAGGAGGAGACTGAATTCCATGTTGGGTGAAGCTTGAGTATAGAAGACTTCAAAGTCAGCCCCCACAGTGACATACTTCCTCCAACAAGGCCATACCTCCTAATAGTGCCATTCCCCATGGGCTGACCATTCAAACACATGAGTCTATCTGTGTCACTTCTTTTTAAACCACCACAAATAGTATGACCACATAGGTTGTATTATTATAATAAAAATCTTACATAAAATTAGTAATATTTTTACCATATCTTAATCATGAACTAGAAAGGGAATATTTTTCAATCATTTCAAAGGGGGGCTGAGAAATCATTTAATGGCATTAATCTTGCATTTCAAATTTATGAGTAAAACAAGCAACCTTCCCCAAAAATGTGTAGGAAACTGTGAGGATAAGGACATTTCTTCAATATTATAAAGAATACATGAAGTAAAAAAACTAACTACATATCACTGTTGATTCATTAGCGTGATTTTCAATAAAATTGGGAGTAGGTCAGGGCTACACAAGCTCATTATCATAGTATTTCCAGAATGCACAAAGGTACAAAGAAGAAAAAAATGCTTCACAAAGTCCTATCAAGCCCTTATAGGTGGGACAGTGGTCTTTCTGCCCGTGACTTCTAACATCTCATTAGTCACTTAATTTATCATTTAACCACTTAAATTTAATTCTTTGTGTACATCCTGATGCTGTCAGAATAATAAATAACTTAAGAATGCCCTATCCCTATTTATCGCTATCCCTACCTGGAATACAAGACATGAGTAGCAAATGGCCAATTACCTTCTCATACTATTCCTTTTGGGCAGTGCAATTTTAACTAATTTGCTATTAGCATTTAGTTTTCTAAAGTCTGTAAAATGACAGCATGGGTCATTGCCACGGACTGGGGTTTCTTACGGGGTCCCTTGTTCCACGGGACGATGGGTTCTGGCCAGGTGTGCATGGGATTCGGCTTTGACAAACAGACTAGACACGAGTGGTGTAAGGTCTGAGTGTGTTTCTCAAAAAATGACATGAGGCTTTTACAATCATTGTAAAAGAGAGATGAAAAATCTGGCAGCTCAGTAGTCAAGGTACATCTGAGGCCATCTAAAACACACTAGGTCTAAAACAGCAGCCATCTCCTCTGGACTGGTGCAGCACCCCCAGGCTCCAAGTATGTTCGGGCTGCATGGGCCCGGCCGGAGTCCCAGGAGGCTGTGGGTGTTCTAGCCAGGAGGGTAGAGGCTCAAATCTCGAATCCTCAATGTTGAATGCTCGAATGCCCACTCTCTTGATTCCCAC
>NW_022196912.1:35998403-36006669 GCF_008632895.1 Mastomys coucha
AAGCGCTCTGGGCCACCTAAGCTCTAGTTCTAGTCTGAGTGCGAGCGAGTCCAAATGCTGAATGCAGACTTCTGAATCGAGAATACGGAATCCTCTATGTTGTCTCTTTCTGTAAGCTTTAATGCCCTACCCACAATGCTGGAGGCAATTAGTTAGAATGGTTTAACATTCCAAGCCAGGGCTTAATGCCCTTCCCACAATGCTGGAGGCAATTAATTTGAATGGCTTAACATTCCAAGCCAGGGTTTGACTAGGACATTGGAACATTGGTAAAGGTAAGAGAGCAATGTCCGAATTTTCTCTTACTAGTTGTAAAGAAATGATATCTTGGTGGGCCCCTAGCACACAAGTACGAGGACATATCTGGGCTACCTCTGAGTTTGGGGGTGCCAGGCGACAGTGCGGAGGCAGGAGACTGACTTTCTTTGATGTTTACGCTTCAAATACCGCCATCATGCAAAGTGTGCGTGGCAGGTCATCAGTCTGAGTTTGCTTATTCTGGATAACTGTAAATATTATTGTCTTTATAAAAGCCCTTTGTTCCTATATTTGGCATATCCCAACTTGCCTCTTAGTTTGATAAATATTAGATAAGAGTTACAGGTCTTAGTCCTGATATGAAGGTTTGTGTCTAGCCTTACTTTATCTTGTATGATATCCCAAGGAGTTCTGCTGTTTTCTGAAGGGATATGAAAGAAGGAAGGGGAGCGAGTCTGGGGCAGAGGGCAGATATTGAGGAGGTGGAAGGGGAGGCTGGGAGGAGTGTAGGAGGGGAAAACTGTGGTCAGACTGTATAACAGAAGAACAACAAAAAAAAGTTACAAGGAAGAGAAATATACTATAGCACATTAAACAACAAACTAACCTTGTGGAAACTTTGAAATACCCAGAAATAATAAGAAACATGTAGAGCTATATGAGAAGACTAGTTTGCCTAAGAGTGTGAGAGACACAGGGATAACTAGACAGCCATTTCATTTCCTCAACTGGAAAAAGAAAACATTGCCATTAGCTTTGGGTTTAATTATATCCCAACTTAAAAATTCAACACATTATGTTTTATACCTCAAAATTGTTCTAATTCAAAGAATTAAGAGCAAAGGAAGTTTCAAGACTGAAAACATCTTAATTATTTCTTAGCATAATAATAGGCAAAACTACACACTGTTATTGACTTACATGACAGACAAAAGCTATTTAAATTGATCAGAGTTTATTAAAAGGGTTTTTAAAACTTGTAGACAGATTTTGGAAAGACTACAGTAGAATTATATAGAAAGTTCAGGGAAAAGGCCATGAGAGCTGGACGTGCTTACTCTAGAAATGAAAATGAAAAAGCACTTGTAAATAATGGTTAGAGCCAGACCCCCTGGAGCTCCCTGGGACTAAGCCATCAACCAAGGAGTACACCTGGCTCTAGCTGCATGTGTAGCAGGGGATGGCCTTGTCAGGCATCAATGGGAGGAGAGGTCCTTGGTCCTATGAAGGCTCAATCGATGCCCCAGTGTAGGGGAATCTAGGGTGAGGAGGTGGGAGTGGGTGGGTGCGTGGGTGGAGGAACACCCTAATAGAAGCAGGGGAAGAGAGGATGGGATAGGCAGTTTGCAGAAGGGGGGAAAGGGGATAATATTTGAAATGTAAATAAAGAAAATATTCAATTAAAAAAAAGAAGAAAGGATTCTATTTAGAGGCCAGTCTACAAATATCCTCTCACAGCTATTGATTCAACCATTATTCATTGAGTACCTACTGGGTGTACAAGGTATTAGTATGTTATAAATCAACATGGAAGGCAAGATTATTGGATAAATGGCATTAGAAAATTGAATAGCACTTTAGAAAAACTACATTAGCACCTTTGCTGGGACTTTGTGAATGGACTCATTCACATTGGCATCTGGTTCATGTCACAGAGAAAGGAAGGTTAAGTCCATGAGCTGTGCAATACAATCTAGACGCTGGAGCTACACAGTCTAGGTAGCATTTCTAGTTGTCATCTATCAGCCCCCTCATATTAGGGAATTACTTAGCCTCTTTGTTTTCCAGTTTTCTCATCTGTAAAGTGGGAATGATATTGTTACATATGTCATAAGATAGCATGAAAATCAAATTAACTGTGTCTATAAAAACACTTAATGCATCATGTAGTTTGGACTATTATTAGAACCCTAGATGAGTTTTGTCCTATAGATACAGTTATGTATTAGACAGTGAAGTAAAGATTATTTGGGCAGGTTGCTTCTTAGGGAAGGAGCTACTGTAGTGACAATTTTGAAGTTTGTTGCTTTTTTTTTTTTCTCAGCACAGGAATATTATGAGAAATAACATGAGATTAATATTTTCATTATAATCCCAGGTGTGGGATATAGCTCTGGTTTAGATTGTCTACAGCTGCTGATTATGATTTGCCTCATACTCTCCAGCTGTAGATAGTTTCTGTGATTGTGTGACACGGGAAATCTGGAGATTTTAGAGTCTAAAAAGAGAATTGGTGGGTTGTTGATGGGTTGTTGGTTGGTTGTTGCTGGTTGCTGATGGCTGTTGTTGGTTGACGTTGGTCCATGCTGGTCAATGTTTGTTAAGTAGTCCTGCTCAATGAAGAAAAAACAAGAAGAAATTTGATATCCTGAGGACAAAGATCAAACTTGCCCTTAGGAGCTCAATGTCCCTAGCCAGCAGGAAGTAGTCTAACAATAGCATCGCCCTCTCATGACCACCACTGATGCTATTCAGGGATCTCTTTCCTTCTCTTCCTCCCTCTCTTTTTTTCTCTCCTATCTAGTGTTATAGGGTTGAAAGGGTGGAAGAGAAAGGGTGGAGAAGGGTGTAAGCAAGAACCAACAAAGGAGCAAAAGACAGCTACCGGCTACTGTTGTGGGGCATTTACACCGCAGACACCAGTCACAGCCCTGGATGGTTTCCTTAGAATGCCCCCACAGTGTGGATGACGGGTATCTTGTTCTCAATTGTGTAGCACCCAAAATGGGCTTCTTGGCACTTTTGCTGACCCAAGAACTTAGCTTAAATTCAGTTTAAAAACTCCTTTCAGCTTAAACCAGTTAAAGAACTTGGACTGCTTGACTAGTGTAGAGCTGTATTCTCCTGCCAAACCCAGATAGGTAAGGACCTGACTATCAAAAACAAAATAATTTAAGTAAAAACAAAACAAGCAGAACAACTGATCGACACATCAGAGGTGAATTCTAAAATGGCCTCAGCTTGGAGGGGTGAGTGGTAGGGGTGGGGGGGGGGTGGGGGCAGTTGGGAGAAGATGAACTGTCAATACAGTCAGTGAAAGAAAATCCTGAAAGATGTGATTTCATTGGTTCTATGCCAAATACCATTCCAGGATTCAAAATCCACACAACTACTCAAGAAGATAATTTCAATAAGGTGATAGCTGTACTCCTAAAAGTTAGAATTTATAGAATTTCCAAAAATATGCAAAGGCAGCAACACAATGAATCTGAAAACACCAATACATGCTCCATATGAAATAAAGATATAAAACTTATGTTTACTGGGAATAGTAACTTGACAACAAATTAAAAAGCAAAGAATCATTTTTTTTCTTTGCCAGGCCTTGGCCAAAAATAAACTAGACATTAAAGGATTTATCTTTAAGCCAGGAGTGAAGATAGTGATGAACTGTGCTGATTCTCTGTTGGTGGGAATAGAGATTGGTGAGATCAGTCTGGCGGACGATTTGGTAATATTTACTGAAGCTTTATGCATCCCACTCCTGGCGCTGAAAGCTGCGCTTCAAGCTGTGGCTGGAACATGGAAAACAGCTTGAAAACAAATTCTATTTCAGGCAATTGCCCTCAGCCACTCCCTGACTATTCCTGACTATCCCTACAAATCGCTCCAGCCACCAAGGCCCAGCTCCAAGCTCAGATTTTAGATTTGAGATGGTTTGGAACCTTGGTAATGTCAGTTTTCAAACTTGAGCTTGTCAGATTGTATCTGCCATTTTTTTTCACCCAAACATTGTAGTTTTCTCTTGTCCCTTTTAGACTTAGAATGAGATACCCCACCCCACCCCACATGTGTGGCCAGTTCTGCCATGCCCAGCCCTGACTGGCTCCAGCCCACATTCTCTTCCTTCCATTCTAAAGAGGAATAGTTGAACATTCCTCAACTATATCCAAAGTTGATTCAGTTTTGTTCAATACAAAAACTAGTATACAAGCTTCACCACCAGAACAATCAAAGGCTACTGACATGTTACCTTGTGGTTTTCTTTATTTTGATATTATTGCTGTGGCTGAGCCAGTTAGATATTTGCTCTTCCTAACCACTTTCAAAAATGTAATTTCTCTGATTCTGTCTTACGAAGGTTGATGTAAATCTTTTTATGTGATTACTATTCTCTTCCATTAGTTTTGGATCCTACCTTCTCTAGGGAACTACAATTCCTTTCTTCTCATTCAAGAATTAGTGGATTTTGTGAAACATGATTTAGCAATTTCAAAACTTCCCACCTTCTCCCTGTCTAAATTTTGAGCAAAATGTGAGTTGTCTTTAAAGAAGAAAATGGAAAAAAGTGCTTTTCATATGCCTTCTCTATTCTTTGCTGTGGCTTCTACTTAATATGGGTCATTTTGTAACAGTTAATTCTCTGTAGAAATCAAAATAAATTTTGAAAGAGAGTGAGTGAGTTAGATTAAATGGCAAGTTATCCAGCCAGCCAAGGATCCTTACTTTCTCATTTCAGCACCTGTAATAGCCTTTCTGAAGTATTGTATTGACTGTCCTAGGGGAGAGGTGGCATTTGGGTATTTATCTGAAGATTGCCTACTTTTGAAGTGCAAATAGAATAACAATCCCTCAGAGGTGACTTACTTTACTTTTAAAAATCTCTCTCCTCTCTCTCTCTCTCTCTCTCCCTCTCTCTCTCTCTCTCTCTCTCACACACACACACACACACACACAGACAGTCACATAGTCATGCACAAACACAGTCATGTGCACACAGTCAAACACACATATACTCCTCCCTGGTTAAAGTTACCATACTTTACTAAATATTCTCATTTATTACCGAAATGAGTCTAGATCATCTTAATATCTACTAAGTTTAACTTGAATCAGTGAAACAAGACAAAAGTAAGAAAGTGTTAAATGTATGTTCAGATAGTATAAACTATGCTGGCTCATTATTGTTAGAAGGATATTAAATTCATCTGCAAGCATTTGCTAAATATTGTCTATGTGTGGCTCACTGTGGGAATTAAGAGTTTAATAACAATTGACAAGCAGCACCCTGGTATAAAGAGAAATGATGAAACTTATAGTAGAGCAGTGTTACTTTTGTAATAGGCAGATTTGCTAGCATGGAATAGGGTATCTACTAATGGTCTTGAGAACTCAATGGAGCTTTATAAAGAATATTTGAGTTTAAGTATGGATAGAGAAGAAAATTCAGATTGCTAAAGGGAAGAGTTTATTGAAGATGACAATCTAAAAGGTTAAAATGGCAACTTCAGGGGCAAAATAAAACTTTCTGGGCTAATTAAAAGGAATAGTTGGGACTTCTTGAATAATCAGGTAGATTGACAGCCAAAATGTATCCAAATTTTATATCCAGCAGCACCATTCTTAGAGAATATTTCAAAGACAGAATATGGAAGAAGTAAAGAAAAAAATTGTTCTGAGCTATTTAAATCAGGTTTTATAATATTAACATGTGAGAAACACTGTCAAGGTCTGAATAGAAGTCAATAAGCAGATTTAGTTATTGTAGGTGTTTAAATTGCATATTCATTAGATAAAAAACAATTACCCAATGTAAATCTAAAGTAATGTACCTTAAAACAGTTATAATTCTGTGAAGCATAAAAACAAAAGGATTAAAATAAGACATGATTGTATGAATGCCACAGCAGGAAATCAGATCAAGTTATTTTGACTTTTATAAGGTCTTAAATTAATAACACCTTTTTCTAAAATACCATACTCCACACAAAAGGGAACCCGAGTCCAGAGAGCTTTAAACTTCTGTGTCTGGCCTTGAACTTGTATTGAATTTAATCTTCTCATTTGATATGAAGTCCATGAATTCAAGCTGATCTTACAGAAAAGGTAGATATGAGAATCCAGAATATACATTAAATGGATTTTAAACACAGTATAAAATCATGATAGGTTTTGCTGACAAGGAGTTTGGTGTCCTACTAATTTGAATAAGGGTTTATCAAGATGACTTTATTGGTTTGCTAATAAACACTGCTAAGTGCTTCATTTTATTGACAGAGATGACAGAAAGAACTCAAGCTATAATTCAATTATAGCTAGTGTCTTGATACTAACCAGTTTTTCTTTAAAGCTCTGAAAAGAATGATTTTGGTCTGGCCTGTTCTACCACCCTGGGCTGATAGGAGAAATTCAGAAGTTACCTGAGACCACAGTCCATCATAGATTTCTCAGAGTCTGAACTGGAAATCTAGAGACCAGCTGGTGAATTGTACTAACATTGTGTGAGATAGGCTCATCCTCAGATATTAATGGGAAGAGAGGCCCTTAGTCCTGTGAAGGCTCGATGCCCCAGTGTAGGGGAATGCCGGGGTGAGAAGCTGGAGTGGGTGGGTTAATGGGCAGGGGGAACAGGGAGGGGATAGGGGTTTTTGGAGGGGAAACCAGGAAAGGGGATAACATTTGAAATGTAAATAAAGAGAATATCTTAAAAAAAAAAAACTGAGAAGAGCTTGGGGACTTTACTTATAAGAACTGCCATCAGCATTGATTCTCTGAATCCTGTACCTGACTGAACAAATGCATCAACTGATGATAATTATAAACTGGGAAGAGAGGAGGCAACTCCTGATAGTGATCTCAAATAGGCAAGTACTAGAAGAGGATTCAGCCTATGAATAAAGAAAACCTCACAGAAAAAAGTATTACATTTCTAAAATGTTCCTGCTGGTGTTAGATTCAAACTCTGTAGCTATGGGTATACAACTCAAGTGTAATGGGGCAGCATTTGAGGAGTCAGATATTTGAGATTAAAACCATCATGGCTTTCCAGAGTTGAGGGGAAAATGTTAAAAAAAAAAAGCCAGAAATCACAGGGAACGCTAAAACTCATATGCATATTTCCTTCAAACTCTTGCCTGGACCGCAAGATGCTGTCGGCATGGCTTCAAAGTCCCAGTGGTGAAATGACCCATGAAGAGCTGAGAAGCCAAGCAGAGAGTGTGTGAACATCTGATGCTGATAATGGAGTTTGGGGTTAGGTACTAAACAATCCAGATCTGTAATAGCTATCAAAAACACAGTAAATAATGTTTAGGGATGATCGATGAATTTATGAAGACAAGAAAGGTAAAAATAGAACACACTATAGATTCTAAATTTAATTCTAACTAAAATATATTTGGCCTACATAAAAGTAAACAGACAGGTCAATATCAGAGTTTTCACTACAGAACTGATAAAAATAATTCCAGCAAAAGAAGGGGAAGTAAAATGCAAAGCTATGGATTGAAATATATGACCTGTGAGAATTAAGTGAGCTAATGGGGCAACCAGGCACATAATTGAAGCAGAAGCAAAAGAGGGAAATCGAAAGTAAACAATTAGTATCTGATGAATGAAAAGTTTCCAATTATCAAAAACTATAAAGCACAGAAATGTCTGTGAAGTTCACATGAGATGAACATGAAGAAAACCATCTCCATATCTCTGTGTATTGTACCCAAAGTTCAGAAAAATCAATAATTAAAGAAAAGCCTTAAAAGCAACTTGGCATAGAATAAAAGACACACTGTGTTTAGAATAAGAATGGTAAGTAGGTGATAAGCTTAGAGACAATGACTGCAGGAAGAAAAGGGAAGCATATTACAAATTGCTGAAGTATTTAAAGTCTAATCAAGAAAAGATACATATCAGGAGTGAAGGTGAAATGGATCTCTCACTAGCAGCCCCATCCTCCAGGAACTTTTATGTATGAAGGGTCTGAGTTCTGAGCCAGTTCACCAGATGAATTAGTTAATTGTGAGAGGAGAGGGAACAGAGGGGTGGAATGGCAAAAAATGTGAGGCATGTAAAAGTTCTTTTTTTTAAGTTACTTAAAAAATGGTTGAACATTTCAATGCAAATGTAATGGTATATTACAGATTCTGCAGTAAATTTAATGGAAAAATCTGTGATCCCAGTAGTGTAAAGAATGGGAGGTCCCTGATCCACTTGGACTTGAACTTTATATAAGGAGAAAGGAATGGATCGATTTGCATTTTTCTACATGTTAACCTCCAGTTGAGCCAGC
>NW_022196912.1:36008015-36044965 GCF_008632895.1 Mastomys coucha
GCCCCTTAGGACGAACAACAATATGAACTAACTAGTACCCTCAGAGCTCCCAGGGTCTCAACCAACAAACAAGGTCTGCACATGGTGCGACTGATTGTTCTGGCAGCGTGTGTATAGTGGAGGATTGCATATTCGATCATCAATGGGAGGAGAGGACCTCAGCCCTGTGAAGGTTCTGTGCCCCAGTGTGGGGGAATGCCAGGGCCAATAAGCAGGAGAGGGTGCGGTGGCAGGCATGGGGAGTGGGGAGGCAGCTGGGGTTTGTTTTTGTTGTTTTTGTTTGTTTCTTTGTTTTTTAGAGGGGAAACTGGGAAGGGAGAAATTTACATGTAAATAAAGAAAATATCTAATAAAAAAAAGAATGGGAGGGGTGTATGATTTTATGTTTATTAGTTTTATAGGAAGAGAGCATGTGATTCGATGTGAGATCCTGACATTATCCACTAGAGCAAGCACTGGAAAATAGAGATAAATTCAACAGAAGAAGGAAAATACTGAAAATAATCTGTCACCAAAAGGAGAAGGACGAGAGAGAAAGAAAGGGAGAGGAGAGAGAGAGAGAGAGAGGAACGAGGTACCAAAACCAGAATACACTTTTTAAAAAAAATATGAAAGTGAATTTAGAACATGACCAGATCAATAGTAGCATTCAAATTCAAGTGAACAAAACCTCCTATTAAAATGCAACATTTTCAGAGGCAGGCGGATTTCTGAGTTCGAGGCCAGCCTGGTCTACAGAGTGAGTTCCAGGACAGTCAGGGCTACTCAGAGAAACCCTGTCTCAGAAAAAAAAAAATGTAACATTTTTCCGAATGAGTTTTAGAAGATAGCTGTATAACTGAGGGACCTAAGAGGCTCTGGATATAAGATGGATTCTGAAGAAACGAGGGTCAATTTTTTTCAAGGGTGTATGGGTTCGGTAGATCCACCACACTCCAGTGGGCCATTCCACACTGAGTAGTATATGAATAACAAGTCGGATTTAATAGGTTATTAAATTTTAAAAAGAAGACACATATTGGGAAGTATGCAGGTGGCAGTAGACTTTTGAGGCTTTGAGGGGGAAGAGTGTAGGATGAATATGGTCAAAAGACATTGTATAAAATACTCAAAGAATTAATAAAATATTTATTAAATAGAAAAGTTATATTATATATAATAATGTTTACACTAAACAAACTTTGGCTTAAAATTTCTTGTTGAAAGTACCAGTGTGGAAATACTGTCCATGAGAAAGATGGTTGGTGACAATACAAAAACAAAATGCTAGAGAAGTAGATGCAGGAATAGAAGGAACGTCATCATGTCATTAGGATGAAAGAACTTTCTCAATATCGCATACATAATCAGTAATGTTACAGAAAATTTGAATAACATTGTTAAACATTTTGCTACTAATTGACACTAAGAAGATCACCAAAAAAAAAAAAAAAGCATTGTGTTAAACAGCTGCAGAACAAAACATTCTTTTGAAGTTCATTTGACAGACTCATAAATAAATAAACAAAAAAGAGAGTGAAAATAATATCTTTTTTTTTAATAAAAGGGGAAAATAGAACTTTTTAAAGCTTTCCTAAGATAAAATAAAAACTATGAACTAGATTTATGAAACAATATAGTTAAGGACTTAAATACCTAGACAGTCCAAAGATAGATATCAATTTATGAGCTCTCCAGTTAGAGTATTTTGCTGTTGTCTAACTTTTTTTTTTAAAATCCAAATGCTGTGATTCTTTGTGGCTTTCTATTATACCCCTGTGTCACAGACAATTACAAATAAAGATACAAGCATGGTTATGCTGCAATAAAAATTTTATTGATATTTAAACAATCCAGTGAGCTTAGGTTCTAATTTTTATACCCTTAGCCTAGACTGTTGTTTAATTCTTCTACATAAAATCTTAATTGAAACAAAACATACAAAAGCTCAATAAGCTATCTATAGGATACCTGAAAATTTGGAGCACATTTTAAAATAGTGTTTGGGTCAATAAGAAAAGATCAATGAGCCCAGAGAATTATGAGCCAGAGTCATCAAATTAAGAGTACAGTAAACAAAATTTATGAGTGAAAAAAACAGTTTACTGCAGACTCTACAAACACGTCTTGAAAGTAAATATAGATTCCTGCTAAGTTCAACAGCTTACTGAAGTGCAAAAATCATCTAACCTCTTCACAGGTGATCTCATTCAACAGCTGGGGATCTGCTCTCGTGATCTAAAGGATACAGAGGTGGGCCTCTCTCATCTCTAGTTCACCCAGACATCTCTCCAAGGATACAGATTATGGGCTAAAAGTGGGAAGCCTAAACTGTGAGACAGGCAGCACAGCAGTTGGCTTTCTTCCTGGACTTACTCTTGGGGATCTGCAGGGTTTTCATGCAGCTCTGGGACGAGTACCTAGAGTAATATCCATCTTGTCTTTCTCAGCACAGAAGGCAAGGGCAGTAGTGCTCCTGCTTCGGATACCATCTGTACTTGAAAGAGGTTATTCCAAGAGTCTTAGTAGTCACTGATTACTCTACTTGGTGGGGCCATCTCTGTGTTATGGCTGTCTGCCACTCTCCCACTTAGTTCAAATCTCTGTTTAAATGTCATAAAGGCACATCCTCTCTTCCATTCTAAAATAGTACATTTCTCACCCATTTCTGGTTTACATTTCCTTTCTGGTACTCCAGTATTAATTATTTGCACTTAGCAGCACTTCAGCTCCTCTCAACTCTACATGACATGTTTGATTTATTTACTCTCTTTCTCTTATGTAATCATAATGATGGCTGATTTTGTTGTTGTTCATCCAGCTATTGAAAGAATATGCAGCATAAAGCAAATGGTGAATCAATAACAGATTTAATATCCTCTGTGTCCTTTTCCATCTGTGGTCATAATAGCAGAGGGTAAATGTGTGAGTAAAGATGCTTAAGTCCTTTGAGAATTTATTACACTTAATGCAGATCAATTTTGTAAATTTCACAGCCCCAAAGACTAATTGATTCTGCATTGCAGAAACTGTTTATAATCCTCTTGGTCTTTTCTAGATTTTACTGTCTCTGCTTCTCTTTGTCTTGGCCTTTATCATTTGCATCATCTACTGTTTCTCTGAGAGAGAAACTCAAAACACTTTAAACTATCCAGGGCAAAGAATCCTGCTATTTATTTTGCTAATTAGATGACTTTAATGAGTTCAGGTGGTTAACTCCTACAGTACATTTTTAATTGCTCTCTTTCCCAAATACTTCCTGTCACTTCTCTAAAAACAGCCCTACTCTCCTCTTTCTTATACTGCGGGGCATCCAGAAAGCTGTAGACTCTACAGTACAGAGTTAATAAGAAGAGAAGGGAAGCGTTGAAGTATAGTTACCATACATTTAAAAGCCTTAGTTACAAGCCTTAGTTACTTGTTTTGCCCAGTATCTGTATGAAAGATACTTCCTACTCATGGAGTTTGGGTCCAAAAACACCTCAAGGAATATATCAGGAAGAATACATTTTCAAGGCCTTGTATCCAAAACCTAAACAACAGTGGTTTATAGAGTAATACATGTTATTTTACTTTGCCTTGTAGATGGAACTATCTCTGTTAACTATGGGTTGTGGACCTCTCTGAAATTTGACCTCTAACATTCTTAGTGTTTTTATCTTTGTTCACACAGTCTTAAACTATATACTTTTCCATCCCAATTCTAGAAGTTATGAAAAGGGGAATAAAAAGGCCATCCCATAACCTACCTCTTCAGGAACACAAGGAGTTGAAAATCACTTCAGATCACATTTTATCTGTGAGAACCTGGCCACATCACCAAACCCAGCTACCAGGAAGGCTTACATGCTTCTTGTAGAAGACATGCAGACAGCTCAATTTTACAACTGACTTGGCTGCAGGAAAAGACAGTGGTTAGTGAAATACAGGATGGTGTTCTCTAACTTGAAGTAATCCTACTAAAATCAGGGACTAAACAAGGTTGCCCACTCTCTCCCTATCTATTCAATACAGTACTTGAAGTTCTGGCTAGAGCAATTAGGCAGCAAAAGGAGTTCAAACGGATACAAATTGGAAAGGAAGAAGTCAAATTATCACAATTTGCAGATGATATGATAGTATACTTAAGTGACCCCAAAAATTCCACCAGAGATCTCCTAAACCTGATAAACAACTTCAGCAAAGTGGCTGGATATAAAATTAATTCAAACAAATCAGTAGCCTTCCTCTACTGAAAGGATAAACAGGTTGAGAAAGAAATTAGGGAAATGGCACCCTTCAAAATAGTCACAAATAATATAAAATACTTCGACATGACTCTAACCAAGCAAGTGAAAGGTCTGTATCTTTATTTTAAAGAATGAAATTGAAGAAGACCTCAGAAGATGGAAAGGTCTCCAATACTCACGGAGTGGCAGGATTAATATAGTAAAAATGGCATCTTACCAAAGCAATATACATATTCAATGTAATCCCCATCAAAATTCCAACTCAATTCTTTATAGAGTTAGAAAGAGCAATTTGCAAATTTACTTGGAATAACCAAAAATCCAGGATAGCAAAACTATAAAACTATAAGAGAACTTCTGGGGGAATCACTATCCCTGACCTCAAGTTTTATTACAGAGCAATAGTGATAACTACATGGTATTGGTACAGTGACAGACAGGTAGATCAATGGAACAGAACTGAAGACCCAGAAATAAATCCACACACATGTGGTCACTTGATCTTTGACAAAGGAGCTAAAGCTATCCAGTGGAAAAAAAGACAGCATTTTCAACACATGGTGCTGGTTCAACTGGCTGTCATCATATAGAAGAATGCAAATTGATCCATTCTCATCTCCTTGTACAAAGCTCAAGTCCAAGTCGAACAAGGACTCTACATAAAACCAGATACACTGAAACTAAGAGGAGAAAGTGGGGAGAACATCAAACACATGGGCACAGGGGAAATTTTCCCGAACAGAATACCAATAGCTTATGCTCTAAGATCAAGAATAGACAAGTGGGATCTCATAAAATTACAAAGCTTCTTTAAAGCAAAGTACACTGTCAATAGAACAAAATGGCAACCAACAGATTGGGAAAAGATCTTTATCAATCCTACATCCAATAGAGGGCTAATATCAAATATATACAAAGAACTCAAGAAGTTAGATTCCAGAGAACTAAATAACCCTATTAGAAAATGAGTACAGAGCTAAACAAAGAATTTTCAACTGAGGACTATCGAATGGCCATGAAGAACCTAAAGAAATTTTCAACATCCTTAGTCATCAGGGAAAGGCAAATTAAAACAACCCTGAGATTCCATCTCACACCACTCAGAATGGCTAATATCAAAAACTCAGGTGACAGCAGATGCTGGCTAGGATGTAGAGAAATAAGAACACTCTTCCACTGCTGGTGGGATTGCAAGCTGGTACAACAGTTCTGGAAATCAGTCTGGTAGTTCCTCAGAAAATTGGACATAGTAATACCTGACGATCAAGCTATACTACTCCTGGGAATATACCCATCATATAACAAGAATCTCCAATATATAACAAGGACACATGCTCCACTATGTTCATAGCAACCTTATTTATAATAGCCAGAAACTGGAAAGAACCCAGATGTCATTCAACAGAGGAATGGATACATAAAATGTGGTACATTTACACAATGGATTACTACTCAGCTACTAAAAACAATGAATTCATAAAATTCTTAGGCCAATGGATGGAGCTAGAAAATACCATCCTGAGTGTGGTAAACCAATCACAAAAGAACACAAGTGGTATGCACTCACTTATAAGCTCAAAATACCCAAGATACAATTCACAGACCACATGAAGTTCAAGAAGAATGAAGACCAAAGTGTGGATGCTTTGGTCCTTCTTAGAAAGGGGAACAAAATAGTCATGGGAACAAATATGGAGACAAAGTGTGGAGCAGAGACTGAAGGAAAGGCCATCCAGAGATTGCCCCACCTGGGGGTCCATCCAATATACAGTCACCAAATTCAGACACATTATGGATGTCAAGAAATGCTTACTGACAGGAGCATGGTATAGGTATCTCCTGAGAGGCTCTGCCAATGCCTGACAAATAAAGAGGAGGATGCTCACAGCCAACCATTGGACTGAGCACAGTGTCCCCAATGGAGGAGTTAGAGAAAGGACTGAAGGAACTGAAAGGGTTTGCAACCCCATAGGAACAATGATATTAACCAACCAGACTCCTCTAGAGCTCCCAGGGACTAAACCAGCAGCCAAGGAGTACACATGGAGGGACCCATGGCTCCAGCTGCATATGTAACAGAGGATGGCCTTGTTAGGCCTCAATGGGAGGAGAGGCCCTTGGTCCTGTGAAGGCCTGATGCCCCAGTGTAGGGGAATCAAGGGTGGGGAGTAGGGAGTGGGTAGGTGGGTGGTTGGGGGAATAGCCTCATATAAGCAGGGGGAGGGAAGATGGGAAGAGGGTTTCAGGGGGAAGCAGGAAAGGGGATAATATTTGAAATGTAAATAAAGAAATATCCAATAAAAAATATAAAGGAAAAAGAAAAAACCAAAAGGTGGTAGATTAGGTTTTATCTGTTTTCCCCAAATCTTTTTTGCTATACTTGAACTTGAGACCCAGCAGCAAAGGACCTGATGGTCTCATCGACCAGTCTCCTGATCCATCATGTGTATTCTAACATAATTAGTTGATCATTAGATAGAGTCACTATGGTCTGCTTTGAAATTTTTCAAGTGAAAAAAAAAAAAAAACCAACATCAACAACCCTTATGGGCACATGCTTGTGCAAAAGAAACAATTGGACACTGTCTAAAAGTTTATGTTATGCCCTATCCTCCATGATGCATTTTAAGGTACTCACCTCAAAATGGTAGTGTTGAGCAATGGGAACTTTGGTGAGGTAATTAGGAGATATGCACTCTTTCTAGAAGAGTTCTCAGAGAGAACCCCTTTCTCTCTGTCAGTCATAAGGGATTAGACTTTTTAGGTGGCCACCTTGTGTGTAGAAACTCTCACTAGTTTTCCAGCCTGCTGGTACATTGATCTTAAATTTCACAACTCCTGAATTATGAGAAATAATTTTCTTTTCTTCATAATCTTTCAGGTTTTTTTGGTATTTTTGTTTTAGCATCATGGATAGACTACAGTATTCTCAAAAGACCAATACATATATATGACAGAAAAATAACTTAATTTAGAAGGAGAACAGTGACTATTGATTTTCCACAGGCTCTTTGTGCTGAAGGATCACAGAGGAAGCCACAAAAAAAGGGATGAAAGAAGCCCAGAAAGGTGATGCTTGAGTCTAAAGAACAAAGAGTCCAGATTTCCCTAATAATCAATAGAAGAAACTTGAGCAACTTCAGGGGAAGTTATTATTTTACAGAATTGTAGGACTCTAGAGTATTTAAGGATTGTTTAGTTTAGCCTTCATTTTTGAGAAATTAAGAACAGAAATTCAAAGTAAGGAATTGATCCCCCCCAATTTTATCACTCATTAGAAGCAGAACAGAGAATAAACAAAATATGACAGAATAAACCAAGCTCCTTATTTCACAGTAGAATGATTCCTTTTCAGTTTAATTTACAGTACATTTCAACCATTGCTTCATTTGCTCATTCAATAAGCTTAAACTTTTAAAAATATGTATATTTATTTGAGCAGAGACAAACACAATTTTATAATAATCACCCAGATTGAGAAATAGAATGTTATTAATGGCTTCAAGGCCCTCCTGATATCCCTCATATTCAACAGTGAAATTAGCTTAAATAGAAACATTCAATGAGTATTTTAAGAACCTATGCAAAGGTAGCTATTTTCTTTATACACATAACACCTTAGATTAATTTAGTCATTTTCTTAAGGTAAACAGTAATATGTAAGTATTATTTTTTCAATATTATGTTAATAGCATTTATCTATATCACTGAACATGAAACTCATTTCATAGCAATTGTGTGTGTCTCTACTGAACATAGAATGCATTATTTATACTCTGTAGAATATAAATTATTCTTCACAGCTTCCTGGTAAGTCTAACAATACTGCATTAAAGAATCACATATCTTTGGTTGCATCAATGTATAAATGCTTGGGATGTACTCCTGAGAACTTTTGATTCACAGTAGCTGCTGAATATTCCTTAGCTTTATAGAAATGGTTCAGAGAACAGTGCCACTGAGTATGAGTAATACATAAGTACATTGGGTACTTTGTGTCATAACAGTATTTAGCATTGGTATCCTTTATATTTTAGTTTCTGGTTGACATTTATTGAAAAGAAAACATTGAGAAAATTTCCTTAATATAGAGTTTCTACTAAAATACCTATAAAGAAACTCAGACTTGTGTTAAAATTTCAGAAGTTATCCCTTTGATATAACAAAAAATTCATAGATACTTATTTCTGTCACCTCTACTTAATCTTGGACTTTATGTTCTAGACAGAATAGGAAAGAAAAATATTAAGCAAGTGCAATACTTTTGACCATCAACTTTGTGGGATTTAGAATCACCATTGAAACAGATACTCTGAGCATATCTATGTGGGCTATCTAGATTAGGTGAATTGTGGTGGGAAGTATGCCCTAAATATGTCCCAGTCCGAGGGGTGGTTTCCAATACTGAACAAAGAAGAGAAAAAGAGGAAAACACCAGCATTCATCTCTTTCTCCTTTCTGACTGCGGATGAGGTGTGACCAGCAGCCTCTTGCTCCATGTCCCTCTCATGATGGACCATACCCATACAATTGTAAACCAAGAGAGTCTTTTCCTTCCTTGAGTTGCTTTGTTAGATAATTCACAGAAGAAACAAGACAAGTAACTAACACAGCCAGAATATTCATTGAAAATAAAAAGAAACACAGAAAATAAATAATGATGATCAGTCTTATTTATTATTAAAATCACAGGGAAAGTTGCTAGTAATTTATGCTGCTGACGCATACAATAGCAACTATATGTAGAAGATACATAAAAATGTACATATGTAGAAGAAAAATAAAAAATAAGTCTATATACATAGACTAGGATACAGGAAAAAGTTCAAAATTGAAAGTTGGCTATTGAAATGAATAGCCATAATAATAAAAGTAAGCACATGCTAGAATCAATTATGTATTTAAATTTAAACAAATGGAAAGATAAACTTCCTAGATGAAAGCTTGAAATAAATTGTTCAAAAGAGGGTCTTTCTAAGTGTGATGCTTGGTGAAATTTATGAATAAAATATTCATAAATTCTATCCTGTAATAAAATGGCAAAATTCACTACATCATTGGTACAAGTTTGTACAACTGATAACCAGAGGATAATTAGCTTTGTGTTCAAACAAAGAATTAATTTTCCTGACGGGCAGTGAATGTGTAGGAAGTTTAAGGGGTCAAAGAATCTTAACTTTAAAAAGTGATTGCATAAGATATAAAAATCAGATGGTGCATTTTCAAAGTCAAACTATCTTGAGTCAGCTCAGATTCCATTATTATAAACATAAAACACTGAACTCTTGCCCTAGCTAACCTGGTCTCTACTAGAAATTGAGAATAGAAAATTACTAAAGGCGAAGTATGCTTGTAGGCTCATGTGCCTGAAAAAACTTAATAAACTCGATGTAAATTTTAAAAGGAACCCATGAGAAAACAAACAAACAAACAAAAGGAAAAATCCTTAAGTGTCAGGGGAAAGAAGAGAAGGCTTCTATGACACTTAAGGCTGACCACCTCATTATTCAGCCAATGAGGAAATGGATGAAAGGGTCTACATTATACTTATAAAAACTGTCCTCTGGACTCAATCACTGGTCACCTGCCATTGTAGACTGTCACCCAGGTTGGCAAAGAAAATAATCCCTCTTGCTTTGCTATTGATATTTTAATTATTAAGAGAGCATCCATCTTTCTCATAATTGCAACTAGTAAAATTTAGAAATAAAAAAAAAAATTAGAGGTCCAAAGGTACAAGGTCATTAGACACGGGATTACTGTATGGACTTTAATAAACTTTATAAAAAAATCAAGGTATATCAATTTGTAATAAGTTCAACAAACCTACATGCACATGAATGAATCAACCTATTAAACTAGAAACTTCACTCAGAGAAAAACCATACAATTTTAGCATAAGAAACACAACGCTAACATTTTAAATATAAACCAGTTAGTTTATTTTCCCCCAGTGACAGGGAAATAAAAATATTGTCAGTCAAATGGATAAAAATCTAAGTGGGCAAATTAGATTTGAGAAATACAGATTGTTAGCAAGCATTTAAATGTGTGCTTAAACTCAGTAGTGATTACAGAAACACAAAAATATTCAAGCATGAGGAGTTGGTGGTGGGATACCTGGATAGAGGGACTCACATGCGTGACTGCTGAGAACACAGGCTAGGAGAAAGTTCGGTAGGACTGGACAACTTAGCTACATGCACGTTCTGTGATCCAATGTCTTGTCTTCCAGGTCATCCTGGTCTAGTTTCTCCTGCTGTTAAGAATGTCCAATACCAAATATCATACTAAAATCTGAGTTAAATGTTGCTCATGCTTCTCAAGGCTAGGAAGCCTGAGATTGGATGGCCACTTTTGGTGAGAGTTTTATTTATTTATTTTTCAACTCATACCAGAGACTAGGAGAGGAGGATGTACAGGAGGAAGACCCCCAGGTGGAGGCTTCCCTTTACAACCTGTCTTAGCCAGGGTTTCTATTCCTGCACAAACATCATGACCAAGAAGCAAGTTGGGGAGGAAAGGGTTTATTCAGCTTACTTCCACATTGCTGTTGATCACCAGAGGAAGTCAGGACTGGAACTCAAGCAGGTCATGCAGCAGGAACTGATACAGAGGCCATGGAGAGATGTTCCTTACTGGCATGCTTCCCCTGGCTTGCTCAGCCTGCTCTCTTATAGAACCCAAGACTTCCAGCCCAGGGATGACACCACCCACAAGGGGCCCTACCCCCTTGATCACTAATTGAGAAAATGCCCCACAGCTGGGTCTCATGGAGGCACTTCCCCAACTGAAGCTCCCTTCTCTGTGATAACTCCAGCCTGTGTCAAGTTGATAAACAAAACCATCCAGTACACAACCCAAAGTCCAGCCTCTCAAAATGAGGGGCAACCTGTTACTATCTAACTCCTAGTCCTTCAAAGTCCACAAAAAAGCTTTAGCCCATTGTGAGGTAGGGCTCCATTACCCAAGCACTTCCCCCAAGGTCCATCACTGGCAACTGAGGAAATGTTTCCAAAACAGGAATTGGAGAGACCCAAAGGAGCCATTGCTATACAGCTTTCTATGTTCTGGAGTAGGAGGGAAATAGGTCCAGGGAACCACAACTGGACACAGTCTATGAAATCCATTCAATAAAGAATAGGAAATTGTTGCATGTTATATGCTCAGAACAGAGCATGCAGCCTTCAGTAGTCTTAAAACTTCATAGAACAACATGGATGTCTCTTAAAAGCTTAATGTTAGGGGAAGAAGGAGGAGGGAACAATATGTAGTGTACAGCATATTATTTGTATACATCTATAATATATGCAGAAAACATATATTGGCTGATCTAACACAAAGAATGCATAGCAAGAACATTGAATTGGAATCCTCTGGTGAGAAGAAGGATGGTAGAAATGGGGACTTATATATGTGTGTGTGTATATATATATATATTATCTATATATATCACATCTATATATATAGATAACTCATGCAATATATTATAAACACATATATATGAATATATAGTATGTTTATGTATATATGTAGCTATACCTACTTATATCTATTATCTAGTGATTTAGGTCTTTTATATCTCATTATATAGTAAATCCATGTACAGAAATATATTCTGATGAGGTAACTAAAAGTAAAGAAAAAATATTTACCCAGCTATTTTTCAACACTAAGCTTTGTAAACTATGCAAATATTTGATGATGAACACAATGATTGAATAAACCATGGGATATCCATTAGTACAATCATTTGCAATCACTAAATTCATGTTTACATGGATTTTGTATTGACATTAGTGTAGCTGGCAGTATATTAAATGGAATGTATGATATTAATTTATGTCTATAACTACAGTGGAAAATAAGGCATGCTTTGAAATATTATTAAAGAAATATCTACATATATAAATAGTAATTTTAATAGGCAGTAGGACCATATACAAGTTTTTTCTTTTTTTGAAATTTCATATTTAGTACTTATTCATAATGAAGGAGTATTACTTCAAAACAGTAAGACAGATTATACCAAGAATAAAGAATTGTTTCTAGTATAAATACAAATATGTTATAAAATTTAGACACTTATGAGCTGTCAGTAGTTTTCTTAAACATAATAAAATAGACCAAGTTACAAAGCCACTGAGGTGGTGGTCTGGTAGACCCCCAATGCATGCTGGTTTGTTTCAATAGCAAGATGTTAAGTGGATGCTTTAACTAAGTCAATTTCATAGGAAAGAAATGAAGTTCTATAATGCAAAGTATGGAATCCACTGTGGCACGATGGAGGACTTGTTTAGACAACTCCCAAATCAATGCTGTAGTTTGTTTGGACTGCTATAAAAAGTACCACAAAATGGATGGTTTATAAACAGCACATATTTATGTATCACATCTGTGGAAACTGGTAAAGTCACAGTCAAGGTGGCAGCAGATATTGTTGCTTGCAAATGTCTGCCTCTTATCTCATAAAAAGCTCTCCTACTTTATCATCTCATCGTAGAAAAGGTGTGGCTCTTAAGAGTACCCAAGAGAGGAAGAGTCAGCTATAAAAATCTGCCACATACAGGAAGCTTCCTGTATTGAGATGTGGTACTCACACTACACGTTTCTGAACTGCTTTACTAGATTTTTCCCAGCATCCCCTCTACTATGGCACCCTAACAACCCCCCCCACACACACATATGTGCTCACACCCTGAAGTACTTGGGAGTCACTGTTATTAACATGGAACAACACACAGAAGGAATTTTATATGCAAAACACTATAGATGAACTATTTTACAAGCCAGTGGTTCTCAACCTTCTTAATGCTGTGACCATTTAATACAGTTCCTCATGTTGTGGTGACCCCTAAACATAACACTCTTTTCATTGTTACTTTGTAACTCTAATTTTTCCTATTATGAATCATAATGTGAATATCTGTGTTTTTGATTGTTTTAGGTGACCCTGGCAAAAGGGTCATTCAACTCTTAAAAGGTAAGGACTCACAAGTTGAACCACCATTACAAGTACTCAGTGCAGATTCATAATGTCCTTTAAAACTAAGGCAATGGATGCTCAAGACAGTGGTTTATCTGTTGCCAACCCCAAAAGCAATGAATTAGATTTGTAGCCTTGGTTCCCAAAATCCATTGTCTATCATACTACTCTTTTCTTTCTCAATGATTTAATGGCTTGGTTTTATTTGTTGGAATCTTTTTGTTCTCTAGTCAGTCTGTGGTTCATAAGCAATAACTAATCTCATTCAGAAATGGAAATACCATATGTTGAGTCATCATCAGATGTTCTTTTAGGAGACTGGTCATAGATAAACATTGATTCACAGCAGCCTCTCACAGGACTGCTCTCTTAACTAAGACAGGCCACTGTGCCCGTGAAGAGATCCTTCAGGCAGTTTCCTGTCAAGACTAACCATTAGGGTTAAATTTTGAAAATTTAATATATGGCATGAATCTTTGTCATATCCATACCCACTTCAATATTCCAGCGTCCTCCACCCAATATTCCTCCCATATCCCTCCAAACTTCTTGTGTTTTTAAAAGTAACTATGTTTAATTAGTGCTACTTATATCCACATATGTGTAGAGTTATCCATCAAAGCATGAGCAACCTACCAATGGCTATTGCTGTTGACAAAGAAAATTGACTCCCTCTTCTCCCAGCATCTATCAGCTACCTTTACCTCCTCAAGTATGGGTGGGGCACCAGGAGTCATTCCTCTATCTATGCTGAAAATTTTAACTTTCTTATCTTGTGGATGTCTTGCATGGGTAACTGGAACTGATGTGAGTCCATGTATATAACACCCCTGTCACATCCAGAGGCCAGCATTTTATAGCAATCCTTCTTGTTCTATAGCTTTTATATTCCTTCTGTCCTCTCTTCCTACATATTCCCCGAGTCTTGGAAGGAAGTGTTGCTAGAGATGACCATTCATAGCTATCTATTCTCTGCATTTGGAAAAGCAGTCAACCCCTCCTCAGGTTTGCTTCTGTGACTAAGGTTGAGAGCACCACAAATCAAAGAATATAGACATAAATATTTAAAACTGAGGTTGAGCCCATGACCATTCAGTTACCAAACATCACATGCTCATAAGTTCACTCCGCACTTCCTTGGCTCCGCACAGACAAGCAGAGTTACTGGCAATAGCCTACATTGCGCTGGATACTTCTGAAGCCTCCTTGACCAGTAGTAATTTAGAGGGAGATAACCTGTACTTGAACTTTCATTTAATAACTCATGTCTTCTGGAAACAGCATTGCTCACCCCTGCAGATGTTTAAACTCCTTTTAATTTATGAATCATGCCTTACTTAGTTGCTTAAGAACTAGTGAAATTTCCTTTGCTCAGGATTACCTTGATACTTCTTGATCTTTAGTGTCACTAAATGGATGTTTGGATCGTTTCTTTCAATGTCTGAGAAGAATGGCATTGGAAATTTTACTGAGCTTTCGTTGACTCTGTAGGTTATTTTTGGTAGGATGAGCATTTTCACAATATTAGCTTCCCCAATACATGAGCATAGCCACAGGGCATCATTCCATCTTCTGGTGTCTTTAATTTCTTTCATCACTATTTTAAAGCTTTCATGGTAGTAGAGGTCTTTTATTTCATTGGTTAGGTTTATTCTCATATATTTTATAGTTGTATATGGCTATTTTAAATAAGGGTTGTTTCCTTGGTCTCTCTTTCAGTGTGGTTTTCATTAGTATGTAGGAAGGCTACTGATTCTGTGTGTTAATATTTTATCCTACCACTTTGTGTATAGCTATTATGGGATATCAAAAAATTAGCTGAAACTATATAATACATTGTATAATCTTTTAAAATAGTTTGTATAAGAACCTATAAACATAATATGCAGATATATTTTTTCTCTCTCCATTTTTAAAAAGTTTTTAAAATGAACTCATTGTGTATGGATGGGGTTATGCATTCTATGGTACACTTGCAGAAATCAGTGGACAATTCTCTGGATGATTTTTCTTCCTCTGATGAAGGATCTGATGCTAAACCTCAGATGGCCAAGTTACACAACTAGCCCCTTCATTCACTGAGTCATCTCATTGGCTCTGTTCCACTTATTTTTGAGGGACTTTTTGCCAAGACATGATAAACAACTTAATATTTTGAACAAAACATAAGAAACCTGCTGACTTAGACCTTGGTCGCACTGTGACAGATACCTTGAATATTGTCCAATAGACACTTCTCTGATTCTGAAGCTCAAGATGAAACATAAAACAACCTCAGATAGAAGCTAGATTCCATTTTAACTCTGATATGTATTTGCACTTGGACATTTTACTCTAGGAGACTGACAGCCCAATCTAGGTGATTCATGTATCTATTACCTACTCTATTCAGTGTTTGCCTGGATTAAAAGCCCCTTGTGACTATTTATTTTATGTGCATTACACATAATGCTCATTTCTTTAGTGTTCATTATTTTAATATTAAAAGAAAAACTTGTTGTTAACCAGTTGTTTACCTGAAATTTTATATAAAAGCTCTCATATGCTAACTGAAAATATTAACTATGTTTTTTTTTTTTCTGCCAGAAAAAAAGAAGCTAATAATTAGGCTACGAAATGGTATAAAACAAAGGACAGTGACTTCAGATCAGAATATCAACAGTAAAGTGAGTGCTGACTATCTGGAAGATGTGTGACAACTGGTGTGTGGGGTATGTGTAGTTATGCATGTACACGTGTCTGTGTGTGAAAGCAAGAGGCCAACTTCTCAGGTTGGTACCTCAGGAACTGTCCACCTTGCATGTTGAGAAGTGGTCTCCCACTAAGCTCTGAGCTACACTGGCTGGTTGGCAAGCTCCAGGGACAGCTTGTCTCCATCTTCCCAGTGTTTTTATCATAAACATATGTCATAGAACCTGTCTTTCTATGTGCTTGGGCTCAAATTCAGCTTCTTAAACTTGAAGCATTTTACAGGCTTAAGCATTTTACAGGCTGAGCCATCTCTTTAGCTCCATGATGTGACCTTGAGGTTAGTGTTTGCACTCTACCAAGCCTCAATGCTCCCATTTGCTCAATGATGACAGTAAGACCCAGCCGATATAAGGTTCACTGGGGCAATGACAACTGATGACCTGAGTTTCATATCTGTTAAGTTCATGCTCACAGTTACCTTCCTGGTGCTGGGGACTTGTCTTCTTTGTTTAGTTCATTATTATAAACAAATACATTCGAGACACCTTTGTAGATAATGAGAGAATTTTCCAAGGCAACAAAATCATTCTAGCCCTATAAGTGTGGAGACTTAATATATTATGTTAAAATTTGCTGCTTAAAGTTACTCTGATAGATGGATTCTTCCTCTAAGTAGCCCATATTAAATTCCAAATGTAATCCTCCAGTAAAAATAAGGCTCCAACATCAGCAGTCCTCCTTGGGGGCTCTTGTCAATTTGACAGATTTGACAGGCAGACAAATTTAATTTATTAAAATATTCTGTCTAGCATTTTTAAAAGACAAGGGGTTTTTACACTGCAAATGGACTGTTTTCACATGCTTATTTAAATAAATGCATAAAGTCAGCTGTTTTTCATTGGAATTCATTAACATAAGATTTGATACAGAGGAACTTGGTCCAGTACCTAGCACTTTTTAGGGCAAAGTTCTCTATGCTTGCACAGATTGTAGAAATTTTCTTTGTTAAAAATAAATGGGGATTCCATAGAAGGAGGCACTTTTTTTTTTCTTTTGCTTGTAAAGTGTTCTGGATGTCATGGAGATATTTACTCTGATCAGCAGAGACACTTAGTAAGGTCAAAGCTACGCACCAAAAGCAACTTTCAAAATATGAGACAGCTTAGTTTCTTTGGACAATAGACTTAGGTTTCATTTATCTCAAACACATTTTTTTTTTAAATTTATGGAACAAATAAATATATCACAGATTTCTTCTTTCTTTAAATAGAGGCCATTTTAAATTAAGTGTAACCGTCTTTAATGTGATTGTATAAACTGGAAGCCAATATCATTTCACATAATAGCTAGTTCTTCTGGCTTAGCAACCATCTCACCTTAAGAAACAATTCTACTTTGGTTAATGATTGTTGATGCTAAATGACTTTTTGTATAGTGAATCTGGCCAGTTCACAGTGTCTGACACATCCTGGGGCTGTATCCTTCTGTCTCTCCTTGCATGAGATTATCCCTTCGCAGTTCATAACTGCTTTGGACTCAGCAAACTCCATGAAACCCCAATATTTGCACATTTTTCTATTATGGAACTTATCCTAACCCAGTGAAATAAGTCTTAATAGATCAATCTACCTATCAATCAAAGATCCTGTCTACAGTGCATGGTAAACTGATCAGTAAGTTATGTGCTTGATAGCGGGCTAGTTGTGATAGTTCAACAGCAAAAGGGCTTTGCCTCTGCAAGTATAAATCTTCTAAATCTTCCTTCTGAGCTATTTTAGGATCAAATTTATCCTACAAATAGACTTTTACATAGTAATGGCATATGATAGTTTATTGTATTTAAATAAAAAGAATGAAATATTTCAATTCCCCAAAACTATTAAAAAGAAATATCCATTAGAAAGGTGTGATTATTTTAGAAATATCACTCAAATCTTCCATGGCAGTCAGTGCCTTTAATGTATGCTTTTATTCTTAGCTGCTACAGAATTAAAAAGTAATGGTACCTTGATAATTATCTATGTTCTAGACTGTAGTGGATTGAGGCTAATGATGTTTCTGCCTTCTTGGCCAGATCTCATTCTCATTAATAAATTAACCTTAAAGAATCCAATTAGTGCCATTCCTATGCATATAGGTATTGGGCCATCCATGAGGGCATGAGGAATCTACCAGTCTCCATACTGTTAAAGAAAAGTGACTGTTCCCCCACCATCAACTATTGCTAATAGCAGCCTCATTTAGGAGACCCACCACATTTGAGCTGGAACTTTTAACCCATTTGATCTTGTACAGATCTTGTGTGAGTAACCGCAGGTGCTGTGAGTTCATGTATGCAACAGAAATTCATATGTAAAACACAACCTTGTCCTGCATTCCTCCCAGTATTCTGGATTCTGGCTCTTGCATTTTTCTGGCTTTCTTTAATGTTTCCTAAATTTTGAATGGGGAAGGACTGATATAACTGTCACATTGATTAGCACAAACTTTTTGCTTATTTTTATCATTTTAAATAGTGAAGTGTCTCTGTATTAACCACTGCCTATTGCTTAGAAGGAGAAAAGATGGCTGAGGATAGAAACAAATATTTAGTATGGAGTTTGACAATGCCATGTTGTACTTTATTTAAACAACACAAATAGTTTCTTCCTAGGAACTATGATGTTCCTAGCCATTTGTTTTGGGCATATTTAGGTTTATAGTACCATGAATGAATTCCCTCTTATGGATCAGGACAGGCTATTGCCATTGCTTTTGCCCTCCATGAGTAGATGGTGAGACCCTATTGTTAAAGACACCACACAGTTTGGTTTCAGGATACAGAGACATCAATTGTAAACTGACCAGGAAACTCTCCTTACTGGCTAGCTTTCATCATGTTAGAAGATGCTCTGTAGGGTGATAGGAGAAGACATGAGATAACTGGTCTTAATGATTGGTGAACCCTGCATGCAACAATGATGGCCTCTAATATGTACACACTTAAGTAAGACTGTTTATAGGGATAACTAGCTGCCCTCTTGATTGGATTTGAGGCCTGCTTTACATTTTTGGCTCTTTTAGTTGGACTGTACTTCGTAACCACAATCCTGAAAACAACATCTTGGGGTTCAAGCCTCAGCACCTTATAAACTGGATGGTGTGGTGGCATAATCTAATACCAGCAACTGGGAGAAAGAAGAAAGAGGAGCAGAATTTCAAGGTCATCTTTGGTATCATAGACAGTTAGAGAAATGCTTGGGGTGCACAAGATCTTATCTTGAAATAACTTCATGAAGAAATCATAAATAAATACAGCATTTACTGTTGCAATAATAGACTTGTTATTTTGTATAAACTGAATTGAGTCAGATCAGCACTGGCTGAATATCAAATGTGGACCTGATCCTTGCCTCTAGAATAAAGCTCTCTCAAAAAGCAAAGTAGGCTGCTATTAATTTAAACTTTGTTTCATATATATTAGCGTCTGAAAATGGGAATAGTATATGGCTGAAATGCATGGTCAAGGTTTATGTCAACTGTTCTGGAACTCAGTGTGGAAGAATTCAGTGGGCTTTCTGGTTTCTTGTTCCTGGTAAAGTAGAATAGAAGGAAGAACACCTTCACAGAACAGCCAGGGCATGCAGGGTGGTGAGGTGGGGGCCTCTTACTAGACTCAGGTCAGGGGTGATTCTGAAACAGGGCCATCCAGGGGAGAAGGATATTTTTCAGAAGTGAACTGGATAATGTGAAGGGACACAGTGACACATTTTGGGAATTAGGTAAGGTTCACTGCTTATAGCTCCCAGTGGTAAAAGGTCAAGGGTGACATTCAGAGGCCAGTGATGTTGAAAGGGTTGTAGGGAGGTTGAGCCAAACCAACTAGAATATAATTTTCATGTTTCCCATGAGCCTTTATTTTCCCCTACTAAGTTGTCTTTAAAGGCTCATGGAAGTAGTAGGGACAGAAGAGCTTTGGTTTTGATGACTTTGTTTTGTTGGTCTATAAAGAATGGAGGAACTCATCCAGAGTCTTTTCTCCTTTGTCAATCCTCTCTCATAAAACCCTGCACAGATAAAGCAGAGGCATACAAGCGTACAGAATTCTGAGATGAAAATGGTGAAGATGCTTTTTGAAAAATCTTCTCTGTCTGCTTTGGAAATTGGTCTTTGGAAAAAAAACTATGCTTCACCAGTATCACTGATTCTTTAAATTTCAAACTTCAAATTAGTATTTGTATTTTACTCCAAAACATGCCATTCTTGAATTTTGGTACCCTTGCCCTGACCTTATATATAACAGCATATCCAGCTTAAATTCCGAAGTTAAAATAGCTTTCCTTGGGTACTGACAACCATAGCATGACCCAAACCATATTAAATTCTATTAAGTGCCTAGGGGTGCTAAGAGAATAAGTTCCTGGAAAACTCCAGGCAACCTTCTTAAGAATTCTGAGGAAAATATTAACTATACAAGCATATATATTTCATAAGATATTAATTTAGTTACATTTTGAACACTCAACTTCATTTCAGCTTATTCTAGCTTCTCAACCAGCCTGGAGGTCCAAAAAACCATATCAATCAAAGGAGGATGATTTTTCTTTTTCACTCTTCCCCCATCATGGAAATGCCAAGTAAGCAGACCTTTTCTCTTCCACAAGTGCTATAAATATAATGGCTTAGGGATAAGACTGAAAGAGATTTCCCTTTGCAAAAGGAAAATGGACTTATGTTTTGGTAGACTTTTCTATACTGACTAACATCTTTGGGCAGTCATGGCTTCTTTTATTAAAGTAACTCACGTGGAAAATTCCTTGTCTCATGTTTATATCTCGAACTCCAATCCTTTGTTGTCCATGAAATTTGCAGCTATGTTGTATCACCAAGGCAGAGCAGTTCTATAGTAGTGAAACTCATAAAGGCCATTCATGAAGGAACCCATATCCTACTGTGCTGAAGACAGAGAAAGCTTTTGTACTATATATATGACTATTCTCTTACCATTTGCAATATAGTGCAATATGAAATGTTCCTCATTGTAGCTAATTTCCTAAATAGAAGTTAGCATCCTACTGAGTAATATGTAAATTCATGCTCACTTTTTGGTTATTTCTACTGTGAGAAGCCATCTCTTCTATTGTCAGGATTTTCCATCTGTTAAATAAGACTTGATAGTGCTAGATTTGCAATGACAAAAGAATGAACATGTTACATAATATTCTTGTCCCCCATAGAACAAACAGGTGTGATAGAAAAGACTTAAGTGACATTCATTACAGAGGAAAAGTGTATGGGGGTGGTATAAGGAAAGTACAATGGAAATCTCCAGAATAAAATGATCAAAAACACTCAGTAGGTTTGGGTAGATCTTGGTCCTTGAAAGGTGGATATATATGGGTTTGTCATTCTAGAACTGAGACAGGAAGACTGAAAAAAAATAGATAAGATAGGAAGTCATGGAAGCCCAAATTAAAACTACATGTTCTACAAATGTAGGCTGCTTGTGTCTGAAAGTTGTAGGATGTGCAACTGGGCATGGACAGATTTGGACTATGGAGGATTGTGATTGTGATTTGGTGATGGGTCTTGTGAACAATGAAACTGTCTGTGGAAAGATCACTGTGGCCACAGTGTTTAATAAGAGTAACCATGGGGTAGAGACAAGTAAGGAAACCATAGGAAAAACAAGCTTACCATGTGGGGATCCAAACAGAGGAAATTGCAAATATAATTAAAGCTACTGGCATGGAGCATTCCTCATTGTGTGTAGGAAATGTTTGCCACAGCCAGGAACATCAGTAGCATATCCCATAATGCACAATCAAATTAAACGGTAGATGGAGATGCTTGAAAACATTTGTCAATCATCTCTTATGCAAAAACATATCCAACATCCTCAGTAGTTACAAGTTCTGTAAATTAGTGTTTCTATGGCTTCTCATGCAATCTCTGCTTGTTCTTGAATATGAACAGAGTTTGGGTCAAAAAGACACAAAAGGAATGGGAAACCCCTCATGCTGTGGATAGGAAGGGAATGCCTTTAGATTGACAACGCTAAACCCCAGGGTCTATAATAAGTTGACTATTGTCTAATTTCACTAAGTATAACTTCTAATATTAATGTATCCTATATAATATATTGGATTAAATTATATCATTACAATATAATAAAATACTCATATCTTCAAACAACTGTTTACCATTTATCTTGAATTTTAATCTAATTGATGCACCTATAGTTTTGTGAGTTGTGTCTGACAACACTTCCCTCAACTTTCTTTGGCTTAGAACCCCCACCCTTAGAGACTTGTCACTGCTGGGAATCAAAGGACAGAATGTGTACTGTTGTTACTGGCAACCTACTATGAAATTATCTTCAGTGACTTCCCCAGATCTGTGTACCATTTAGGGGAATCTGAAAACTGAAGACACTAGGCTTCACACTTAGTGAATAAGCTAGCATGCTTCAATATTATTGGAAGGAGGAAATTGTTGAATTTATAATAACTTATTTGTTAATACAAATATAAGCATACTTACAATAATCTTATATATTCTATTAAAACATGAATAGATTACTAATACCTGGATTGATATCACAGACATAATGCCACTAAAAGGAAAATAATAAACAAACAAACAAATTAATTAATAATCCAAATATTATCTGTTTTGTTTGAACTTTGAGTTGTTGCTTTGATGGATTTTCAAAGTGTAGCTCAGGATAGCTCAAGCTTATACTCTTTTGCCTCACTACCCAGAGGTTTGGATAAGTATGAGCGTGCTTTCCACTGACTTTTGAAGCATTTATTTTGAACTGGAAATTAAGATGTTGTCTCTATTCATACATAATATTTCATAAGTACCTACCATTTAGATAAAACTAAGTTCAGAACTTACGTTC
Organism: Mastomys coucha; assembly: GCF_008632895.1. NCBI lineage: Eukaryota > Metazoa > Chordata > Mammalia > Rodentia > Muridae > Mastomys > Mastomys coucha. Next base: position 36,030,787 of record NW_022196912.1, read on the forward strand.
ACATACAAAAATAATTGGATTATAAAAGCCAGCAAGCATAGCAATTATTTTTACTGTGTACCATGAGTAATGTTTACTTGAAAAAAAAAATACACCCTGACCAAACAGCACCAAATCTAATTATCCCAGCAAGGTAAGCTTGTATTCTCATCTTTGTCTACAAATGAAGAACATTTCTGTGTCATATGATTGTAGCAAGAGCTACAATAATGACCTTCCTCTGAAGGAATAATCTTGTCATTTCATGCTAGAAAAATCTTGCCTTGAGGTGAGAGAGAGATGGATGTGAGAGAGGCCAGACTCAGAATTACTAGTTTGCTTTCACCCTTCTGACCAAAAGACAAGAAAACGGATTTTACTTTTCATGGATTCCTTAACAGATGTTTCTAGAGGCAAAACTCAGCATTCCAGACGCCCCTGAATGTGCAGCCCTGAGGACTAACCCTCATCAGGAGGCAGACCAGAAGCTCTCCAGGTATCTCTGCCAATTTCAGCTATGAAAACTTATGTCTCCTTCACACCCAAAGCCAACACTCTGAGTTTCTGAGTGATCAAGAATTACTGAAACCCACATGATTGAGATGCCTTTTGTAACTACTATGTGCCCCATACCTTGAGTCATTAAAGAAACTGGTGAAAAGCTGAAGCTGGGGGATGTTCCCATGGATGTTTTTGGCCACTGAAAGCATGGATTTCACCCTTATAGCATGGGCAAAAAAAAACATTCTTCATTCCAGCATATTCAAACACGTGACATTCTTCTATTGGGATATCCAATGAGGTAAGACAGCCTCAAAAGGAAACTTTGAGTTACACAGCCAGAGAACTTCATAAGTTATTCAAATGGTGCACATTAGAATCAGTTTTTCTCTGCTGTCTTCAGTTCGAACGGAGAACAGTTATTGCCTGTTGAAGTGCTTACTAGCTCAGACAATTTTATTACCTCTGCACTTCCACTCAATCCTTAATTGTTCCATCACCTCCTGATTTTTTTTTCAGATTTCCTTTGAATCTTGCTTTTGCTTTTGATTTTTTTTGTTTGTTTTTCACTTTCAAAAAGTTAAATTAAGCTGGAGCATCCCATTAGGAGAGAGGTCCATTTTGAGGCAGAAAGCAACAGCCTGGTCTACACTGAAAGTTGCAGGTTGGTCAGGATTCCACAGTGAGAGCCTGTTTCAAAAAGCAAGTAGAAAAAGAAAGAAAAAAAGAAAGAAAGAAAGAATGAATGAATGAATGAGAAAGAGAGAAAGAGGAGAGAGAAAGAAAGAAAGAAAGAAAGAAAGAAAGAAAGAAAGAAAGAAAGAAAGAAAGAAGGAAAGAAAGAAAGGGGGGTACATTGGTGGTTGTGGTGGTGTGCAATAAAAGCTAACTGCATCAGCCACACATATTTTGTTTGTGCTTGGTTTTAGCCACAGCATGTTGTGCTCAACTGCCCATGAACTATGTTAACTGGACATTTTGCCTTCTGTTTTTATAAAACCTTAAGTCACATTCCATCTCCTCTTTAAAAAACAATGTGTGTGTGTGTGTGTGTGTGTATGACTAAAATGTCTAGCTAGTGGCAGAAATTTATATATGGAAATGTACATTATTGTGGACAGGTACATATCAGTATTCTAACAGCTAAAACTGTTCAGTGAAAACGAACTGAGGGTTTTAGGTGAAATTTAGCTAGCTGAAACTCTATTTCAAAACACCTGGAAACCTGTGGGTTTTCATCTGTAGCCTTTTGTGCATGCCTCTCAAAACAAACACAAACCAATATCTTCATTTAATGTAAGGGAAGCCATGAAGTGTCCATAGCTCCACCATGCACAGGGTTCAAGTTCTGGCTCAGTACCAACAGTAATAATAAAATGCAGCAGCAGAGAGCTTTGAGGATGTACATGTAGATGAGAGAGAAATTAGGGGCCTTTATTATTATTGTATGATTTACTATTAACTTTGCTGCAGTTTAACTTTACCTTCTGTATTAGGTGACTTGGTCCTTTAATCTTAGAGATGCTGGAAGTAAAAGAGGTGTGATCCCTAGAAGATACTGGAAGACCACGAGGATGAGTAAAGAGCAGTCAGGAAATTATTTCATAAGTACCAATAAAATACTTTTCTGACTAATGTCATTTTTCAAACAAAAGTGTTCCTCAAAGACACACGATATTGAAGGGGGCAAACATGAACAAAAAGTCATGTAACATCAATGAATTTGCTTCTGTGTCTGGCAAACTATTATCTTGTCTAAGTACAGATTCATGTAGGAAATTCTTTTACATTTGAAAATGCTGACATAAAGTTCACTTAAAATTGTTAAATACCGAAGAACATTTTATATCTATCAATTTAGCTAATTGATACAGTTGATTCTGATGTTTGTTTGTTTTGCTTTAGTGCAGCATTTACCCCCTCGACAGGCCTCCTTTTTTAAATGAAGGAACACACTTGGAAAGGAATGGCATTGGAGGGCTTTATTTTTCAAAAGTCTGGCCAGCTCAACTTTCCCATCTGTTTTATTCATTTTGTTTGCTTGCTTAATGCAGTTAGTTCATCTGCATTTTAAATTTCTCTCTCTTTTTTTTTCCAGGTAGTAATTTGCTTTTCAGATCTGTCTCTTAGCAGGGGAGAAAAGGTAGAGGAGGCCTCTATTCTGGTAAGGGTTGAACAGAGTTCAGCTTCACTCTTTTCCCACCATGGGAGTTACTACAGAGCTCCCAAGGACAGCAAAAACTAAAGCTACTTTATTGTCCTTTTACAAAAGTTAGAAGACTCATGGCTTAATTCCTGTAACCAATACGATCTAGAAAAATGGGATTGGCCCACAATAAAACGCAAATGACCCATACAAAGAGATCTCCAACCTTAAACCCCCTTTCAAATTCCCTTTTTTTTTTTGGATTGGTGTTTTATTATTGTGAATTTGTAAAAGTATTATCGTCCACCAAGACCTCGGTAGATCACTCTAATAACAAATGCTATTTATAAATCCCAATCTGGTCTTCACTGACATCAGGTTTCAGCAAGTATAAGGTTTATGAACCATTCCCCTGTTAGCGTGACCCTCTTAGAAAGCATATAAGTGCCATCAAAAGAAGAATTCAGTTTTAGGTGTGAGAGAGACTAATGAGTTCTTCTGCCCACTCAGTGACACAGTGTCAAGAAGGAGTCCTGTTGGAACCAGTGCTTAGGATGGTGTTTAATTGAGCAGGGAGCCAAGATACAGTAGTAGTAGGACACAGGAAAGGATATGGTGTGTGTAGACACAAGAAAGAGTCTCGGTGTATGGTCATCCATCTGTCACTTGCCAAAAGACTAAGTTAGAGAAATAAATGACTTTCAGTTCTCCATACATGCAAAGGTTAAGTTTAGTTGTTACAAAAGTTTTGCTGTTGTATGTGCTGAAAGAAAAGCATAAGCAGTTTTAAAAAATAAATCACTCGATTGGCTTCAGAAAAATACTTTAGTTCATATTTCATTGATTTGACCTTTTGACTCAAGATCAGGGAATGAATCCAGCATGAAAACAAAATGAAACAAAACAACAACAACAACAAAATCCCCAGAAATACAGAAACAAACCATTTACCATGGAAATGGCATTTCCCTGTCAGCTAACTTCCACTAGTTTTTATTGCATTATTTTTGAAATGCCTAGAAAGTGGCTTTGGACATAGTGTTTGCTGTTCAACTAAACCATAGTATTCAATTGCTTGTAACCATTAGCTAAACACCAATATTTGACAAACTCCCTCAAGAGAGACTGTATACCTTCCAAGGTGTGTCTAACTCATATAATCAAGTAACGATCAGTTAGGCTGGGGTTGTATCCCTTGGAGAAAACCCCACAAACTCTTGCCCAAAGGGAGGAACTTTACATAACCTTCGTGCTTAGAAAGACACACATTTTGCCCTGCTTCTAAGAGCGCTTCCCTGTTCTCAGAAATAAACAGCAGGACAAGCTACAAAAGAGGGCCCCAAAGCCCATGAGCTCTAGATTCCTTTCAAGGGGGATGAAGAGGTGAGGAGAGGGGGAAAATGTAAAGATGAAATGATGATGGTAAACAGCATGAAGAAAAGAACTCTCGTGGAACTTGCTAGCAATTTTCACCAAAGCAGCAGACCCTTGAACTGACAAAAATTCAGTACAACATACACACTAATAAACAGTTCCACCATTGCAAGCCTGCTTTGTAAAGCCAAGGGGGGGGGAAGGAATAATTATAATATCCCCAAACAGAATTCTCATAAGAGTTGAGAAAAACCAGAGTGAAAGCAATGTCAGCTAAGGTCTTAGCTAAATTCCACTCCTAATGGCCCCCAGTATTTAAGCTATCATGGATTAAAGCCATGAAAATAAAAATTTCAATTTGAAATTTCATTAGCATGTTGCTAAAAATGATCAAGAGAAGCGTCGACACTGTAGGCTTTGTTGATATCGTTGGAAAACTGCTGTTTCATTTTACAAGCAATTTCTACCTGCCCCCTGCCTTCTAAGATCTTCTAATTAGGAAAAGCCAAACTAAAGACACTGGCTAGGCTGTCCTAATGCTGGTTTCTGGAATGTTAGAGATCTTCCCGGCCTCCCTCTCCTTCAGTCCCTTAGAAAACAGGACTCTGGGTGAGAAGGGAAGCAATCAAGGGCTTCCGAGCAAAAAGCCTCCTCCTTCCTAAGTTCAAGTGCCCACAGGCCAGGTGAATTAGCTCCTTTTCGGGAGCCAGCAGGCCCTCCTCTCCCAAAGAGGTGCTTCAGCCATTTTCCTCCCGGGACCCCGAAAGCTTTCCTTCTGGCAAGTGTCGGTCAAGCCGGGGATGGCATCTGCTTCTGTTTGTACTAAACGGAGAAGCCAAACCTATCTAGCTCAACCCGGAACCTGGAATGCTTTGTCAGGAGTCTCTGAGCTGGAGAGCTGCAAGACAGTTCCAGGCAACCTCAGGGTAACCTGGAGTCCCTGAAGTGCTCCTAAGTACAGAGACAGGCTCGGTTTCATGGGAATTCTGATATCGGAGACACATCCACTCTCCACTCGGGAGTTGAACTGTGTCCGGAAAAGACCAATTCTCACCTCCGACTGGTCTGTGTGTGCGCATCTGGGGGTGGTGGTGACGGTTCCCTGTGAGTAAGGATACTTGCCCTGTCTGCTGAAGAGTCACTGACCATTGGCTCGCTGGAAAGGTAGTGTCCTCGCTCCCCTTTTGCCCGTTCCCTCCTTCCCTTCACAACCCAGGGGAGAGGTGCAGGTTGGGTTACCCCGGCATGGTCACCAACACCAGGGTTGTCTTAGGGGCGCGCAGCTGCGCCCGCCCAGTGCGGGAGGTGGGGGATGGTTAGTTCCCGAAGCTTCCAGCCGCTGGCCCTGGGCGGGCGCGTTAGGGGGGCGTGGGGTGCAGAACTGCGGGGATTGAAAGGGAACTCCGGGCGTGGGAACTGGCGCGCTGAGCTGCCCCTCGGGAGCTACTCCTTGTCGTCCACAAAGTCCTCAAGCTCCTGCAGCACTCGCAGGCGGCCACTGGCGTCTATGCGACGCTTCTCGCGGATGAGGTCCTCCAGGCTGTGGAAACCGGCCGTGTGCACTTTGTTCTCCTCCAGATGCACCTTGAGATAATACTGCTGTTGCGGAGGCTGCGTGCCTGCGGGGACCTCCCCGCCAGCCTTGAACTCGCGCTTTCCAAAGCGGCACCAGGCAGCGAAGCTCTCGGAGTTCGTCCAGCAGATCTCCTCGCTCTTGAGGCCCAGGTGGCCACAGGCGTTCTGCACCACCAGCTCGGCCACCAGCGGGCGGTAGCGGTACCAGCTATTCACCACCCGGCCCACGTTGGCCGCGCCCGCCTGGTACAGGCTGTCCTGGCGGATCTCGCCTTGGTGCAGGTGGATGATCTGCCCTCCGCCCACGTAGACGGCCCAGTGAGGGGCTGGCGCGGGCTGCTCGGTCGCCGGCTGTAGCCACAAGAGCTCTAGCAGGTCGCCCGGCTCGCAGATCGCGGGCAGCGCAGTGACCGCGTAGACACTCAAGTCGGCGCCCTGAGGGCCGCCGGTCACTTTGGAAAAGATGCATTCCTGGCCCCGGAAGGCGGAGAACTGAGTCTCGTTGAGGACGAGCTGGTGCAGCAGGTGGTGGTGGCGGCGGCTGGGGCTCTCTGGGCAAGGGCTGCAACCTGGGGGGCCCTTCACACCAAACTTGTCCGGCTGCCCGCGTTCGTCCAGGTCCTCCTCCTCATCCGAGAAGAAGTAGGCAACCCCGACTCGCAGCTCGTCCTTCTCAATCCCAGATGGGTCCCCAGTGGGCAACTCGCTGTAGTTGAGGTGGGTGATGCGGTCTAGTTGGTTGCCCATCAATGACGCGGCGAGGCCAGGGCCAGCAACTGAGATCTGCCGAGGGGAGAGAGGATAGACACCATCAGAGTCCTGGGCTGACCCTCCTGGTGTCCCTTCCCCAGGGGCTTGCAGCTTGCCTAATCACCGGCACTGAAGTCGCCTGCAACAGCCAACTTTGCAGATCCTCCCTGGGGTTAAAAAAAGGGGGGGGGGCACAGAAAAAGGCACCAGTCTCAGGGGCCAGAGCGGACACCATACCAGCTCAACCAGCCTCTGACTCTGCCCAGGAACCCTGCCCGGTAACTTCCACAGGAGAAACCGTAGGCGGGCTAGAGAGCACGTAAGGTTCAAGTGGGCGAAGAGAGCGCAGGTTGTGGCAGGGTGGGAGATGCATGCCCAGCAGGAAGGGAGGGTGTCAAGAGAAGCCCCAAGGCCCGAAGCTAGAGCAAGCTGAGCTCACATTTGTGGTCGCCTTCCTCTGCAGCCCACCTACTCCTTTTGGACTGGGTCACACCCCATCCCCGACAGCGGCTTGCACAATGACAGACTCGTTTGCAGGCATTCACTTGCCATCAGCAACATTTTGCACACTTGGAGTCCAGGCACTGACAGCCTGGTACATACACCCACAATGCTAATGTCATACACCCACAATGAAACATCTTGGGGACCACACATGGGCACCATCTACCCCCAATTCCTATATAATTCCGGACGTACGCCTGCACACTTGTCAATGCTCGTACACTCAAGCACCGGGGCACACCTGCCCACGCAGGCAGGTACACTCTGCCCTCTCCTTGCTTGCCTTTTCATAGAGCCAATCGGACTGCGCCAGGGCGAGGCTGCTCTGTCTAAAATAACCTAACAAAGAGACAGGGGAGGCAAGGCGAAACCCATGGTGAGTATTAGTGGTGTGTGTGCGTGTGTGTGTTGTGTGTGTGTGTGTGTGTGCGTGTGTGTGTGTAAAGACGTCTACTTTGAACCCAAAGATCCCTTCTCTTCAACCCAGCACACATTCCACACAACCGGACGAAGAAAAATCATTTTTTAAGGCAAAGAAAGCGACTTTTCCGTACCCGTGATTTCCCTGCGCCCGAAACCCCAAACTCCTTTTAAAGTCTCCAGGTCTCCATGGGTGCTGTGGAGGCAGCAGTGGCGAGTGGGTCCTGGAGTCGCGTGGGACTGCGGTTCCGATCTATCCGGAGACAAGCAGTGAGGTGAGGTACCCCGAGCGGTTGCGGGTGCGCTCCGTGTCTACGCTGGCTTGGGCGTCTGCTCCACCTGGCAAGTCCCGGCTCCACTCGGCTTTCCTACAGCCGCGCGGACGACTCTTAAATCCCCTGAACAGCCGTTTTCCAGGCCCGCCCCGGAACGCGCCCATTGGCTAGGACTCGACCCGAGCTCTGCCAATCTCTGCTGGGGGTGGAATCAGGGGCGGGTTTCCTTTGTGCTCCGCCCTGCCCAGCCCCCCAACATTTTCCCCAGCCTCACCGCTTTGGGAGCGTAGGTGTGAGCACCGGTGGGGAGCATAAGAGGGGCGTGGCTAGTACACCCAGCTGCTCCTTTGCAACCGAGTCCCTAGTAACTGAGAACACAGTCCGCCCGCGTTCGGGTTCTGTATTCTAAGGGGACAGATTCCAGAGGGAAAGCTGAGTTTGGGGGTGGAAAAAAAAAAAAAAAAGAACACACTGCGTGGCCAAGGCTTTGTGAGTGACTAGGAACCGGGAACCGCGAATTTAAGGCCGCTTTGACGGGACTTCGGAGTCTTGCTTGGCTCCCGGCTGTCGCACAGTCGCTTCTGTTCCTGTCAGTCACAGACGCCTTAGAAATTGCAGGATGGTGCTCAGCGCCTGTCCTTTGAGCCAAGTGAAAGTGCTGACCCAGCGCTGGCGCCTGGTTTTAAAAGGAGAACCATGTAGGTGTCAAAGGCTACCAGAAAGTCTGAGCTTTCGCTGGCACCTTCTCTGAATGTGCCTTTGTCTTCAGCCTCCCGTTTCCCATGAAAGGGCTGAATCTCAAATGCTAGCTGATAATAATGCACGAAAGTGTTTTCCACTTCGTCCGAGCTGAGGGAATTGTGTTTGGTTTTGTGTGTGTGATGGGGAAAGTGTCCATTTGTCCTTAAGGATGGAAACTCAGCGAATGAACACGCTAGGAATACTGGATGCTACAAGGTGACTTTCTTCCATAAAAGGAAATTCTAGACAGTTTCTAAACTTTACTGCCTTAAGCTTTGGAAGAGTTCTTAGACTTTCTGGGTCAGATTTTAATGCCATTTTTACACTGAAGGGCTTCTGAGATGAATGTCTGTCTGTCTGTATCTCACCCCCCCATCCCTTCCCCTCTCCCTCCTCCTCTCACCCTCCTTCTCTCTCTTATCCTTCCCCATAGCTCTTCCCTTTATCTTCAGGGAGCTGTTGACCATAATGCAAACTCAGACCACTTCATTTCATTACAAACCTGAACCACGTGTATGCCTTAGGCTTGCAGACTATACAGCTGAGTTCTGGCAATGGCTGACAGGGAATGAGCTTCTTCAGTAGTAACCGAAAGGAAAATTGACCACAATGGCCACCTTCCCTGTGTCTAGAGTTTCAAGTAGGCAATTTAACCCCCAGACCTTTATAGGGTATTCACTAAAACCTGATTTGTAGCAAATAAAGAAATATCCTGGGGTCAGTCAGCAACAACAACCTTGTCAAAGTTTATAGGAATTTTAGTTTTTAAATAAACTACCGTTGTTTGTTGAAACTACAGTGTTTGTTGACAGACTAAATCTTGTTTTCACAGTGTGAGAAACAGCAACAAGAAAGGCAAGTGTTTCAAGTAAATTAGTTGTTTGGCTTAAGTTCATAGAAGGTGTCAACCTTTCTCTGCTGGGCTGTCTGCCTGATTCTTTGCAAGGTGCACAGCCTCCACTTTCTGTTCAGGTTTGTGTTTTCATGAATGTTGTCTGCCTTCATAGTACGCAAGGGCAACGTAGAGACTTGATAAGTATTGCTGAAAAAAAAAAAGACTGGTTTTGAATCAGTCATCTGTATAGTTGTATGTACTTAAATTAGTTTAGAAAATTGGCCAGTGCCCAAGTGGTGGCTTGAATGGGAATGGTATGCTTGGTCATTTTTGATGAACTCTGAAAAGAATTAGGAAGTGTGGTCAGGTTGGAAGAGGTGTGCCTCTGTGGGTGGTCTTTGAAGTTTCAAACACCCAGGCCACTCCCAGTTCTCTCTGTCTCTCTATCTCTCTATCTCTGTCTGTATCTTTCTATGTGTCTCTCTGTGTCTCTGTCTTTCTTTCTGTCTCTGTTCCCCTCTACTTTGTGCTTGTAGATAAGGTGTAAGCTCCCAGCTGCTGCCCCAGCACCCTGCTGCCTTTCTGCTGCCATGCTCCTACCATAATGGTGGAAGACTCTAACCCTCTGACACGGTAAGCCCCCAAATAAATACTTTTATTTTATAAGTTGCCTTGGTCATGGTGTCCCTTCACAGCAATAGAAGAGTAACCAGGGCAGTCCACATGGAGGTTGTACTAACTACAGGTTTCAAAAGCACCTTTAATATTTGCTATACATAACAAACAGGTCTTTTTTTTTTTTTTTTTTTTTTTTTTGACTAGGAAGTCAAAAGAGTTAGTTGAACAATTTATGAAATCAAGAAGGGTTATGTTCTTATTATCAACTGGGAGGATATCTGAGAAGAATGCCTTAAAAGTAGCTCAGCTCTTGATTTTGAATAGCTGTATTTTTAGAGCTCTATTCCCAAAGTCAGTGTTGCACACCAGGGTAGGCTGCAGGCTGTTCAGAATACCTGTTGTGTCTCATACTATCCTAGAGCTCAGACTGGCCAGGCTACTCTATGTTTCTTAGTATCCTAATGTTCCCAAGGACGTTCCATGTGAAACTTTGTTACTGCGTGGGTTTTAAATGCTAGCATGCAGAGTTTCATTCTCTTCTTCCATCCCCTCTCTCCTGCCAGGTTAACTAGCTGATTGTTTGTTTCACAACAGGGGAGTAAGTATTCCCTGGGGGAGGGGGCTCTGAATTATGAAACAGAGGAAAGAAGGAAGCTAAGAATAGTCCCAGGTCTATGCATCTACTTTATGTAAACTTTGGCAATTACAAAGAGAATCCAGTATTTGGAAATGCTCAGGTTCACCAGAAGATATGGTTTGTAAATTGTTTTGTGTTAATTTTCTAAGCTTATGTCCCCTGCTTCTATCTAGAAGAACTGCAGAGTCATCAAAACTACTAGAAGATAGTTGTTAAAAACTCAACTGGAAGCCAACTGAGCTTGAACTGTGCTTCAGTTTTGGGAAGCTCACCATGGCTGTCAGTTTCTCATCTGTAAAAGGATAGATAATAATACTGTTTGCCTCATGGGTAAACATTTGTGGATATGAGCAAAGCACCTGGCACAGGGCATCTTCATCAGTGCTATCTTGTTGCTATTGTTATTGGTAGAAGCAGGGAGAGAATTGTATGCCTCAGCTATGGTACCAGTTATAGCCTGGGTGTCCAAGGCTGTCCCTAATCAGGGTATGGTTCTTAACCAGGGTATTGCTTCTTAGGTCTTGGGGAGCCCTGTGAGCATCCTGAGAGCAAGTCCACACCCAAAACTCTGCATTTGTGTATGTGAACTCTAGGTCTAAGCACACCTGGTTACTCAGATTTTGAATCATTTCAATGAAGAGTTTGAAGTGTGAGTAATAGGAATGGGGAAATCTTAGAGAGACTTAAGAGTCATCTTTCTAAATGTCACTCTTTCTATTAGTGTCATCTTCCTTCTTTCCCTCTTTGTTCCTCCTCCGTCAGCAGAGAAGGAGCCTTTCCTTCATATTTTACTGACTTGGCCCCTGAGTCCTTGGATCCTGGAATTTTTAAATTAAGCTGTCATCTTTCAGCTGACCCTGGAAGAAAGGACTCAGGAGTGTGTGTTTTCCCTGAGCACTGATTTCTATCATTGTTTGCTAAGCAGCGCTTTTGTTTTTAATTATCTGCCCTACTTTTAGCATGTATCACTTAGTGAAATAAACTGTCCTGTTTCCTGTCCTTGGCTCCCTTAGGCAGTTGGCACACTTACCCTGATCTGAATTGAAGAATACTCTGTAGCCACTTGGGAAGTGAGCCTGTACTAAAGCTTCAAGGAACCCATTGCCCTTTCTTTCGGGAACCCTATCAAACACTAAGACTTACAATGCAGTATGTGTGGAAGTGAGAGGAAGCTATTCACTCTCAGACTGATCTTTTGAAAGGTTAACATGAAGTTTTCTTTTCTGCTCAGGCAAGTGTAGAGGATCCATGGTAGAGGATCCATGGTAGAAATACTAAGATCTCTTAAATGGAAACATCATTAGATGGTGAGAGACCAGGGTTCCTGAATGACTGTGTAAACCAGATAATGTCCCTTCACACACTAATGCATTATTTGGCTTTGGGAGGAAGACATGAACTGTATTCAGTGAAGACTCTGGAATATTTGTGGTTATCTGTAACAACAGCTACTCTTTAGCAATTGTTCATCTTAAAATAAGTTATTTGCATGCTTTTTCGTCTATTAGTGTCTTCTTGTATTCAAGATTGACTTACCTGGAGTACATGTAGCATTTTAGCAAGTTAATATCACCACTATACTTTTTAGGGTGGTGGTGGTAATGATGGAGTTCAAACTTAGGTCTATGACAGATCCCCAGAATTTAAGGAATTCACAATGGCTGTGTTGTCCTCATTAACTCCCATCTCAGGTCTCCCCTGTGTACTCTTTAAATTCCTGTAGTATCCCTGTGACTAACTTATTTACTCTCACTAACTATCCTGTCTGCCATTTTATTTTTCTAGTCTGTGTGAATGACGGGGTAACCTTATAGTGAAGAGTAACAAGTACCTTGCTTTCTGTACCTGTTCTCATGTATCAAAACTCAAATGTTCTACTTTTTCTTAATTGGCTTCTTAGGGTTTGAGTTTTTCTTCTACCATTTATTGTTATTTTTGTTTGTTTCTTTCTTTACAATTTCAGTTCTCATCAACAAATGAATGCTTGTATTAAAGTGTCTTTAGTGACATCTAATCATTGAATCTCTAAAGACTCCTGAGTACTCTCCTGAAGAGCCTTCAGCAATTATGTGTTTAGTGTTTTTGCAGTATTTAAATTATGCAAAAATGTCTACACCAAGAATATCTCTTCCTGTTTGTTCTCCTGGATCTAAGACACACATTTGGCAGGATCAGTGGTTCTAACATGACATGTTTGTAATACATGAACCTTTCAGGTCGATCCTGGGTTGCTATGACACACACTGCACTGTTATTTCTCTTTGTTCCCGTCTTTATCCAGTTTCCACTCATGGTGTGTAGCTCTTTAGTGCCAGCTATTTTAATGTTCATGTTTCCTCAATCCATTCTAAACAAGACCATCCTTTATGTTCCTATAAAACTCTGTGTGGATTGGCCACAAGTTGTTAAAGACATCAAAACACTCCTTCAAAACCAACTCACATTATAGGTAGATTTTCTATTCTATTTTTTCCTGGACAGACTAAGGAATGCTTGAGGAAAAGCCCTAAGAATAGTCAAATTTGCATGACTTTGGTCAAACTTGAATGAAGCTTAGTACCTTCTGTAATGTCATAGAATTGGCCTGAATCAATGCATGTATGCATGACAGTTTCTGTTTTAAGCACCAAACTTTCAATGTTTGTGTTTATTTCATGTTTTACTCCTTTGAACACACTAACACCCAACATATGTCTGAAATTGGAATCTATACAAGAACACTGACTATGTGATATGCAGTATTGGGCTTTCAAATGATCCTCTAACATCAGTATAGCTGAGAAAAGTGTAAATTCTCCATATTGGAGATGGTTCTGTAGGTAAGAGTGCTGTTGAGCAACTGTGAGGAACTGGGTTCAGATCCCTAGATTCCCCCACAAAAGTGCAGCCATAGCCAGCAACAATTGTAGTAGTACTTTGGGAATTGGGGGTAGGTGAGTAGGGAGCGTGAAAACAGACAAGGCTTGTGCTGACCAATCAACTTAGTTGGGAATTGCTCAAGGTTCAGGAAGAGACTCTTTTGTAAAGGAATAAGGTAGATAGCAATAAAGACTAACTGATCCTTTCCTTTGACTCTACAGGGGCATATTCATGTGCACATTTGCGCACTCACGTACAGGTACAAATAGCACACACATGCGCACATATACTATTAGAATTCTTTAGAGCAATGGTTCTCAATCTATGGGGCATGACCCCATTTGAGAGTTGATGGAGTCTTTCACAAGGGTTGCATATCAGATATTTACATTATGATTCATAGTAGTAGAAAGATTACAATTATGAAGGAGCAAAGAAATTAATGGTTGGTAGTCACCACAACATAAGGAACTATATTAAAAGCTTAGAATATTAGGAAGGTTGAGAACCACTGCTCTAGGAAAAAAGAACTGGTGGTCAAATAATGGTTGTCTACCAACAGAAAGTCTAAGAATCCAGTAATTGTTTAGTCCCAAGGCTGTATGTCCCAGCTGCTCTCCAGTATTCTGGAATCCTGAAAATTAAGACTTTACTGCTAGTGAAGGAATGGACTTGCCAATAAGAGGGAGAGCAAACAGGGAAGGAGTAAAGGCTTCTTTCTTCCATGTCCTTTATATCAGCTGTCAGCAAAAAGTATGGCCCAGATTAAAGGTAGATCTTCCTACTTCGAAAGAAGGGTCTTCCTACTTCAAATGATTTAGTTAAGAAAAATTCTTCAGAGGTATACGCAGCCACTTGGCTCTTTCATTTGCAATTGTAGTCAAGTCGGCAACTAAGAATAGCCATTACACTACCACCACTACCACCACCACTATCACTAAAACCACCACCACCACCTCCACCAC